>NW_026623281.1:1640833-1692904 GCF_030028575.1 Malurus melanocephalus
AAAAAAAAAGCTATGCCCTTTCTTGTAGTCAGATGAATGGTCACAGCATACTTGTAGCAGGTCTTTCTCATAAACTTTTTTTGTAAGTGCATTTGTTTGGGTCCCATCTAGTTGAAAATCTCCTGTTTGTTTGGAAAGGGCAAAAGGAGAAATCAGGGATGTGCACTTAGACATCAATGAGGTCTGTGCTTATTAGAGTTCAGAGTAGAGGGTGGTTATGTTTTAATTTAACGACTGCAGCAAATCAACTTAATTTGCTTGAAGTATTTCAAGGTACAGCTCCTTATTCTCACGTTTCTTCTTGCAGGTGCTGGGAAATCCAATGGCAAATGCTAACAATCCTATGAACCCAGCAGGAAATCCCATGGCTTCTGGGATGACAACCAGCAACCCTGGAATTAATTCCCCTCAGTTTGCTGGACAGCAGCAACAATTTTCAGCCAAGGCAGGCTCCACTCAGCCATACATACAGCAGGGCATGTATGGGCGACCCAATTATCCTGGAAGTGGAGGCTTTGGTGGCAGGTAAGATTTACTTCTGTGAGGTGGAAAATGGATGTAAATACTTGATGAAGCTTGTTTTAGTGACCTGGCAGCAGTGTCATGGGCTTATTTTAATTATATAAAGTCTCAGTGGTTATTTTATGCTGGTTAACTGAAGCACATACTGCTTTTACAGCTTTGGAAATCAGCTACCCGAACTGCAGAGAAATTCATCACAGTAAATGGAAATGGCTTAGGTCAATCAATTAGCTCTAATAAACCCCCAAAATAAAGTTTTAATTAAGAGAGATTGTTAAACAGACCACAGGCTTAGGAATGATTAACATTTAATAAGGCCAGGATGTGAAAGGTATTGATGGTGTAATTTCTACGTGCATATGGAGGAGTAAGCTTGAGTATTGGCCAAGTAGTTTCCTATGCAATGGAATAGTTCTACCCAAGGACTAAATCCACCGCAGGAATTTGAAAAGAATTGGGAATGAAGATGTTTGTTTAAAAATGTGGCCATATTGCATATTTATGTTGGGGAAATAAATGATGCATTAGTAATGTAATCCAAAACGAATAGTCTGGGATTAGTTATGTTTTGACTTTCTGTGTCTATACTGTGTAAACAGGGGTGGTAAGGGCACTTAACTGAAACCACTGTTTATGGTCCCRCTGCAAAGATTGCTGAAAAGACTGCTGCTGTTAGCATGGGCAGACTAGTGTGAAGCATGTGAGCCTGGGTCTCAGAGAGAGCTTATCTCTTCCTTCATCTGTGATACTGGTCTACTAAGTGACCTGGAACAAGCCAAAAAGTTTCTTCAGCTTTGTATGAACATCTCGGGCACAGCATATTGGCCCATATTTATAAAGATATTTGAGATCATGAAGCGGGAGAGGCATGGCTTGGCTTAGCTTAGTTTTACCTTACGATCAACAGAAGAGATGGGTAGGAACTGCAGCATCCATTGCGTGGAATCCAGGTTGCATTAGGTCTCTCCTGGCCTTTCTGCTAAGGTTCAGGGAGAAATGCTCCTAGGATATCTTGAACACTTGCCATAATTCAGCACTGAGGCAGATGAGTGTGCTGTCGTGGAGGAAGTTCACTGTTCCTGCTGCTGTGCATTTGCCCCTACGCTGCTGGGAAATGGAGCATTAACTTGCAGGAGTTCACTTCTACTTCACAGGAAGCTCCAGAGCTGCAAAGCAGTTCACTGACCCCWGAACAGCTACTGGGAATGCCTGGCAATCCCGTGGCAGGCCTGTGATCATTGCACCTTGGCAACAGATGTAACCTGTAGATGCAACCTGTGTCTCCTATACACAGCTGATTACCTGCCCTGCTGGCTTTCATTAGTCATTGATAGTGATTTTGAAACAGTTCCAGGTGAGGATCACACCAGCATTCAAAACAACATCCACCAGGCACATCTTAATTCTCTCTTTTTTTCTCCCCTGTTAGTTACCCTGGAGGCCCAAATACCCCGGCAGGAATGGGGATTCCGCCCCACACGAGGCCCCCAGCTGATTTCACCCAGCCAGCTGCAGCGGCCGCYGCTGCTGCAGTTGCAGCTGCAGCTGCTACAGCAACAGCTACAGCTACAGCCACTGTGGCAGCCCTGCAGGAAACACAGAATAAGGACATGAACCAGTATGGACCGGTAAGAGAGTAGCCCTTACATCTTCATGCCTGCCTGATCTGGACCATTACAGGAAATTGGTCTTCTCACGGTTGTGTTTGTTAGGGTACCTATAGTAATTTTTTTTTTCTTTTTTTTTTTTTTTTTTTTTTGGTGCATGAGCATGGTTAGAAATGCTTATGAGAAAGTGCTGGAATGTGTGTCTGGAGGTATGAGTCAGTCTCACAAGTTTCTCCTGATAAATCTTTCTTAACTGTGTTTTTTAGTTTAGGGGCTGCCTCTTAAAAAAATTAAAGACTTCTCAAAGTTACAGCTGTATCTGGTGTGATACATTGTTGYTGCATTTGCTCACCCTCAGTATTTGAGTACCGAATGTAATATTCTAGAATCTTGCAATAGGTTTTGTAGCTCTTGGATAATTGTTTTTGTTAACTTCAGTTGGTTGTTTGGATTATTTCCCTTCAAACAAGGAAACAACAGTAGAAGAGAGATTTGCTTTTTAATAATGTTGTCTATAAGGGCAGTTATGTGAGACATGCATTYCTAGTGATCCATAGCTTCTAGCATGTCATGACTTCATTGAATAATTTTTTTCCTAAAATGAACAAGGGCTTGATCAATTCAAGTTTTTCCTCCTTTCCTTTCCTTTGCCTTTTTTATGTCTCTGAATTCTGAAGTATATAGGTCCATATGCCAGGTGATGGGAAGCACATTTTCTTAGAAACTGTAGTGTTGTGCTCTATTTACACAGCCAACATCCTAACCTGTTACCTTCCAGCACTASACCAGCCAATTGGAACTATTTAATTTTTCACCTTAGACTTACATTTGTCTTCCACTCTTATGCCTTTTACAATTGCAAGTGGATTTTTATTATAAATAACATCACCACCCATCACRTGTTAGAGAACATTGAAGGAAAATGCGACATAAATCCTTCTCTTCTTCTCTTCCCCAAAAGCATGTTCAGCTCCCTCTTCCCATTTTATAAATGCATGTCGCATTTTATTCTTTTTTTTTTTTTTTCTTCTTCCGTTGAAGGTTTGTTCCTCTTTCCAGATGGGTCCAACTCAGGCTTACAACAACCAGTTTATGAACCAGCCTGGTCCTCGTGGTCCCGCTTCTATGCCAGGCAACATGAACCCAGCAAGCATGGGGGCAGGAATGACACCTTCCAGCATGAGCGGGCCACCCATGGGCATGAACCAGCCTCGGCCTCCTGGAATGAGCCCCTTCAGCACCCACGGGCAGAGGATGCCTCAGCAGGCCTACCCAGGCCCACGGCCCCAGTCTTTGCCCATACAGGGCATAAAGAGACCATACCCAGGAGAGGTAATAAAATAAAGCACATCTTGTGTACACTGTTAGTTTGACTGCAAGCTGCAGGATGCTAATAATGTGTGCTGCGCATCCCTTTAAGACAGGTACATCTTTGTTCCAGCCTTGGTAAGGGTGCAGCTATTGAAGTAAAAGCAGCAGCAGTTTTCCTTCTTAGCTTCTAAAGTGTTCAGGTTACCCCTTGCTATGTTAGTCAAGATGACAGTCATTAAATCCAAGAAAGGCCCCAAACCAGYTGAGCCCTCAGAATGTCACTCCAAGATTTTCACGATGACTTCATAGATCTTAAGCAGACTTCCATCACAGGAGTGAAGTCTTTTAATGTGACAGCTTAGAGCTGAGACTCAGAGGGTGAAATATTTCATTTGAGCCCAGTGCATATCAGATCTGTGTTTTCTTGGGTGGTTTTATTTTTCTAAAGAAGTACAGGACAGACATTGTATAAGCACCAATAGTTATAGCAGTCACTTTCTGAGAGAACAGTTGCTTTCCAAACCTTTTGGTGTTGATTTTCATAGTCACTAAGATGAAYATGAATAATGTTGAACTCAAGTCTCTCTCTGTCGGCATTTATATAATACAAGCTTGTTTAGAGTGTGATAGGGGTCCCRTGCTGCTACAGGAGATCTGATTGGCTTCATAGGCTAAATTACAATGCCATTGACTCGTATTATGACCTTGACCCCACTTAGGGTCAAATTTTTAGAGAAATTTAGACAACTGAAGATGCAGACACAAGCTTTTGGAATTAAAAAGCACCCCTATGTTTTGTTCTTCAAATTGCTATGAATTGGGCAGTAGATGCTTTTTAGAATCCAGCAACTCTCAGCACCTGTGTATCCCTGAATGTTTTTACAAATCCATCCATCACTTAATAACTTCAGAGACCATTTCCTGGTGAAATTCTGTATTCAACTGAGACTTCAAAAATAGGTGTAGAGCTTTGACTATTATGATACTGCCCTGATGATAATTATATAATTACTAAGATATATTATATAAGCAGAGTTTATAGAAAATGCACAGCAGGGAGTACCATGGCATGCAGAATGCATAGAAACCATCTCTTACTGAACTACAGTTCTTTCCTGCTCTGCAAACTACCTTTTTTCTGAATAAAAAACTAATCAGATATAAAACAAGGAATGTACTTTTGCAGGGGTTGCTTCTCTGGGATGGCTCTTCATTTTGTAAATGCTGCCACATATTTACACTTCAGTTACGAAAATACAAAATATGGCTTATTTAAATTATTTTTGCTTCAGATTTCCTATTTTTTTAAACGTCTTTTTGCTGCCTCACAATCAGGTTTTGCATTGTAATTGAACGTGTTCATGTTTCCAACAAGTCAGTTCTGAACAGTGCCATAAACGTTGCACATTTGTTGGGCTGGAATTTTGAAGGTGATATTTGCCTATTGTTTTTTGAAAGCTTCTCTTGTGGAAACTTGTTATCAATAAGTTTGATAAATTGACATTCTCTCCTACTTTTAGAGCTGCAGTTTTCATTACTTCAATTCCAAAACCACAGCAGAGTCTTAGCCAGCACTAGCAAAGTGCTTAGGGCTAGCAAGAGCTTCTCTTTAGTTGTTGAAGTGTTGCTGAACGCTCTAGCAAGAGGCTAGCAGAGCAGCTAGGTTGAAAAGGTAGATGTGGACAACACAGCCTCTATGCTCTTGCAGATCCTGGGTTTGGGGTTTTTCAATTTTATTTATTTATTTTACTTCTTTTTTTCATGCTTCCATCCTACATCTGGAAAAGGAGCCCCAGGCTTGGGTGTGGTAGCACTTACAAAAACACAGAATATTTGTGAACATTGCATCTGGTTGTAATTCTGGTTTATTCAAGCACACTGCCCTTTAACAGCRCTGCAAGGCTGAGTGCATCTTAGCTCGCTTTAGTTTGCAAGATATTCATGCTTTTGAGAAGTATTCACCTGTTGGGTTTTTGTTTGTTTTGACTGTGCTGCTGAATGTGCACCAATAATCCGTACAAGAAAGCTGCTTGCATAAAAGGTGTCTTTGTCTTCTTGTATCCCTGTCCTGAAACAGCCCAATTATGGAAACCAGCAGTATGGACCAAACAGCCAGTTTCCAAACCAGCCTGGTCAGTACCCCACTCCCAACCCTCCAAGACCCCTTACATCTCCCAACTACCCTGGACAGAGGATGCCAAGCCAGCAAAACACAGGGCAGTACCCTCCTCCAACAGTCAACATGGGGCAGTATTACAAGGTAAGAATTCCTACATTGTCTTGTTGCCTTCTGGTGGCTGTTTATTAATAAAGTTACAATAATGGTTTCATAGATACTGCTTTTATGTGATTAAAGGAAAGAGAAAAAAAAAACACTGAGTTTTTACTAATGTTTCACAGTTTTACTAATGTATCACAGAATCAAGTCAATTAGCCGAGGTGCATTGCAACTTCAGAACAGTTCATAAAGAAAAATTGAATGTTTCTGCAGATCATTAGAGGCTTTTACAAGAAAATGTTTGGTTTGCTTTAAAAATAGCTTGTAGGAAGCAATACCTAATGGGATTCAGGTGTACTATTATCACCTATTCACAGTACCCTGCAAGAATGCAACTATGGAAATTTGTAATAAACAAGTCCCACATTGCAACATTCCGGTTTCAGACTTACAGTGGTCACTGTTGGATTAAGCCAAACTTAAAAGGTGTTCCTTTTAAAAGGGTTTCCTTGACTTTTTCCAACCTGTTCCTCCTTTTTTTTCTCAATCTTTTTCCTCTGTGCTGCTTGTTTTGGGCAAGAACTAGAGTTGTTAAAATGTTGCCTAAAACCTATTAATGGATACATGTTGAGCACTTTGTGTTCTCCAAACTAAGTTTGCACGGAGGGCCTGCTGAGGTTTACCACCTCTGAAATGCACATGAAAGTGATTAGTATAAAAATGGGGAGGACTGTCAGTGTTCTGACCTGCTTAAGGCATCAACTGTTGAAGTATCTGGACTACACTCTGAATTTGAATGTACTCTGAAAGAATCTTAAGTTGTATATTGGCGTTGAATTGGAATTGTTTGGTGTGGTTCACACAGAAAACACCATTGAAAAGAAAAGAGAAAGCCCTTTTCTGTTGAGCATCTATTCTGTGGGCAACCACACTGTCCACTGTGGTACCCAAAGGAATGCTTTACATCCTGGCAGTTTTGTAGTTCACTGTCAGAAAGAACAGGAGCAGGCAGGTCCCSTATATGATAATTCCAGTAGAGTCACTTATGCTGTAGTAGCTGCAAAAGAGCTCTGTCAAGTTTTTAAGTGACAGATTTTTAAATACATTTTATATGTTTTTATTTCAGATGAAGTTTAAGTTTTTGGTTTACCAGATAGGTCTGACAGGGAGTTTGTTGTCTTTCCAATGTATCCCTTATATTATATTAAAATATTGACTGCTATGGAAACAGTTAGAAAAAAGTTCTTATTAAAAAGTCTGATTATCCTGATAAGGGGGAAAATTCCAGCTTGCCACAGACAAAACCTGAACCTTTGATTTGTAGTGATTGTGCAGATAGTAACTGTGTGTGCCAAAGATAAAACCCAAAGATTTGAGAAGACACCCTTCTTCTTCTGTACTCTCAAGTATYTTAGGTTAGCAGAGCAGCATTTAGATAGAGTCAGATTTGAAGTCATGGTGCTGTAAAGATTTTTGTCTTCTGACACTCTCCTGTGTTTCTGCTTATGGTACATGAGCTATTGCAGGAGAGAGCCATGCAGTTGCAGTTTTAATGTCAGCTTCTTTTACATCAGGGTTATTGGTTTATTCTGTTGACTGCAACCACCCCCTTAATTATAAGAAACTAAACCAAAAGTATTTTAATATGTAGCTACTATTCATACKTAACCATCCCTTTTGTATCAGTTTGTCTATCTAGCAGCAAACTGGGAACAGAATCAAATTGTAGGTGCACAGAATGAAAAAAATCCCCTGAGCCCCAGAGCTTTAATTCTGAGTAGAGGAGTTGAACAAGGATGGAAGAAAGTATAGATAGAAGTAAAAAGGACACAAACTGTCTAATTGTGTGCCTTTGGAATTTGGGGTTTTTTTTGTAGGCTTCTGTGTACTGCGGGTGTTTTGAGAGGAAGGCAGAGAGATACAAAGGGCTGGGTGGGCAGTGTTGCAGTGGAAAAACTGAAGCAAATGGCTGGTTGGTTTTGGGAAGAGAGCATTCAGAGGAACCCAGTAAAACTTTCAGCAGCCTTGCTTGTGTCTGGTCATTGCCTGAGTTAAGCTGGCTGGTCTGCTGGTGTCAGTTCCTGCTCTCCTGGTGTGCCTCTCCCCCATAGGTCCCTGTGGTCTTTTCCCCMAAAACAGAGGGGCCTCCCTCTCYTGTCTGCTGTCTTTGGTATTTGAWAACAGTGCTGTTCACAAGGCTTATTGTTCTTATTTCGAGACTGCAATAACAATGTGATGTTATTTATTTTCTAGCCATCAAGGCCTGTACCTGTGGCAAATTACCCTCATTCACCTGTTCCAGGAAACCCCACGCCACCCATGACACCAGGGAGCAATATTCCTCCATACCTGTCACCTAACCAGGATGTCAAACCACCATTCCCACCTGACATTAAACCAAATATCAATGCTTTACCACCGCCTCCAAGTGAGTAGCAAACAAAGTGCCCCCACAGTCATTTATTGTTCCTCTGTTTTCTGCCACACACATTTCAGAGTCTGGAAACTACCTCTGATTGCTGCTCTGGGAGAGGCTGGAGTTGTTAAGCTGCAATAGGTRGCATGCACAGAGTTAGGCTCACCTGAGCAAGCGAGCAGAAAGGAGAAAGATTCCTATGCTTTTCTGAAATAGAATATCAGAAAAGTTGTTCCAGGTTAAACTTGTAAGGATTTTGCTCCAGAATTATTCCTCTGGCTTCCTGARGATAAAACACTTGATTTTGGGTTGTGTTACATGTGCTTTGTAGGYTTGTTTTTTTGGATGAACTTCCATTTGGTCTGTTTTGTTCAAGGGCAAAGCCATTCTTTGAACAACACTGCGGAGTAGGATAAAATGTGAATATTTATAGCAGTGTCTCTATTGTGATCCATACAGGCTTCTTAGGAATATTCAGTACTGTGCCAGAAATTGATATATGTTCCTTTCAAAGCCACTCAACGTCACAGCTACACTTGGCTGGGAGCAGGGCAGGAATAACAAGAACTCTCTGACTGGATACGAGCGTGAGATGTTTGAGGWTTTGAAGTGACTGATGAACAATAGGAGCTATCATTTACTAGGGAGCTGGGAGAACCTTACGTTTKCTGTAAAATAACTGCTGCTGCATTAGCACTTTGCAGCTGTGTTCGAAGTACAAGATAGCTGAAAAATCAGGTAGAGAAGATGGGCTGCAGTATTATTTGGGCAAGAACAGGATTTAAAGCCATTTGGACTTGATAGATCAGCTGTAAGTTACGTCAAAACCTCATCTTATGGGCTCAGATAGTAATTGAATACCAGTGTCTTTGGTCATCACATAGTTTCAGCTGATTAAACTGTTGAAACTAATTGGGTAATGTTGATCCCTGTTCAAAGCAGGGAAAACAAGCATTATCACAGTTTGACATAATTAAGAGATTTGTTTTYAGTCTTCTGCCAACAGAGCCTGGACACAGAACTTATCCTGTAATAAAAACCAAGGATTCTTGTCATGCCTGGTTTCTTTTTGTGTCTGGAAYGCTAAGGTCCTAATGTGAAGTGTGTGACAATAGAAGACTCGTGTGCCATGCTCTCAGTTTGAGCCTTGTCACTTGTATCGGATAAATGATAGAGTTACTTTTGATTGCCTTTTTTGTGTGTATGAGCCTGCTAAGTTAGACCCAGTAGCAGATCAGTGTGCAACTTGTTACTATTCTGTATAAATATACACATTATTATTGCACTGCAGATGCTAAAGGGAAAGTTCACGCTTTCTCTCCCTCTTCGATCCCAGCCAACCACAAYGACGAGCTGCGCCTGACATTCCCTGTGAGAGATGGGGTTGTCCTGGAGCCTTTCCGGCTGGAGCACAACCTGGCAGTCAGTAACCACGTCTTTCACCTACGGCCGACTGTCCACCAGACACTCATGTGGAGGTAAGACCAGCCTGCTGCTAACAAGTCTGGCATCCTTTAGGGAGGAATGGMAGGCCAGAGGCACTTCATTGAGATTTACTGGGAATTTCACTTCAAAAATTGTAGCCTGGATTTGAAGAATGTCCTTTTAACTCACAATAGGTGCTCTCACCTATTGTTTTCCAGAGACAACACGTTCTAAAATTCTTCACAATATGTATTGCATCTCTTGGCTGATAGCACATAGTATGCAGTGTCTGAAAACCACTGCAACCATTCCATCCTTTCTGCTCACACCACTACCGACTTCCATTTGGGACTCGGAAGTCCCAGGTGCTTTGTGGCCTCTGAAATGTGGYCTCTGGAATAGTTCTGCAGGTCTCTCAGAGTTTATACTTAAAATAAATGGTGCAGAGTATCTGATAATGAAGAATAACCCACCAAGAGTAAAGGACCCGATTTAGACACTTGGTAAAATAATTTGGAAAGACAAGTGCTTAAATCCTCCAAASCTCAGAAACTAGCGTCCTAAAGTCCCCCTGTTCCTGACTCCACAAGTAAGCGCAGCTCAGAAATGTGAGAACGTAACTTTCCTCATAGGAAGGTTTCTTGTTTTTGCTTACAGTGAATTCTTATTTCCAGCACAGAGTGGTAGTTTTCYGTGGTGATACTTTCCTGTACTTAATGTAGATCTGTATAAGTGATTCCAGGGTATGTTTTGATTGCACYATGTTCATGGAAGGGCCTTAGATCAAATGACAATCAGAGCCTTAATTCTTTTCTAAATTTTATATTTTCAAATACTACAGAATAATTTTGTCTTCTTGTTCGGTTTTCCTCAGAAAGTATCTCTGTGTTTATCCTGGCTGCTGATTGCATTGTCTGAGCCATTCTCTGTGCATTGTGAAGGCTGGTTAGTTGCTTGGGAATGTGCATRGAGTTTGCTTACAGGTGTAACTTCAGGTTTTTTTTCCCTGAGGATCTTGTTCCCATTCATTGGAATCCCCTGGAGCCTTGTGTTTTCCTGGTGTGGAGAGTGTGAGGTGGGCAGAGATGCCTCACTTGCCTGCCCGGGGACGGGCTCTGGCTCTAAAGCTGAGGCTGGGTGCAAGATCCAGGAGTCCTTGCTGCCACAGTGCCCCCCTGCCCTKAGGGAGCCAAGGGGATGGGAGGGAGGGAGATTGCAGGCAGACCACATCCCATAATTAACACCTACCTTTGAGGTCAGTTATTGCTTACTTGCATTTCATTATCGTGGAGTACTCGCAGCAGAGGGAGTTTTGGCAGTTATTTGTCAGTTCTTATTAATAAGTAATCACTACTGGGGATTGTGCTGGCTCATTCAGTAGATTTATAGTGCTGCACTGAGGCATGAGTCTGTTTCTTAATATCTGTTCTTTCTTTCTTCCTTCATTCACCAAACACATAGCCTTTATTTAAACTTATTTTAATGAAGACTCATAGGTAAACTGTGCTCAGGTCTGCTGTTTTGAAAAGCCTGTTAACAGTGGGGAGAACGGATAGTCCTGTAATGAAGTCATTTCACATTTAACTCAGGGCTGGATGGATGCCAGAAMAATGAATTAGTCACATGTGTGGATGGATTTTGGTTTTTATAGAGGATGGTGGAACCKAGCCAATTCTCAATATTTTTCTGCCAGTTAAAATATTCAGCAAAACCTCTCACGTGTACACACATAATGAATAGCAATGCAAGTATTTTTCTCCCCATGGGAACTTTTCATGGTTACAAGAAACAGAAAGGTTGAAGGCAGGGAAAATGTCTCCTTCAAGCTGGTTCAGTCTTCACACTGCTGTGTTAGTAATAATGTCCCATGGTGGTGACACTGTGCTGAGAACACGAGGCACTCCTGAGGTCTGGCACCACCTGTGACACTCAGCAGGCCTGCTCACCTCATCTCCTTGGGTTTTGTGTCAGAGGGACGAGCCTTGCTTCCCCTCATGTTTGCATCACTGTGCTCTATTCTCTTGAGATGAGAAACTGAGTGGAACTTGCAGAGAGAGCTTTCAGAAAGTGATTGATAAAACATTGAAAAAAAAGCCTGAAAAGACTTCATGTAGATGGATTATGTTGAAAGGTCAGGTAACTTGTATTCTACAACTTTCTTTTTAAAAAACCCACATCTGTGTCCAGTGCTAAATTTTAATGTTTTAAAATCCAGAAAAGATGATGTTGAGTCAGACTGAAGTCTTTGTAAGGAAGATGGCAGTTAGGGTGATAATCTCCTGAATGAGCTGCTCCTCTTGGATTTTACAAAGATATCTTCTTTCAGGCAACATAGATTTTTCAGACACATAGATTTTAAAGGTTGAACAATAAACTTTCWGCTGTCTTTTGCTGTCATGAACAGCAGAATCCTTACATTTCAGTTCAGTTTTCTGTCTTCTWTTAAATTTCTTCTWGAAAGTACTCAYTCGTTACACAAGGTTAACRTACATTTATGAAATTAAAGTCATAGTCTCTACTCAATTTGTGATTAACTTAATCTTAGCCTTTTCATTTTTTGGAGGTGTTRCAGAACTAATYTCTGAGGAGCTAAATAGTGAGTGGAAGTTATTATAGGAGAGGTGGGAGGRATTCATGCCCTGAAAGGATGTCTAAATTGGTAGATTTAATCCAGAGCTATGTTAATTTGGAATCACAGAAGCTGATTGTGGTGTGAGGTGAGATACAGGAGTTTTTTTTTTTATTTGATTTACCTGTTCTAAGGCAGGATTAGCTGTACTTGTATTTTGTCTGATAAGTGTTCATTCAAACGCTTCTCTAAGTGCTCTGAGGTAGTGAAGAATCCACTCTCCCAGCACAACCTACTGCAGCATATTCTGCTTTCTCATTCCTAATCCTAACACAGGAAGGACCTACCTGATGTTAACATTCTTCTTTCTGCAGGATCTCTCCATGGTCTGGGTTTGCAAAGAGGTTTGAAATGTTTTCTTGAAAAGTTCTTTATAAGTTAAAATATGAACAGCTTTGGAGCATGCTCACATCATTAATTCATCTTGACTTGCTTCTGTTAAGGGCTTTTATGAAGGAAGTATGTTTTATCCTTAAGGCAATAATTCAAGAATAATAGTGTGATTGATAAATAAAAATGTTCCTAGCATAAAAACCACCTCTCTTTGCAATATGAAAGCAAAGTTAAAGGAAGATTTATTGTTTGTTGTGCAGGTCTGACTTGGAATTGCAGTTTAAGTGCTATCACCATGAAGACAGACAAATGAACACAAACTGGCCAGCTTCGGTGCAGGTCAGTGTTAATGCAACCCCACTTACCATCGAGCGTGGTGACAACAAGACATCTCATAAACCTCTGCACCTRAAGCACGTCTGCCAGCCCGGGAGGAACACGATTCAGATTACAGTCACAGCRTGTTGTTGTGTAAGTACACCGAGCTCGTGGCTGCAGCTGCTAAAGCCAAGTTTGCTATTTAGAACAGTTTGCAAATGTTGCCTTAGCTGAAAGTGCCTTACTCTCGTTTTTTTCCGTGCCTTTTTCTGGTAAGGTTCTTATTTAATGATGTTGACACAGTCAGAGTGCTAAGATGGAAATTTTTGCTTCTGAATGGTTGCAGAATGTAAKGGTGTCCTTCCAATGTCTCTGACGAGGTTCATGGTCTAGGGGAGAAAGGGAGTTTGATCTCCTGCCTTCTCATGTGTGCCTGTGTAACAAGGTGGCTGAAGTCTATTGATGTAGATTGCTAGGAGGAAGACTGTTGATGGTACTAATTTCATTTACATAGGGTATTAAACAGTCTTTGGTTTGGCATGAAAACATCAACATCACAATCACTGGTGCTGGTGATGGTTTTTCAAATAGCTTTTCAGATGAAAAAACTCATATTCAGTGATACAATCTAGACCATCCAGCTTTTCCCTTTCTCCTTTTCCATGCATTAGTTAATCTCTGGGATGGGTACTGTATTTTTAATGCAGAACTGTTCTGCAAATCCAATCTGAGCTTCTGACTGTTCTCCTGTCACTGACAATAAAGCAAGCTGCTAGCTCTCACAAGGTCAGTGTGAGGCACTTTGACAAGAAGCCATCCACCCGACTTCACACGGGTGTTTCCCTGCATAATGTCATTTATGTGGTGTCTAAGAGCAGGGGGCAGCATCCTGTGAATCCACAACGAGCTCTATATAAGATTCAACTGATTCCAGGCACATCAGTTACAAATTGTTTTTGCAAATTCCARCATAATCTGAGGGCAGGCAGGTAGGCTAGAGTGTGTCAGAGTCCAGGATTTTAAAAATAAAACCTGATTTCAGAGATTAWTATGTCAGCCATACTTACGCTGAATATTAAGGAAGGAGAAAATGCAGAAAATCATTRCTTTTTTAAAGCTCTTGTGTACATTAAGCATGGAGCAACTGCACAATGTGCAGAATATCCATAAGGGAGCATGTGTGCTCAGCAGAGCAGAACCAGCTTTTATGTTTAAGCCTCGGGCTCTCACAGAAACCAAGTGTCCAAGGGAAGAGTGCAGCTCTATTCAGGGGTGTGTGTAACGTATGKTTGGTTCTCTTCCTAACAAAATGTGTTTTCTTGCAGTCACACTTGTTCGTGTTGCAGTTGGTGCACCGGCCATCAGTTCGTTCTGTACTTCAAGGTCTACTAAAGAAACGCCTCCTCCCAGCAGAACATTGTATCACTAAGAGTGAGTTTGCATTTTGTGTGGGTGATGACTTTTCCGAATGCCTATGTTCAGCTGTGATAAGCTATCTCTACACCAGATTTGTTTATTGATAACCTTAAGCTGTACTTAATGGAATTTCTAGAACATGATGTGGGTAGATGAATCCTTGGTATCCTCAAATGTTAAGGGCTAKGTGGAGGTAACAAAGTTCCAAGGACACAAGCTTAGTTCCTGAAAAGAACTCTGCTGTTCCAGGAGAATCTCTCTCGCTTTTCCCCCATATTTGTTTTTGACTCACCTAAAAGAAAGATTTATTCTTCATGTATCATGGGCTGCTTTCAGAGCTTGTATGACACTTAATTTGGTTAAGGATATAACTGATAAGCATGTGAGATGGTTTGTCTGTTCAGGGGAATTATATAGAAGACACTAGTGTGGGTATATTCTTCATTCCATTGTCCCTTAAATGTTCAAGTGTTTTGTTGGTCTTCCAGATTTCTGCTTTAGAATTTACAATGCACTTGTGCGATCTCACATCTGTACACACCTTCTTCCCAAACAGTTAAGAGGAACTTCAGCAGTGTAGCAGCTTCCTCTGGCAATGCAACACTAAATGGGGAAGATGGAGTAGAGCAGACTGCTATTAAAGTGTCTCTGAAGTGTCCGATCACATTCCGGCGGATTCAGCTCCCAGCGAGGGGTCACGATTGCAAGCATGTACAAGTGAGTAGATGCCAGTGCCTGGCTCTGTTCCCTCAGCCATGTGGTGTTACCTCCTGCTTGATTATCATATGAGAACACCTAATGAACTGGCATTTATGTCTGTTAGCCTAAATAATTAACTGTATATATGTTCAACGTAGAGGGAGAAATAAGCTGTTCGCTTTAGTTTTCAGTGCTAATWGGCGTTTTTCATGTCAGTTTTACTTTTATCGAACTGGTTCATTTAACACAGAATTTTTCCTTTGTTTCCTTTTGTTTTGTTTGGTTTGTTTTTTTTCCTTTTTTTGTTTCTTTCTGATACCTAGTGCTTTGATCTGGAATCTTACTTGCAACTGAACTGTGAAAGAGGAACTTGGCGGTGTCCAGTATGCAAGTAAGTGCAACCATACCACATGAAATGCAATTGTACACAATTTGACCAAATTCAGATCGTATTTAAGGTCATGAAAGGGAAAAGAAGGAAGTGCTAGGAAATAAGGTTTCTGTATCACATTTACTATGGTGCATAAAATCTAGTGAGAATGCTTGCAATGTTTTACCACCCTGGATTTTTAGAAATTTAAAAACATAACAAGATATTTTCTCACAAGTTTCAGTACAGGTTATCAATGGGTTGTGTAGGGTTCAAAAGAGACTCGAATRTTTACATTGGTGAGGCAGATATCTACAAAAGAGAATAAGGCTAATTGTTTAAAAAGTAAAAAATTTCCAAGGAGCAGAGGTTGGAGTTGTTGCTTAGAGGAAAAGAGGGATGGATACCTTGGCATGATTTCAAGCTTTGTTTCGACCAGACAGCTAGTATTCTGCAGAAGAAATGGAGGAAATGCTTGGAATTGATTACAGACTGTCCATCCTTAGGTTTAACTGAGCAGAAAAGCCAGCAGAACATTTACAGGCCAGTTCAGTGTCTGTAGCTGCTGTGCTCTGTGCACAGGGTTAGAGTGTGTTCCATCCTCAGYTGAGGAGCCAGAGCTGTTCAGTTCCAGCAGCTGTAGCTGTAACTAAGTGCTTGGTCTCCACAAGTSTCCAGCTGATCCCTGCTCTGCCAGCCCATTGGGGACAAGCAGCAGTGGGGATTGTCCATTCTGGCTGTTCTGTGGGGATGGCAGGCTRGAGATGAACTTCTTTTGATGACTGTCCATGGTTGATCTGTGTCCTAACACACAAGTGTTTTCTCCAAACTGCCCAAATCTTTTTGTCCTTCTAAATTTGGCTAAAAATAACACAAGAATTGGGTATCTTGCTTTCTTAATTCACACATTCATACATCCAGGCTAAATTTTTGTCCTGTTTCTCTTAACATGAGCACCTGCATTCAGATCTAAGTGCCTACATAGCTAAATAATTTCTGCTTTTGTTTTGTTCTGTCCCCATCTGTGCTGATCTTAAGTAAAATAGCTGTAATACATAGTTGCTTTGAATCCGTAGTGCACTGGAGCTCAAAATAAGACAAAGATCCAACTAAAAAAAAATAGTGCTAACTGGTGTTCACAGGAGAGATCTGCTGTGTTTGAAAATACTTTAACTTTGGAATGTATTTCACTAACAAAAATTACTGAAAGAATTTGAACAGCTTGCGGGCACTCACACGTAGATGTATCCTTATCTCATGTGTTTGATGTAAATATCCTGGTAATGTAGAACTAAAACTGCTTTCCCCAAATCATTCTTTCCCTAGCAATATTCTAACTTGAAGTTTGTTTTTTTATTTTTTTTCCTTTCTAGTAAAACTGCTCTCTTGGAGGGCTTGGAGGTTGACCAGTATATGTGGGGTATTCTGAACGCTATACAGAAGTAAGTTATCTCATTCCTAATATCCAAGACTAAGTAACTAGGAGATATGTTAATGAATACTGAGATAGTCACAGCAAAACAGATCTTGGCAATTGAAATTCAGTAGTCTATTGCATGGCTCTTTGGTGGAGAAGGCGATAGAGTGAATCAGTTTCCATCTGCTTCATTGATCTTGTTTGGGTTGTCTCTTAATGGCAGCTACACCAATGAAGCAGAGGGAAGGGCCAAAATAGAAGAWTAAATGCTTTCTTATATTTACAAGCAGTCCACCTGATTCACAGGTGGCAAACCTCATCGATATGTTTGGATTTCATTGTGTGGATAAACACAGAAATGTTGCCTTTTTTAAAATTTGCTTTCAGCACACATTTGAAGAGTAAAATATCTTACTGTGGTATTGTACCAGAGCAGTTCAGAACATTGGTTACCATGCAGATTCTTATGGAAAGTTCAGCAGAATTGATTTTAAAAGATTCAACTGATACACTAAATTTTTCATATTATTTTACAGCTCCGAGTTTGAAGAAGTTACCATTGATCCAACTTGCAGTTGGAGGCCGGTCCCTATAAAGTCAGATATTCACATCAAAGATGACCCAGATGGCATTCCCTCAAAAAGATTTAAGACCATGAGTCCCAGCCAGATGATCATGCCAAATGTAATGGAGATGATTGCAGCTTTGGGTCCTGGCCCATCACCTTACCCAAACCTACCCCCTCCTCCAGGAGGCAACAACTCCACTGAATATGGTAACCAAGGTTAGTTTTACACTTAGGTTGGTTTTTTGTGCACCCAGCTACTCACTGTGGAACTCAGTGATTCAGTCAGCCTTGTGATTCAGGTGTGTCAGTGCCTCTTCTCAGAGTGATGCATGAGGAAAGCAAATGATGTGGCTGCAATTCTGAAATTCTGCCTAAGTTTTTTCAGTTAAGATTCATCTGTTCAACGGAAGGTGTATTTTAGTAATATATCGTTGTATTCAGTCATTTTATTTAATATTTTAAGCATTTGGTGCTTGTCATATTCATAGTCATGCAGCSTTCTCTGAATCAACAAACATTGTATGTTACCTTCTAAATTCATGGCCTGCCACAATAGACATATTTCTGCATTTTTTTTCTATGCGTTTTCTTTCTGTTCCACTCTCAAGTGAAAACACCTAGTACTACACAAATAGACAACCTGACCTATTAATCCTTGAGCCACTAGGTTAACTTGTGGCCAAGTAAATGACATTCAGTGGGCCACCAGAAAAGGGATGACTTTTAAAGAGCTTTTAGTTGCTTCCAAACACCTTTGCATTAGAAAATTACTATTGAGTTCCTCTGCCCATGTGCTACCAGACTGAGGAGCAGGGAACTAAATACAGGCAATRGAGATAGATTTTCAAATTACTGGTATGTTGTGAATAACTCAATTATAGTGACAATTCCAAAAACATGAGACTGTTTCTTTTGCAAGTAACATGATATGAGTCAGTTCAGCTCTGGGAAAAGACCAACTGTTCACACTACCAGAATCCCCAAATTGATTACAAGGTGATGCATGTGCTTTTTGCAGGCGTTGAAGAAAAATATAGATTGCGTGCAAAATACAGTTAATTTCCTCCAGTGACTGCAAAACTGATGACAGATGATAAAACTTTTAAGSTTTTCAAACAGATGAATGATTACTATAACAAAGCCAAGAGCACTGAATCACAGTTTTTTCACTCTTTTAGTAGGAGTGAAGTGCAGTCAGAGCCTGAGAACAGAGCTGTCTATTCTTCCCCATATTTCCAGCTCATGCTCGGGAGCGGACAGGGTAGTCACATCAAGTGTGGGGTTTGGGCTTTGTGTGAGCATTCTGCCTGCACTGTTATTTTGCTGCCCTCCCCTGTGGGTCCTGTAGCAGAGGTAGTCACTGCTCCTTGGAACCCTGACTCACCRCTGGCGGGTGAAACCCACGCTCTCCTGTTTCCCCTGCAATAGGGATGTCAGTGCAGTGCTCCAGATTATCCTAAATGTCTGACAGGTCTCTCCCTCAGCAYATGGCACAACTCTTGCTGCAGAGAGGGGCCTGCTGCTGCGTGGCTGTGACTCCCTGGGCGTGCTGGCTTGTGACTTTATTCTCCATCAATGCRTGCACTGAAACTTAGTGATGGCAATTACATAATGTCCTCTGATTAACAGTACTTCAGAGCAATGTAGTRGTACTGTTACTACTGAGGTTTATGTTTGTTTGTTTGTGAAGGAAGCATACTGAAGTTTAATTTGCAAATATAACAAATACTCCATAGTACAAGATCACATTCCAGCTGCCTGCTAATTAATTATTCCTTACGCAAGGCAAGACCAGCCATGTTCTGTGAGACTCATCCAGTCTGCAGATTAACAAAATGAGAATTAGTAAGGCTCTGCAGTATTTACATGATAGATCAAAGTACGGATGTCTTTGAGAAGTACTCTTACATGGCTAATGACTACCATTCCTTCAAGATTAAACCACTGCTCATGAAGCTGTGCTAAAGAGCAAATGATGCAACTACTTCAGTTTGTCAAACTCCCTTCTTGAGTTGAATTTAAAACTGCTGTATTTCAGCTGACAAACTGCAGGCTCTCTGTGCAAGCTCCAAAGCTATTCTATTATATCAGAACTCAGTATCATCCAGTTCAGTTGCTTATGTGAAATAGGTGAGTGGTTTTAGTTCATTTTTTAGCTGTTGATAGCAAATAAGSCACTAGCAGTGATATCTGAGTTGGAAGTGTTAAGAGAGGAATCTTGACAAAAAAATATGAGGAGCAAAATCCTTGTATTGGGATCCATGCTTGCTGTAGAATTCAGATGAAGATCAGTGGGCTGAGGTGGGCTGAATCCATATGGACAGTGGCTCACACAGTACTTGTCCTGCAGAGTAGCAGGGGACTCCAGGTCTGCTTCAAGATGTGTGCATAAATCCAGTCAGTCGAATGAATTTTATTAGGTTTTGTGGGAGCAAGGAGAATGTTTACGAAGGGGTAAATAGATGCTGTGCTATGAGTTGGCATCTTCCAAATTCACTTCTGTCAATTAGCTTCATCAGAAACTGAAGCAATGATATAATCTTACTGTGGAAGCACAGACATAAATAACACRAGTGTCCTATAAATAATCTGGGACTTGGGCAGTCAGTCTCAGTTACACTGAGATGCTTCCAGATACAAATATCCCATAGAATTTAATATCCCGTTTACTTCTCAGCATGCTTAAGTTTATGTGGTGACTTGGCAGTTGTTTTTCAAAATGTCAGCAGTTTTCAATTAGTTCCAACACATAAATGAATTATTGCAGCAGCCAGTGTTTGGAAGCTGAGTGCCCTGTCCCCGCTTGCTCAGCAGTGGGGGCACAGCGTTGTCACATTCAGTGTCACAGCTCCCTGTGCTACGCAGGGAGGGTGTCACATCACGCAGCTCCTGCAAGATACTCGAGAGATCAAGGTTGGGAAAAAAAATCACATCTGTTTCTCTTTCAGGCAACAGTTACCAAGGTCATGGCAATTTTGACTTCCCGCACGGGAATCCTGGTGGCACATCTATGAATGACTTCATGCATGGGCCACAGCTGTCACATCCCCCAGACATGCCGAGCAGCATGGCAGCTCTCGACAAACCTCTCAGTCACCCCATGCAGGAATCTGTAAGTAATGGTGCTGGGCATGTAGACTCTCATTTGTGGGGGTAAGAAGCTCTCATCCAGCTGATGGACTTGCCTTATGAACTGCTTTTAYTTTTTGTGGATTCCTCACTTGGGAAGTTTTGAAACAGAGTAGTCCTCAGAAATGCCGGAAATTCCATTTTTAGTTTCTGGCCATTTTGAGTTTTTGGAGAAGCATTTCTGCACTTTTGAATTGTCATTTAAGGTTGTTTATCTGAAAGAACCTGGCTCAGTGTGCTTGTATTAATCATTGTGCTTTGCTCTGACACATGAAAAAAAATAAATGTACTTAATTTCCTAGGCCAGCAGGACTGTGAATATCCGTCTCCAAAAGACAGCAAGATTATTAAAGCAAGATACTGGACGACTTTAGAGCAGGGACAATATCTTCCCTGGCTTTTTCTCTGAGGGCAAAATGTGCATCAAAGCATTTTGAGGGGGAATTGTACTCAAGCAGCATGAAAGGCACCTTTAAACTTTTGGTAATAGGACAAGCCTGTAGATTTCAAAGAGAGATGCTGCCACTGCTCTGGAGGTATCAATGTAAGAGACTAAAGAATAGAGGTTCCTCAGGTCTCAGTGGGGCAGAACTGTGCATCGGAAAAGCAGCTTGCACTGAGTTTTCTATACAGAACTTTAWATATCTCTAGAAAATGCAGTTCTGCAGCAGCTAGGTGATAGAAAAGCTACCAGCAGCATTTAGCTCTTAGGCATGGCTAGTCATCTATTTTAGCTCTGTGTGTGGGGTGTGTATACATCCTTTTATGTTCATTTAAGTTGCAGGGCAGGGGGTTTAAAGTGTGCTGTTACTGCACAGGAAGGATGTTTAACTTGACAAGTCATATGTGCTGTGTCTTTAGTGAATCCTAGAAAGTACAATTTCAGAATGTAATGAGGAAATGTGATAGCAGATGCTCAGCAAAAGCCTACTCAGTCAATGTCTCCTCTAGCTGGCAGTGGGTTTTCCAAGGAGGATGGTGAGAAATAGAAGAGAGCGGAGAAAGAGTTCTTGGTATAGTTTGGAGAGAGTCCAAGTGCCAAGACTATCTGCAAAGGATGAGTCCAGAAACTGTAATGACTTTACCACCTTAYAGGTTAATAAAGGAGAACAAGCGTGCTGTAAACAGTTTCACACWGAAAAATTCCACATACACAGTTTAAGGAGGGGTTGGAATTCTCTGCACCTKATCCAACCATACATGATTAGAATACAGTAGTGAGAGGAAATAATACCAGCCTGAACTGCTCACAGCTGCTTTTCTTTGAATCAAAGTTACAGGGAATTATTCTTTGCTTCCTGTTGCCTGACATCTRCCTCTTGACTTCATCAGTTAACAGCTACTACCTTTGCTGTAGCAGTTGCCCTGGTGAAATTTCTAAAGTGCTAGGATATRAAGTGGTTGAAGACAGAGGTGAAGAATTTGTAGGTGAAGAATTTCAGAAAATGGGACTACTTAACATAGGATAGCAGAGGTGAAGGTTTCTCAAGGCTACGCATGTTCCAGAGCTGTGGGAKTGCATTTGGGAAAGTGTTAATGGACTTTCGGTTCTGTGGGCCAATCTGTAGTAAATCTGATATTTACTTATGGTAGCTGGCAATTAAAGTAAACCTTTGCCTCACTTCTCCCTCATGTCAGATACTCAAACTTTGGGAATAGGACGCAGTAATGAGGATCAGTTTTCAGGTCTTTGGCACAYGAGAGTTAGCTTGACCTTGTCAGTGTGGCTGGCCGTGCAGTCYTCAGTCCACATTTGAGGACACCTAGTGCTCCCACACAGCCTTCCCGGTGTTATAAAATCTCTGCTTTCCTCTTTCCCTCTTACCCTCTTTCTTTTGTTCTTTGTTCTCAAAATGAACTGTTTGTCTGTAGCAGATGCTCAAGAAAGGCATCTTTAAAATCACTTCTTTTAGAGAAATACATGCCTTTAACACATTCCTAAATTGTATAGCTGCATGTATTTGGGAAGACACTTCATACAAAAACAACTGTAAACACATTGTGTGATTGAACCAAGGTTTTAAGATGTTGCCTGGGCTCTTCTCTGGTTTCTGTCTTTCATTTTACACAGAGAGTATGTTTTAGTAGTTTGCACATACTATTCACTTTGGCCATTACATATTTACAAGGTGAGCTGGGATTGGATGTTCAGTCCTTTTAGACCCAAAGTCTCTCTTACTGGAGTTGAAGAACCAGATGGGCAGGCAGGATGGWATCTTTTAGTAGTTTTGGTAGCTAACACAGCAAAAGAGTTGGTAAAACTGTGATCCTGATAATAGAGAGAGATACAAACCATTGACTTAACCTGTTGATTTTTTTTCCGCAATAATGATTTTCTCCAGAGACAGAAGGAATATTGCTGTGCAGCTGGCAGGTCCTGTTGTCCACAGCTGTACATCTCATCACTCCTAGAGGTCACTGTTGGACTGTAGAGTTGTGCTATTAAGCTGAAGATGTAGTTGCCTGCTATAATCTTTTCCTTTATAAACTGAARATGCTTTAACAGTGCCAAAGTTTATGCCTCTAAAAACAATCTGGAAGTACCTTGCTATGCAAGCAAAGGCAGTTTTGTTAGACTGCATTCATAGTGTGGATGAATTCTTTCAGAACAGAATGGTGGGAGTTGCAGGTGCAAGCTACACATACCCAAAGCGTGTTGCCTACRATGTGTTTGCACCATTGCAAGCTTATCATTAGCTGAATGCAGATAGAAAATATTGCRGTCCCAAGCAATTTAATTTCTCAGTGGGAGCCTGCTGGAGTCAGTGGCCTAAGTCAGATGGATTTTGAACCTGCAGTGGCTCTTCAAAGAACATGGTGGCCCTCAGTCTTACAATAAACAATTGCTCCCAATACAACAGTTGTCTGAGGACCCRAGTGACAGTCTCATCGACTAGAAATAAACATATATATATATATATATATTTAAATCCTCACCTATATAAACACGATATAGAATTTCTAACCTGCTTGTTTGTTTTGAAATTTTTCTGAGAACATACAAGTGCCTCTCCTGGTTTAAATAATTATTTATATAGACATGCCAGTATGACCCTTGCTTTATGCATTCAGGGATAAATTTAAGAGACTCTTCAGTATAATCCTGTTTGGTTTTGGTTTTTTCTGAAAACTGGTTTCCCACTTTAACAACACTGTCATAAATAGTTTTTTACCTTTTTTTTTTATTTTTAGGCTTTCTAATTTCTACAGTTTCTGTTGCACATGTCCTGAATGACTGAGGAAGGAAATAGTAGTATTAAGACAGACACCTACTTGTAATTGGACTTTTGCAAAGTTTTTAGGCTGCAAATTTATTTACATTGAAGTGCGGTATGTGGACAGATTTTGTACAAACTTACGCTATGGTAACAACAATGTTGTAGAATGCTTTTCAAGTCATTAAACTGAGACCCTAATGGTGAGATGTGTATCAGTACTTTTTACCAGTTACTTTAAACTCTCACATGGGAGAAAGGGCCAGCTGGCATCTTGCAGGTAGAATCCTTTCCACAAACCTTCATAATACCAAAGTATTGAAAAGGACCTCCATGCGGCAGAGTGTGACTGTCCCAATGGATCAGTATTCAAGTTTCAGTTTTCCTAAGAGTGGTGAAAAGTATTATGTTAAATAATTGGTTCTCTAATTTTTTTTTCGTATAGGAACATTTTAATTAACTTTTGTAATAACCTCCTTTTTGGTTTCCAAAGCTGAAGGCTGAGGTTAAAATAACTTTGCAGTTTATGTGATATGAAAGGGTGAATACTGGCATAACATTTTGCTGGTTTCTGTTGGCTTGGCTGGTTGAATTTCATGCTGTTATTGTATGTATTTGTTTTTATTTCAGCTTCACTTTGTCCAACGTGTAGCATTTCTCAAAAAATGTTTACATTTTTTGTTTCTCCATATACCCAATTAACATGAGATACCTGATTCTGAAGTATTCAGACACATCTTTCTCATGGCACCAAGGTCAAGCCCCAGAGAATCCACTAGCATTAAATGTGACATATACAGCAGAAGGAAGAATTGGACTTGTGCTTTTTTCCAATGGCGCTTTTTTTATTGCTTCTCTGTCATGTGAGAAATACTTTTCCCCCTGTCAGTAATAGGGTTAGGAAGATGTATGTAGATTGGTAGTTTATTCCCCACAGAAAACATAAAAATCCACTAAGCTCTTGCTAGAGAACTCATCCACAGCATGAATACAAAGCAGAGKGTGATCATTGGCTTAGTTGAAGCTGAGGCAGTGTACTCTGCAGTCAGCAGGTGTGCAGCCACCCACAGCAGCTCAGCTCATGGTGGGGAATGCGCTTCCTGAGCCGCCCTGCTTCTGTCAGCTGTCAGAACCCAGGAATATCAGCGAGGAAAACCTTCAGCCTTTAACAGGGGTGCTGCATTCTGAGAAGAAAAGGAGGGAAGGAGTGGGGAAGAGGCGGTGTTTGCAAGATGTTTGTAATGAGCTGAAACAGGAATAGGCTGCGGTGTCAGGAAGCTACCGAGTAGGGAASCTGAGCAGAAATGATACATTTTCTCAGTTAATGAGTTTTCTGGCACAGGGATCATTGTTCAACAAATTCTCCATTCATTTATAAAATTGTTTAGGGCAAAAGCATCTGCCTTGCTAATGCTGAGCAACACCCATAAGCCTCTTTCCCTCCTCTTTGAGGTGCATTGTTTTGCATCTTCATGCAGATTTTTCCACATTACAAGGAAGCAAACCAACAACATAAGTCCAGCGTGTTTTTCTCCCTTGCAGACAACCTTGAAAACACTGAAACACTTCCTCCAGCATTGGGATATGGAGTTTTCTTTTCCAATGGCGCTTTTTTATTTTTTTTTTGTTGTTGTTTGTTGATTGGTTTAGTTGGGGTTTTTGTTGTGTGTGTCATTTTTTAATTTATTTYGTTTTATAACATGCAGTGACAGAGTCAGGCACCGCGAGCATTGTACCTTGTGGCCTCACTTTCTTTTCCTGCTTTTTTCCTCCTCCGCAGATCCCTCATCCCGGCAGCACTGATCAGTCCCATACTTCCATGCAGCAAGGTTTGCACGTCCCTCACCCCAGCAGCCAGTCAGGGCAGCCATTACATCACAGCGGGCCTCCTACCCAGCAGTCCCGGCAGCCACCCCCGGCCGCTTCTAGCAACCATCCACACAGTGACCTGACCTTTAATCCCTCCTCAGCCTTAGAGGGTCAGGCTGGTGGACAGGGAGCACCCGACATGCCGGAGCCCTCGCTGGATGTAAGTCTGTGTCATACTCTCATCTGCCTGCCATAGCGTGTGCTTCGCATCGTGGCGGGAGGGCGGGGAGGGCAGGGACGGGGAGCCGCTTCCACAGCACATGTCATSCTCTCATGCTTTGGTACATGGGCACAGGTGCTGCAGCCAAGGTGACAGGGACTCCTGGCCTGCTGGGAGAATGGATGGTTCTGCTTGGAGCAGCTGCATGGTGTGTGAGCCATAAGCCTCTTCCTAGCACCAAGGCAGGCATTTCTTCAGGCACCAGGCTGGGAGCCATGTCCTTCTTTCCTGCCTCAGCACTGGTTGGGCTGTGCTSTCCTAGAGCCTGGAGCTGTCGCAGTGCCTGAATAAGAGGAGGGACAGAGCTGTGTGTGGTTCTGACTGTGGCATTGCTGTGCCAAGCGAGCTGTGTGCTGAGCCCTGCCGCATGTCCTGGCTGGCGGGAGGGGGATCTGTGTTGGCCCATCCTGTGACACTGTCCCTGCTCCCTGCAGCCAAAAACAGCCTGTGCCCATCCATACCTGSTCCTGTGGGTGGCTCAGCAGCACAAGTTCTTCCTCCCAGTACAMCACACAGGGAGGTAAACAAGGACAGCTTCTGCCCCCTTAGCCATCATGGGAGGCAGCTCACAACTAAACAAAGTCTMGTTTTAAGGCCAAAAGTAGTCTTCCATCTCTTAACATCAATTCAGTGGAGTTGGAAGTGAATTATCTGAGGTATCTCCTTCTGGTTAGCCATCTACCTCCCAAAATATAAATTCATCAGCACTAGGCTTGAATTTTTGTTTGACTCATGCATTCCCGTATGTGTATCTTTTGTCTTTTCCAAAGTCTGCTGCTGCACAGTCRATTTTCTTAGAGATATGTTCACTTCTGTGCCTTGGAGTTGTATCTGTATCTGCTATTGCTGTATACTTGCATCTTCCCTGTCACACAGGAGCACTGGGCTGGCAGGTAGCCTCACAGGGGAGAGGAGGGGTTAGGGACAGATAGAAGCCTCAGGATGATACAGGAACAGTGGTCAGGGAAGCAACTTCTGCTGTTTCACACAGTATGATGGCRTGCACATCCTTTGGGGACAATAGTTCATGTAGCAGTTGGGAGTTCTGAACCCTTAAGGACTCTGTATGAGCAATACTAAAAAGTGAAATAAAAATGTCTCTTTTTTCCCTTCTCATATTTAAGAAACATATAGTATGCTGTTACGGGTCAGGCACCCATTCTTTGATGAGAAGCAAGTACAAAAATTTGTACACTTACCACAGAACTGTGGTTATTACTGATGGTGGTTTGCTGGTTTCTTAATGGGAGACAAGTGTTGTACAGTGTGGGAAATAAACTTACTGGAAATACCTGTGATCCTGATCAGATGGATTATTTTGATGGGTGTGTTGTGGAACCTGGCTGAATAAAGTTCCATGCAGCAAAGCAAACAGGGCACTGCACTATGGGCTGCTTGGTCCACTGCCTACTGACACAGTCAMGGTCATTCTGTAGGAATTCAGTGGGATGCAGTCTAAGGTTTAGCCTGGGTTAAAGGATCTACCTCATACAGATGGAGACACAGACAGGGGAGAACTGCTCTGGTATTTCAGACAGCAGAGGCTCAAGACTGAAATCACTAGTTAGACTTCTCACTTTGCACTTGAGGAGCACAGAGTACACCTCTCCAAAATCTGCCCTAAGTCTGGCACATTCCGGTCCCTTTCATCCCCATCGTCCCCTCACAGGCCCTGRCATTCTTCTGTCTTTTTCCCCTGCTCCAGCACAGCACTCTCAGCTCCCAGCAAGCCCTTCCTGAGGTCTCTGGTTTTCACACCAGTGGGGCAGAGGGCYGGCTGTGCTGCCTGACCCCTCTAACTGAGGGAAGCTGAATTCACCCTCACAACTCAGAAGACTTCAACTTCACAGATACTGAGCATATTGTTTTCAACTTCCGCTTCTCTTTAAAAAAAACTTTAAAAAAAAAATCACATGTATAGAAAAATGAGTCTCAGAGACAATGTGTTAAATTTTTAAAAATTAGTTGGAAAATTGTAGGACAAATTCAGTCATTTTTTTATTTCTCCACACTTGGTGGGGCTGCCATTTTATTCTGGACTTCTGTAGTAGGTATTCATAAAAAATTATGGTAGGAGGTGAAGTACACTTAAAAGTCTCATATCTCCAGTACTATGACATTTTTACCATGAATAAAAGGAGGTTRTATTTTAAGAAAAACATTCCTTCTGGGAGATTCTGTTTATGCAAACTTGACRTTGCAGTTTTTTCAAAATGCTTAGAAAGCAATAAACTTTTTTCTGCATTTCGTGTTTAGCTTATTGAAAAATATGTTCATTCATATAATGTTAGAAGATGCATTTGCACAAGAATAATAGAAGCATATAAATACAATATTTATATGTTAAATGTGAAGCAGTCAAGCTTTTGGTTTTATAATATTTGAAAATACAGAACAACTTAAAATTAATTTCTCATATGTACTATTAAGTTTGTTAAAGCAGTCCATATTTTTCTGTCTTTAACACAATACAGATGATAAAGAGGTTTATTACAAACTCTTCCCTGCAATTTTTTATGTATGACACTTTTATTTTTGCCTAGGAAAGGGTAAGATGCCTTATAGAGCACAAAACATTGCCTCATGCACAACCAAGGAGTTACGATGTGCTCATCATTTGTCAGGTCAAAAAGAATCTGCTGTGATGGTTTGAAAAACATAATTTTGTACTTGGAATACAGTATTAATGGAAATAAAAATTGAAGCCCCACAACTATTTCTTTTGATACTTTAAAGCACTGTGTAGATTAGGACATATTCTGTTGGATGGAGTGTTACATCTGCGACCCTTTAAAATGTCTGGAATTGCATGTAATGCTGTAGTCAAGTAAGCATTTCCAACCACAGTAAATTCCTGCCACATAAAGGAGGGAGACTTGYGACTTGCCCAGCAGCCTTGCCACTTCTCTCTCCATACTCCTCCTCAGTTGKTTTTTTTTCCCCTCTCTCTGACTGGTTGGCTGCTTTATCTCTGGGTGAGTTCCTTGCTCCAGGTCACTCCCCCAGAGCTTCCATCAGTGCACTGAGGAGTTACTGAGGCTGAGGAAATGACATGGCTGCCTCCTTCTATAGGTATGCAGCCTTTKGGTGATCATCACACTGATGTGTGAGAGCCAGTCCAGCCTTTGCTGATCCACCGTAAAGCTCAAATATGTATTRCTCAAACTGCCTGTTTCAAGTCTCTATGCAGTGTTTTATATGAAACATCCATAATAAGCATTTATCCAGAAGTTTTTGTTAGCATCATGAGCCAGACAATATGATGGGGAGGCTGATTGAGAAACTCTGAGATGATCATGTCATTCACAGGTGAAAACTGAGTCACAGAAATTTTGACAAGCAAGTGGACACTGCATCATCTTAGAGTGTAAGGCTTGTGATGATGCCTTCTGATTTATTTGGATATATTGTTAGGAAAACCAGATTCCAGGAATGTGTGGTGTTTAATCCCTTCTTTTTCCTCAGTTATGTTYCTGTTATCTGTAATTTTCCTTTTGTCTTTGTATTTTATAGCTGCTTCCAGAACTCACAAATCCAGATGAGCTGCTTTCATACCTGGATCCTCCTGATTTGCCAAGCAATAGCAATGATGACCTTCTGTCTCTCTTTGAAAACAACTGAATCCATATGTATTCTCCCATCCTTTTCACTTGTTCACACGTGTGTGGCTGCACAGCGAGGAATCTTAACACTCCTTTTCCACAAGAGAAGAAAAAAAACCTCACAACTTGATCCAATGGTGCACTCCCTGCTTTCTTCATCTCAGAACTGCTTTTGTTAGCTTCAAAGACTATGAAAGTGACGGGAGAAAATAATAAAAAAGTTAAATAAATGCAGTAATCTCCGAGTCTGCCATGCTACATGTGACAAAGAAGCATAGACAGTTGTGCAGCTGTTGGAAACCCCATTTGGTGTTCATCTTCTAGAGAGAGAGTTCTGTGATTAACATAGTGTGAAGTATCTTGGCAAAACCGAATCTTGGCAAGGGAAGAAAAATCAACAGAATGGAACTGTCTTTAATTGACCCGTCTCAGAGTGTCTTTACAATGCTTGTTCTTCCATTTTTTTGAAACTGTGTCTCCCTCTGCCCCACCTCTCCTCTGCCCCCCTCCAGCCATGGTTTTGCCTTGGAATGATTATCCTGGCCATACACGAAATGAAAAAAAAAACCACCTACAAAGCTCAAAAAAGCACAAATCCTGCAGTCAAATGGCAAAGATAGGGAAGACACACAGGCCTGTAGAAGGAGCCAGCAGTTTAGCTAATGCGACTTCAGTAACAGAGTCCTGAGATCTTCAGGCCGCAGCCATGGGTGTCGGTGTTTCTGCAAGCGCAGGGATCTTAACCACCTCTTTGCAGGAGTCCTCTGGCCCAGCACACAGATTGGAAATACCTAGGAAAAATTTTAAAGGAGTTTGCAATGTTTAGGGATTTTTGTGATTTTGATTCAAATCACTACCTTTTCTGGCTGCGTTAACATCCAGTTGTAGAGATTGCTGTAATAGATCTTTTTGCCATGTATGCCGTACATAATGGAAAAGAGAGGGAGGGGGGATGCAAACCAAATGGTTCCTGATTATTACCTACAGCCTTCAGTGCCCCAAGAGTTTGTGTCACTGTCTGTACTGCACAATGCATAGTAAGACAAGCTGGGTTGAAGGCAGCGAGGAAATCATTACAGGATGGAGGGAGCGTAACATCACTATCTACATAATTGTTTTTAATTATCAGCTTGAGAAGGGGCATTGACATTGGACAGACATCTTACAACTTCATTTTAGTTTTGCTTTGCATTCTGTTTTTGTGACTGTTACAGATACTTCAGGCTTTTCCTTTTCTCCTCCTTCAGTTTTGTTTTTTAAACTTTGGCTGCTGGGATGAGCTCTTTCTCCTGAAGGACCGAGCACGGGGAAAATAAGAACCTGTCAGTAGATTGCTACTGCCCTCAAGAGACCCTGCTGCCACAATTACTGTCTTGCCCCGTGATCTTTGCTTCTTGTGTGGTTGCTGCTCCTGCATGAGCTTCCTGTTGCTTCTGTGCCCATTTCTGTGCTCTTTGTCTCTCTCTCTCTCTCTTATAAATGATGTACAGTAGCTGTGTAAGAAGTGCATGTGTGCCAACTTTGCCCTCATGGTGCAACATTTCAGCTTTTGCCCACTGTACAGTTATTGGTTTTGTTTCTTTTTGATACTAAAGCATATTTGACTCATTTTCCTCTTCCCAAATCCAAACACCCTTCGTTTGCTCGCCGCAATGCATTTTAAACTGAAGTGCCAGGCAAAATTTTGTTTGCTCCTGTCAGTTTGACTAGATAGCTTCCTAGCCCTCTTGTGTTTAGTTTGCAATGCTGTAAATGGCATGCTCTGTGCTTACGACTCTGGATTTGCTTTCCTCACCAAAGTCATATTTGTAAATTCTCTGCATTTTTTTGTTTTATTTTGCTCCTTTTGTTAACGTTTCCCACTGCTGCTGTACATGCGTCGTGGTATATATATGCTAGTCAGCAGCTCCTTGCTGTAGATATTAAAGGAAATGGCGGTTTAGTTCTTTTATTTTCCAGTAGGAGTATTGAATCTGTCAAACGTATTATGTAGAAATGGTCCCACACTTATATTTTTCCTCTTTCAAGTTTTTTTAAGAAAAGCGCTGTTCATTATGCAAAATCAATTATTTTAAGAATTGCTATTGTAAATATCTTTGTGAATATTTTAGTATCGTCTTTGATAATATTCAACATTTTCATGATCTGGTTATACTTTTGCTGGTGTTTTTAAATACCTTGTCTGAAGAAAAATATGGGTCCTTTTTTAAAAAAGAAAATTGAGGGTTCTTTAACAGAATAAGGGAGTTGGGTTTTGGTTTTTTTCCCCCCTATTTTCTTTTGGTAAGTTAGCCCAAATTTCATATCCATTTATGTGATGAACGAATTGATACAGCAGGCAGTACCTGGATAATCAGGGCCCAGCTCTGTTATGGAAACATAATTGTGTTTGTCTAGGAAAAAAGAAACCCCAASTGATCGACCAGTGTTCATTGACTGTGGGTGATTGTGAGCTGGTAATGGCAGAGTTTGTTTGTTTGCCCAAGTGAGTGGAACACGTAGGACCAGCTGTCTGACCAGGTAAAGATGCACTAAGGCAAGCAGCAAATCTGTATGGTACCATATTTATATCACTGTATTGGTGCTCCCATATCTGAAACTGGGGCAAAGACACTTAGGGATGTTGGTGGGTGGGGGAGGGAAACAGTAGAGTGTATTTTATTCTGCTTAGAAATGTCTTTTTTCTTACATAGGCTTGACAACCTGTAGAGGATCTCTGCAGAATATTAAAGATACCTTGGTGTAATACATGGTAATATGGTTGTGGTGTGGTGCTGCTATCACACAATTCCTAGGAAAGACCGTTGTTCAGTTACAGATRTGTTTTGTAGCCATTTTACTGTAGTAGTCTCCCCCTGGTTTTTTGCTGCATTTTTTTGTATAGGTCTGGAATTCATGTGCAGAGGTGGCTAATGATAAACTGACTTTATGCCCTTAGAGTTTGTTTTTTCTGTTTGGGGGGTAAGTTTCTTAAGCCATAGGTTTGGGAATAAAGAAGATTTCTCGCTAATAGTTGGAACTGGTTGCTCTGATTTTTTTAATTGATTCTGTTTAATGTTCCATTGTCCACTGATTCCTGAGCAGCTAAGTTAGTCACCTGAAATTCATTTTCGCATAAACACAATATTAGTATTTTAAACCAGGTATGTTAAGGATTGACCTTTTGCTAACTGGTAGTATTTAAAATGTATCATTTAAAAGTACCTGTTGGAAAGCATAAAGGAAAAAAAAGCCCCATAGATATTAGTAGCATGATTGGAGCAGTGTTGGCATCTGCTTTGTACAGTAATAGACAATTAAAGCGGTCAACTGACATCTTTAAACTTACGGAAACATTTGGCTTCTAAGCAGAACTTAAAAAAGAAAATACAACTTTTACCCATCACCCAAATGTTGGACGTTAGAGACAGTTTTAAAATTTATCTGTCAGCTAAAATCAGGTACTGTATAGTGAAGTCAGTATGAAAAAGCTTCTGAAAATTTAGTTGTTTTTTTTTTTATCTGTTCACTGCCGTATTAAAGTTTAGAGAAAAAACCTAGCAAATAGGTAATCACAGTCATTTCTTTTAAAGCTTAATTATTATATGAGATTCCAGTAGTATTTTTCTTCTTCTTGTTTTGTTTGTTTACCTTTTAATCGTTTCCCTATGGAAGTTCATCTGGGAAAGAACCCACAGAGATCTACAGTTCTGCTGCCAAGACATTATTATAGGACTGACAGATACACGCCAGTGTCTGCAGCGGAGACTCAAGGGACAGCTGTACATATGTAAATGACAAATAGAGACATGTTAACAGAAATGCATTCATTTTCCTTGGAATGTGCATTGTTTTTATTTCGCAGGAAAAAAAAAGCTTGAAGCTCCATCTTATGTGGAAAATGAATCCTGTTTGTTAGCGTTTGTGGAGTCTCAGCATTTGTTCCACTTTCACTTCTGTAATATACTCTGATCCTTTGTTTTGTTTTGTTTTATCTACATGTAATATTTAGCTTACGTGTACTAGTCTATCACCTGTGTATTTTTAGGGTGCTACAGAAATAATGAAGAAAAATACGGGGATTAAAAAAAAAAAAAAAATGTAACCAAATTCATACTTTGTACAATTTTTGATATCACGATCAGAGGAGAATTAAAAAAAAAAAAGTACAATCTGAGGTAAAATGCAAAAATGGCCATTGTCTTTGTTTGTACATTGTATGTACAGTACAATGCAATCATTTCATACTTTAAACTGGTCAGAAAAAATAATTGTGATTTTTAGTCTTGCAAAACTGTATGTAGTTAGATGATGTGACAACCTAATATTTATCTAATAAATATGTATTCAGATGAAACCTGTATATTAGGTGTTCATGTGGTTATTTTGTATTTAAAGATCAAATTATTTGACTATTGCTAGACATTTATATACTCTGTTGTAACACTGAAGTATTCTCATTTGCTCATGTTAATTTTTTTTTCCTAAATAAATTTGCAAAATTAAGGTCTGACTAATTGGCAGCTGCTTTGTAAATTTTGAGTTTCTTTTTGAAACCATGAACTTCCCCTTTGCCATCCATGGTTTGAGTTAATGTGGAAGTCAGTACACTTGCATAAAGTTACCTTTTTCAGAGAGCAGGACTTGGCGCAGGAAGGGAAAGTTATGAAGCACCCTGAAAAGAGAAAGAAGATTAAAAAAAGATTATGAATGCATACATGGGATCACACAGAAAAAAAGTCCCTGCCAAGCAAGGTATTGGTAACTTGCTGCTCAGTATGCAAGGCACTGCCTCTCTCCCAAACAGGTAATAATTACTTTGAAATTAAATCTTTATGTGATATGAATAACAGGAAAAGATGGATTCTCCCTGGAATTGGCACATGAGGTATTAAACATCCAGTACCTTTGTTTTAGATTCTTCCAAGTTTGATACTTTTCTTGTAATTGGAACCTGTCATTAATATGAAATTAGATATTTTCTTAATGCATCTCTTTCTTAARGTTGAAGCATTTGGTTTCTAAATGGAGTCTTTGAGTTATGAATCTGCTTAATTTGTCTCCCTGTTCAGCTGTAAGCAGCCTGAATGGTGACACRAGGACTATGCACAGGATATCAACAGCAGCCATGGCATGAACAGGTCCTGTCCTGGCAGAGTTCTACACCAAAGGAGCCACAGACAGCAGTCACTGTGCCTGAGAATTTGTTTGAACAGATCTGCTGAGTAACTCTGTATATGTATATGGCATCTGTGGAAGTGTTTAGGCTGAACCCACCTTTGACATTCTTTCAAATACCTGGGAACAACTCAACCATTTCACAATATGAGCATCTATGCAAGCACATATAGCAATTATTCTACACCTCCACAAGGGCACAAGTCTTTGTTGTTGATTGAGATACATACAAGTTTGTGTGTGTATGTGTATACACACATACTTACCTATGTAAATATGTATTTTTAAATCTAAAGTAGGGATTTATTTTCTCAAARTTGGGAAAAATAATTTGTTTGTGACTCACAATTTCTGTCTTCCTTGGTGGCACTACCCCAGTACAGTGGAATTTTTAGGATAACATAACAAAGCTGAGTTACAGTATACACAGTAGTGAAACAAAAAAATATGTATCCATTCCAGCCAATAATTAGTAACTGTTTTGGTTTTGGTATTCTGTTTTCCTGGAAGCTCCCCTGAAGTGTCAGCCAGAACATAGTGCAAACTGACATTGGCATTGCACAACTGGAGTAAAGCACAAAGAGCTCGAGTGATGTCCTTAAGCGCTGGACATTTTTGAAGCTTACTTTGTAGTCTGAGGAGGCTGTGACAACGCTGAATTTGGTATTTCTCCCAGATGTCACCTGAGGATAGGTAAGATGCATGTATACAGTTGATGCTGGTGTCTCCTGTCCCGTGTCCTGGCGTGTTTGTTGTGGATGTCATGCACTCTGCATGCGCTTCCAGAGAGCCACCTGCACGAGTACCTGTTTGTGACTTSTTCATTAATCCATGTGCTAATCAGTTGTGGAACAACTTCAGAACGAGCTTATTTCCCTGCATTTCTTCTCTACTGTGCCATATCAGTATGGCTCTCTGCATCATGTTAGTTTGTGCATACTCTATCCTGTTGCCATGCACTTGATCATGCTTTTTACAAGAGTAACGCATTGAAAACAATGAGAAACATGGAAGGGGGGTGGATCCCTTGTCTCCTTTCTGCTTGGACAGTGTGGGTGGCAGTCCTGTGCATCAAACTGTTTGCTTTCATTTAAAATAAGCTAGTCAGCACATAAAACAGCTGTATTACTTTCACGTGATATTGTAGATATAATTCTTTGCTATCCTCTGTTTCCCTTTAAAAAATGTAGTTTCACATTTGTATACCTAGTCTTATATTTGTATGTGTAATTAACCTGAACTCACTTCTCTGTTATCTGCTTAAATTCTACATCTGTACAAATCTTCCTGCATTTTCAACTTCCAGTCATGAACAATTTTCTTTTTTACWTTTTGAGTTATTACCAGTATGTCACCTTATGACACCACTTTGTGTCACTGAAATCCTACTGATTCTTATAGAGAATATTGCTCCCAATGTCTGTCATTGTCTCAATGCACTATTCACRTTTGTTCTGTCTAAAAAGAACACAGGATTTTTCTTGCATCAGACAGACCACTGAAAGCTTCTGCTGAGACATCTTGTTTCCATCAGTCTACAGAATTTTCCAGGGGAATATAGAAAGAAGTGGCCCCCAAGGAACATAATCAATGATGCAATTTTGTATATGAAGCAAGCAGACAGCAATTAGGTCATGACTCCTGCARGTTGTTAGCACACAACATGGCACAGGTGGGCTGACAGGTTGATTTGCCACATAGTTCACCCACATTTCCAGAAACTCCTTGCCTAGACCATAACTAGTTTTCTACTATTTAATTATAGCCTTCTGTTCAAATCCTTCCCTTTTGTGGACTGAATAAGGCTCATTCCCCTGTCTCCTCAATATGTCTGTTGGTTTTGTCCAGTATCTTTCCAAACACTGAACTCACCATACTTTTTGAYAGATCCAGTTACACATAGCAAAGGTAACACCAGTATTAACACTTCTAAATAYACTGGCTTCTCTATGCCTTTTTGGCTCTATTAGATATCCTAAGAGGTAGCTTTAGGATTATTAATTACAGTTAATTAATAATCTACAGTTAATTAATAAAACCTACAGTTTTCCCCTAGGTCAGAGTTATGACCAGTTCAATTTTTAATTTAATTTTACAGTTTAGACTTTTTAGTTTGTCCACAGCTGTTTCATTATGTTGGTTGTTTTAGATTTTGTAAGAATATTTTGGCACGTTCATTTGTCAGCTTGGTCTCATATGAACACATCGATTATTGTGAACACAGAGACAAGTTGCTAATTTTAATAAATTTTAACACTAGAAAAGGACAAGTACCTTTTTAAAATACTTTGGTTTGTTAAAACAGTTTAAATTCCCCATTATTTAATGAATGCTGGAGTTGAAGTCTTGGTGTCTTTTTAAKGCATAAATTTATTCTCATTTTTTACATTCCAAATTTATAATCAGTGCTCCCTTTCCTTACTTCTGTGTTTCTCAGAAAACAGTGAATTTTACCCATTTACCCATCTGATGAGCTTCSTCGTTAGTGACTGGCTGTAATACCCATTTCATAAAGTTATTCAGRATATATTCCTTCACAAGAAATCCAAGCACTTTTCCAAGTTATGTGTAATGGTCCCTCTGGGAAGAAGCATGGCTTCCACATTACCACTATCAAACTGATGGCAAAAGGTGTTGARGTGGCACTGAGTTAGAGTCAAAAACTAAGGAAAGCCAGACTGACTCCTCTGAATGCTAAGAGACTTTCTTACCCTTAGCTTTGAAATATTTCACCAAACGCTTCATTATCCAGCAATTATGTTTTTTGACTGTAAATGTGACGCGCGTTAATTTGCATCTGACAACTTGAGAGCTCAGTTGGTGGCACATTGTGTGTTCAGGTGATGGTCACATGCTGTTGTGTCATATAAGTATGTCACAACGTTACATGCTCACACATGTAGTACTGCTGTTAYATGCTGAAGGGAAGCAATTCTTTTGTAGGGAAATGGCAAAAAAAGCAGAGAGGAATCTGAGATTCCGTGTGGTGCGGTTGCTTCCAGCAGAGCTGTTCATTACACAATAACTCTTGTAAGTATGCAATGCCTCTCCCACCCACAGACAAATCAATGTCCTGAAGTTTTGTGAGGCCACTGGGAGTAGTAGSTGCATTTAGCTGGAACCTAAAATCATGTATTTTAAATGCTTTGCCAGACTGTTGTGATCTGTATCTGTAGGCAGCTGTAGTGGTGTATGGACAAAGTTCTGGGAAGCTGCAGGGAGCTGCAGGGTGCCCTGGGCACTGCATAGAGGCACTGTGACACATCAGCAGTGGGTAACCATTCATTATGCAGGGAGATTGAGTAATGAATTCCAGGCAAGCAATGTCACTCAGAAATTCTGAAACTAAAATGCTGATCACAGGTGTAAAGAGCATGAGTGGATTGAGGTTTTTCTTGTATGACTATTTGTAGGTAATTGGTATGAAGTCATGTGGGGAAACTCCTCTCTAAGTACAATGTGTGCTGGAGAGAGTAGTGAGCTGAGTTACTATAAATTCCTAAGAGGAAACTTTGATTGGGGGAAATATTTATTAGCATTTTTTCTTTTTATGCCTAAGTGTACCTATGTGGCCACTCTATGCACTTTGAGCTCTGGTATAGTTAAATTTCACATTGCAATCACTTAGTGTAGTGGAAAGGTCTTTCACCATCTCCCCCACTCCAGTCCCCATTCATAAATAAATGTATATCACAGATCACAGAGTTCCTTTCCAGCTCTTCACTCATCTCCTAGTTTAGCCAAAAYCTAGAAGAGAAAATTAGGCTGAGTCTTTTGAAGTGCAGCACATCCAGGCTCTGCAGGTAGAGGATGGGAATGCCCACTGCAAATTCCTGCTCTCCTCACTTAAAATCAAGCTGTGTACCTGCATGACCTCTCCTTATTCTAACAGTCCTGATTAGCAGAGTCCTTGAGATAACCATGTCCCAGAGGTGCAAGGGTTCTCATAATGAATGTCAGAATCAATATTGTGGGAATTCCCTACATCACAGGATCAATTGATGTTCCTGTGCGATGCACTTAATGGTAGATTGCTGCAGCCTATATTTGAGTTTTTGTCTTGTCCTAGCACACAGCACCATGAAGAGCATATCAAAATGGGCCACAGACCATTCTAAGTTCCATGGAGGTAYATTCTTGCAGTTGGTAGGTTGCAAAAAGCAACTTATCACATCTGCCAACAGCATCAGTCCAAGATTAACCTACATTCCTCTGTCACAAATGAGTAGGCACATGCACAGTTAGAATCAGGAGTGCATATCACCTTTTTACCAGTGCACTGTCTGTCTGCTCAGGTAACACCATTTCAAGACCCTTGAAATCAAAATTCCCAAATTTTAGGTCATCTTTCATGCATTTATTCCTTCTGTTTCTTTGGAAGAGCTACTTGACCGCTGTTGTTGTTTCCTGTCTTGGCACAATGGTGGTAATATTTAATCAGTTACTGAATAGTCTTTATGAAGTTGTAATATATCAGCRTGAAATTCTGGTATTGTATCATTCAAAGTTCTTCCTGTGCAGCAATTTCTCTGCTGCAACATAAGAAGGRTCCTTCAGTAGGTGGTTTCTAAAAATACTGATTTGGAAACTAATTTCAAAAGAGTCCTCCTTGTTTATTGATCCATAACTTCTGTATAATTTGGGGGGAAGGGAGAGGGGATGATGAAATCTGTAAGGGCAGGTACCCATACTTGTGATAGCTCTGCTGAAGCACCATTCTTGATGGCCTCTGCAGCCACACTCTGTTGCCTRTCTAACCTCACACTCCTTTTCCAGGCAAATGTACTTATACCCCTGTCAGATGTTGCAGAATTTCAACAACGAACATGTCTACAAATAGATGTGTTCAGAGCTCCCCTAAAATTATTTCAGTTTGCTGAGCTAGCTCTAAGCCTCATTAGGCAGTGATATGGTGGCCTTTGACAGTTTTTGGAGACCTTTTTCTGTCCTTCTTGGAAAGTGACCTCTTTAATTCACAAGTTCCTAGTCAAACTGTCTGCATGAGTTGTAATTCATCTGATTCTGCAGACCATAACAAGTGATTTAGTAGCAGCTTTATTGTGTAAACCTATACATAGTAATTCAGTCCATATTCTCAAATTTAAAAATCACCACTTGATTTTTTGTCTTCCTACCAAGGAAGACAAACTCCTGCCAATGAGGAAAACTGCTCTACCAAAGACATCTGTGGACTCTTAGCAAAATAGTTCAAAGCTGTTCCACCTGTGTTTCCCAAATGTGAAACAAGATATTTTCTTTTGCTCATCTTTTGTCTTGTTTATTAAATAATAAATCCTTCAGAGCCAGAAATGTCTGTTATAGATATAAACAGAACATGTAATTTTGATTTGGGCTTCTAGTGGCTAAAAAGGAGTGTGAGGTTTTTTATGTTCACTAGAGAATTGGTGGATGATTAGATTAACAGTCAAAATTTACCAAAAATGGACTTGAAGTTGAGAAGCCATGATGAGCTTAGAAGTGCTGATTTAAGCTCTTATTAAAAAAAATCACCTTTAGATTACTGGTAAAGAAAGAGAAAATACCAGCATGGCACTGTATTCACAAAGTAAGTAATTGTTCATCCTTATCTTGAATATTGTGCAAAGATCCCCTTATCCCAAAAATCCATAAAAGTGGTACAGCTCAGAGAGGGATAATTAAGATGATCCAAAGACATGGAAGAGCTTTGTTATAAATAATAATTGAGTTGGCTGTGACTCTTCAATCTTGAAATGAGAGAAGAGCTGTATGACAAAGATAGATACCAAACAATTTGTTTCCTCCAGCACAAGAAGTAAGGCACATTAGATGAAGGCACTTGGAGCAATATTCAAAGCAAACAGATTCTCAATGCTCTGGACAGCAGGCCTGTGGAAGGGCAGCTTCCAGGTCATTGCCAAGGCAGCTGTGGATTTAAGACTGGTCCAATGARGGAATAAAAAAAGATCCCTACATATCCAAGTCAGGAAGTTCTCTGGAGTGAAAGCAGTAGGAGGTTGAAAGCATAATGGCCTATAATACACCCCTCCCCTATTTTCATTCCTCCTTAGGTATTCCTTGGAGCCTCCAGGACAAGATGAACCTTTGGACATAGCTTTATATGGCCCTGTAATTACAAAACATGGTACCTGCTATAGTCATCCCTACAGCATCAGCAGTTAAGGGTCTCTCTGGAGTGTGTGCCTGGAAAATGGTATTCATTCAGGATTTCTCAGTTGTTTGTAATTGTACGTTGCAATTCTACCCTGATCTTCGTGGTCAGGGCAGTGCCTTGATTGACAGCTTTCTGTTGATTCACTGGATGCCACTGATGAAGGCACTTTTAGCTGCTTGACACAAAGAGCTTAAGTGGGATCAAAAGTATACTATTCCTCACACAGGGGCTGTCTTTGATTGTGTTAGACCATATTACATAGTTGTATTATTCTAACTTTCACTAGAATAACTTAATTTATAATAAAAGCAATGGGAAAGTAATTATTAGAATCACACTCGATTTTCTTTTTTTAAGACATCTTATGGCATTAAGAACTTGAAAAACTTTCGGAAGAATACATGGAATCAGGGTGGAAACTGGAGATTTCAAATTAACAGCCAAATATGCAGTCATATGTATTAAGTATTTTCATCTAAGTGGCTAAATTAGAAAAAAAAAATTATATGTGTTGTTATTTTCCTACAGAACATGAACAAATTTCACTATATTAAACCTGGACTGCTGCTACTCTCTTTTGCAGTCCCTCGGGCAGGTTTCCGGCCCCACAGATGAGGTTCTGGAGCGATGCTGCGGGGTGACTCAGGAACAACCGCCTGTTTCGAGAGTCAGTGCCGAAACTGCCGGGGTGCTGGCGGTGAGTGATGGGCAGCCCGTGACTCCCGTTTCCCCGCTGATCCCAATTATCCCGGCACTCGTGACGGCTGCAACGCCTTCCCGCCAAAGGTGCTCACCGGAGGCGTTGAGTGAAATGACGAAATTTGAGAAACTTCTCCGCCCCTGTTGGTCCCTGGGGTAAGGGCCTGTGAGGAAAGGTGCAAAAAAACCTAAAAAACCCCGCATGCAAGCAGACAAACGAGACCCCGACAGCCCCTCACAATSGCCATGCAATGGGGGACGGGGAGGGGGCAGCACTGAGGGCAGCCGGGGAGCACACGATCCGCTGCCGAGGGGAGCACGGACTGTCCCCGACGCTGGGCATCGGCTCCCGCGTTCAGCCCGCTCGGCCCCGCGTTCAGCCCGTCTGGCCCCGCCCGGGCCCCGCGTTCAGCCCGTCTGGCCCCGCCCGGGCCCCGCGTTCAGCCCGTCTGGCACCGCCCGGGCCCCGCGTTCACGCCTGTCGGCAGCCCCGGGGCGCCATCTCGCCCTGCGCTGCTGATGCCGCCGCCAGCGGGCGCTGTGGTGCGGCGGCGGAGCTCATAAAGGCCGCGGGGCAGCCACAGCGTGYTCTTGTGTCTGTCGCTGTCTGCGTGTCTGTGACTGTCGCGCCGCCCTGCCCGCCCGCGGGATGCTGGCGCTGAGCGCCGCCCGCCGCCTGCTTCGCCCGCCCGGGGACCTGCTGCCGCCGCCGGGGCTCGCCTGCATGTGGGCTGCCGGCGCCCGCGGCTGCAGCGGGGCCGCCGCCRGCTCGCCGAACCCGGTGGTGTACTTGGACGTGGGCGCCGACAACCAGCCGCTGGGACGCGTCGTGCTGGAGGTAGGGGCGCGGGGCCCAGGGGACGGTGCCCGCGGAGCCGAGGGCGGCCTGGCCCCGGGCATGGCGGCCGGGGAGCGGGCAAGGTCAGGGCGGGCGGGCGCCCAGCGCCGGCTCCAGGGGCCGCGGCGAGGGCACACCCCCCTGGTGCAGGCGGGAGAACGACCCGGGGGATGGCGGGGCGGGCAGGGCTCGGAGCGGGGCTGGAGCGGTCCCTAAAGCCGTCCCGCGGGGCGGCCGGGGGGGAGGGCAGGGCCCTGGTGTGGCTGTGAGCCTCCAAGGAAGGTCACTTGCATAGTAAGGTGAAATACTGAGTGAGAATAAACTTACCGCTGTTGCATACCGCTGGCTTGAGAGGAGCGAGCGGGGTCTCCGAGACACTGAGGTCTCTCGCYTTCCCGCCTGGGACAGCCGTCCCGTGGAGCCCTTCGGCCGCATTTCCAGCTTCATCCTGTTTTTTTGCTGGGTGCTCGTGGTGTGATTCGTGGGTGTCCTGAGGCGCTTGCCTTTCCTCCACGTGCAGCGAAAGGCCCCGCGCTGCTCGGACGGGCAGCAAGCTCAAGAGCCGAGTACCTGCTGGCTCCATCCTTAAAAACTCAGCCTCTGAAATACTCGGCCATGTAAATGAGGCCTGAACAGGAAAAATTCTGTAATCTCACCGCTTAAAAAAAGCACAGTGAGCACTACCGTGTTGTCTACATGCGTCCTTAGGGTGGGCCTGTGCCTCAGGTACATGCATTCTCTCCAAAAGRAGTTCCTTTGAGACTAGAGCCCAGTGTATTTTTATTCATTGAAACTGTCAGCAAATGAATCAATTGGATTCTTCCAGCTCTTGTGCTCTCCGAAGGTAGCATTTCAGGGAGTCATAGGTAAAAATATTGCTGTGCAAGTTCCTTACTCATTAATGAAAAATCTGCATGGTATTATAAGCAAAAATAGCCTTAATGCTCCTGTATTTCTTGTGGCAGCATTTAATTTATATGCTAAAAGATTTTTAGTGTGCCCAGTTTACAGAAAATCTGAATGTATTGCAGCATCACCTTGAATCTTTGACTGAGCTGTGGTGATCTTCAGCTGTAAATTATAGCTATCAGAGGAGAGTATTCTAGGGACGAAACATTAAATTCTTGCTGCACCCATGCTGCTTCTAGGTATCTACTKCTGGCCACTGTTAGGATGTCAACTAGGTAAAACTTTAACTAGTATGGCCTCTTTTATGTCCTTTTTTAAGATTAGTAAAAAGGTGGACAGTAATCAAAATCAGAAGTCTTCGCTGGTTGCAAATATGTATGTAACACCATAAGTCGATTTTGATACACAGTTTCTGCTTTTTTTCTTCTGCCTTTTCTGTTGTTTTCAACAGCTGGCTCTGGCGGGGGGAGGGGGGAGACTTTGGTCTCTGTAGTTGTATGCAAACTATTTTGGTCCTCRGGGTCTGTAGCGAAGATTCTTCCTAGTTACTGCTCAATTATGTGTTGATCAATGAAATCATTGAACACTGTTCAAGTAACTCTTCATTAACTGCCTAAAAGTTGCRTTGAGGGGATATTTTTAACTGGTGGACAAATGCTTGGAAAGTTTTGAGGTATTCATGGAATTATGGATGGCTTGTGATTTCAGATAACTCACCRCTTTGGGAAGAGGGTTCTGCTGTACCAGTCTCCCATGTAACTGTCTGTTTATGTACATATGAAAAAGCTGACTAATTAATTTATTTGTTTATTTTTTCTTTAACAGCTGAAAGCTGATGTGGTTCCAAAGACAGCAGGYAAGGCAGCATCTCCATAATTTTGAACTTACATATTTAAATTTTAGATTGTGATTTGCAGGAATGAGAACATTCTTTTACCCTTTAGAGCTTTTTTTTCATATTCCATCCCAATTCATTATATAGAGAGAGATGACTGGAAGTGTTAGTGAGGAGATAGAATTTGTTATTTTTCCAAATAGTTTCATTTTGTAATTTGCACCAAGATAGTATGCTTCATATATTCAGTTAACAGTGATGAATAAATACGTTTAAAAYCACACCAGCTGGCATTAAAACCAAACCCCAGAGCAAATGGGGAAGGGGGGTGGTCTTTCTTAGAGTTTCCAAAGAGGATGTTGGGTTTTATTTTACTGGTCAATAGCTGATTAGTGCATTCATTTTACAAAGTTCGTGTGGTTTATCATTTGTTTCCTTCCTCATTTGCTTATTTAGTGGTTCTGAAAAAAAACCTTTCACTTTCACTAGTAGAGAAATACAAAAGAAAAAAGGCAGCATCCTCACAACTTCTGTAAAGAACAAAGGCATAAGAGTCAGAATATGAAACCTTTGACTGCAGGCAAAGATRGGGGAAGTTGGGGAATTGGAGTCACAGCAAAATAAAAGGAAGATGAGATTGAGAAGGATTTTATTTGTACCCCATTCTGAAGCTAAATAAGCTTTGTTTTCTTGGCTTTATAGCAGAGSGTTTTTTAAGTATGGAAGTAACTCATAGATAATAAGACTCTAAAGATACAGTAGAGGTTTTGAAGTGTATGATCTTGRGATATGGTTAATCTAGCTGTGTTTGATTGTATTGCCATATACAATACAGAATGTAATACTTTATGCATTGTTTCCACAGAAAACTTTAGAGCTCTGTGTACTGGTGAAAAAGGATTTGGGTACAAAGGATCCACTTTTCACAGAGTGATTCCTTCATTTATGTGCCAGGTAATGTTTTTTTTTAGTTTTTTTTTATTATGCATATTTTTAGAAATAGACTAGTARTAATGTTTGAAATGGCTCTGCTCTAACCTTTGCTAACAACATGACAAAGAAATGGCTTCTGATCTTTTTGCAATGCTGTTGCTTAACTCATCTTCTGTACAAATAAATGTAAATTATGTGTAGGTGGTAAAAAAGGCCTGGCTGAAGGCTTTCTGCTGTTGTATAGCAGTATACTTTAGTGTGGGRCATAGTTGACAAAATGGCACTTGCTTGGCAGAAGCAATTGTGGGTAGAATGACAATCAGCTTACTGTTTTTAGTGAGCTAAGCAAACAGTGTGTCCATTCCTTATTCCTAGTAGAATAATCTGTTCACAATAGATGATGTGTTCTTATTTTTTTTAACGTCTCCCTAATAYGGAGGGGATGAGGAAACCAAAAGGGTTGAGTTGGAGTAGATTTTTGGGATGACACACCTAGGATGGATTTTGTTTGGATATAAAGGATGAATACTTTGAAATTCTGGATAAGAGCCCCATGCACATTTACRATTTTTTTCTTAAATAGGAGCAACAAAAATAACAACAACAAACCTTTTTGAAAGCCTCTTTTTGTACACTACTTGGCAGATGAGCAGGATGCAGCTGCTGYAGTGCACTGGATTGTATGATTTCTGGTGGTTCTCTAACTTTAAAAAAGGCTCTGTTTCAACAACATTGCATTGTTGAAAGGCTTTGTAAAAAAATTGACAAAAAGTTAAGAAAATTTGAAGGTTATAGTAAGTGTGCTTTATTTATTARCTGATGACTGTGGTGGTCTCCCATCCTCAATTATTATTTTAAGCAAGGATATGTTTGTTGGAACAAGAGGCCCTAGTTGTATGACCTATTTCTAAGAAGGAAAAGGAGACAGGTGTGCTGGAAAGGACCTATTTTCATTCCTTTTAAATGCAAACTAAGGTTTTGTAATACTGATAGAGGGACAGAGTTTAGAAGCCTTTCTGGGATCAGGAATACATAAATATAAAAAAAATAGAAATCCTGTTTTGCATTCTGTCACTAATTTGTGAAGTTCTGTGTAAATCTGTTCTCCTTGCCATCCTTGTTTTGTCCCTCCAAAATGGACTGGAAATCAGGATACTAGATGGTTGACTCTGTGGTATGGTGAGATAATGAATTGATGTTTAGGAATTACTCAGAGGTCATTGCTAAAGTAGAAACATTGAGTTCAGCAATTTTCAAATGAGAGAAAACAGTAGAGACCTGTGCACTTGTTGAGATGGAGTGTTGATATGATTCAGGCAATTGGTATGGCCTAATTGAAGGCCGTCAYATCCGGGCCTGGGCAATTCCATGTCTCCTCATGACACGCAGCATGCAGAACATAGTTCTGGGACTKTGTAGGAGTAGCTGTGACACCACCTGTAACAGATTAGTCAAGGTGAGAAGGGCAAGCTGAAGGTCACATGCAGTACCTGCTGGGTGTGAGTTCTCTGCCGGCCCGGGGATGTCACTCCTGGACAGGACATGGCAGGTGGCTGGAAGCAGTGGTTAGGAGCCACCTTTGCGAGTCACCCTGGTTGCGTTCTTTGGTTGAACCGGTTTTTTGTGTTTAACCTGAGACAGCTGGTCACAGCTCTTCTGGCAAACAGAATGTAGGCAGCTTAAGCTTAATAYAGCTCTGGTGTAACTAACAACAAAACCTAGAAATAGCAAAGGGCAATAATGGAGGTCCTGATCAACRTTTATACCTCGTGGAAGAAAGGAAGGGGGAAAAAGAGTTGGGAGGTCTTGCCTATGGTAATGAACTTGGGTCATTAAGTTTTGAGGCCTTTGAGGTATTCCTTAAAATTATTGCTGTTTGTTGCATCACATTTGGGAGAAACACTGGGAGGTGGGTGTTGGAGTTATGGATGACAGTTGGAGAATATCAGCAATATCTGGAGCAGAAAWTTACTTTTAGCCTGATTATACCTTCATCTAGTTTCATGGTTCTAGATTGAGTGGCCATGCTCATCYTTAACCTGAAGAGAATTTGTTGATTTGTTGTAATTTTTAAATTTGAGCAAGTGTGTATATTTTCAGTAGCATCACTTTTGATATAAAATAGTCCTTGTGTGCTAGTAGAGCTAATACTCATTTCTGTTTCAGGGTGGTGACTTTACAAACCATAATGGAACCGGTGGAAAATCCATTTATGGCAGTAGATTTCCAGATGAAAATTTCATACTAAAGCATGTAGGACCTGGTAAATAAACATATTCTTTTTACCTTTGGATGACTATAACCTGAAATGAAGCATTGTTTATGAAGATGTGTTTAAAAAAAATAAGGTTTTTTTATATTTGGGGTCACTTGCTAATTACAGAAGTATCAAAGAAATTTAACAATGTGTTGTCTGTCCCTGGTATRTGCTTATTTGTGTGGACTGCTCTACAAATATGTCAGCCCATAAGGGGCTTAAAAATTCTCCAAATGTGATATTATTGTGCTTTTATTTTCCTGTTTCATAAGTCATAGACTTGGATGATTACTGCAGCAGTAAAACAAAACTGTCTGGGGTTTCTTATTGACTAGGTAACACAAGTATGTCCTTTTAWACTCAAATTAACACCAGAAAAAGCWAAGGAAAGGCCATACCAAAGAAATCTGATTGAATTCTATAGTCTCTCTTTTTTGCATTGTTACTTCCTCATCCCAGGAGACTACTGCTGTTGAACCAAAGCTTAGGTGATGTTAATTGCATTCAGGGTGTGTACAACTAATTACATCGTTAACACTCTTGCTGTGGAATGAAGGGAGGCTGGGCAGGAGGGAATAGTCAAAGGCACGAAGTTGGCATTAGAAATAATTTGGAGATATTGTGATACCATCACTTCTTCTGTCTGTTGATCTTTAGTCTAAACGTGCAGAACAAAACTGTCTTCTCTGCATACTTTCTACACTATTCTAACAAGTTGTTGCTGCTGTTCCAGGTGTTCTTTCAATGGCCAATGCAGGACCCAATACAAACGGATCCCAGTTCTTCATTTGCACTGCAAAAACTGACTGGTAAGTTCTCAGTCCTGCAGATTGATCTCATTAATTAATASCTGAATCTGGAATATTTGGGGTTTTCTTAGAGTTTTTCTGTGTTGCTTGTGGGTTGATGGGAGGGTTGCTATTTCCAAATTACTTGATTACAATGGAACATAAATTGGTTTTGGTACTTGAGGGAGGAAGGGCTATGACAGCAACAAGTCTGCTATCCCTCAGAATGTTTGGAAGGTCCAGAGCTAAAGGTATTTTATGTCACTTGAAGAGCAGTTGTTCTCACCTGCTGACCAACTCTACAGCAAAGGAACAATGAAGATCTGCTAACACTGTCTTTGTGGCTGTTTTAAGTAAAACTACCTTTGTGTATTTGTTTTACAGGCTAGATGGAAAGCATGTTGTTTTTGGGCATGTAAAAGAAGGAATGGATGTCGTGAAAAAAATCGAGAGCTTTGGTTCCAAGAGTGGAAAGCCCTCCAAAAAAATTGTCATTACTGACTGTGGCCAGCTGTCCTGACCTTTTACCCTACCCTTCATGACACCTTGGATGCTGTGAAAAATGAATCATAAAAACAACCCAAACATTTCTTATGCCACAAATAGCACCTATGCAACCATRCTGTTTATTTAACTTGGTCCAACTTTTATACTTACATTGAATAATATTGATTAAACTCATAATATAGKAACTGAGGCATGTTGTAACTGCACCACCATGGTAGTCACACTCATTTGGTAGAGTTCCTCTTATGTTCTGCAAGAAATGCTAAGATCACCCTGGGTGTATCTGACTGCGGTGTTGATACTGTCTTTAGTATTTGGGTCTTTTGGGTGTTAGAACAAGTGGTGGAGTTGGCAGCAGGGGTTCTGCAGTTGGAGGTTAGATATGAATTGAGAGATGCCTTGTTTCCTTTGGTGCTAATAAGTGCTTATTTCTTGTTTGTCTCATAAYTTTGAAACAATACTGCTGACCAGTGCTCTCAAGGCTGTCTGCAACAAGACTGGCATTTTATGTGTGCCTCAGTGCCAAGTCTATCCAATAGATCTAACGAGCAACTGTGAGTTTTTTAGAAATTAATTCTCATTCAATCTTTTTTCTTGTAGTCTGAAACTACTTTTTAAAAATTAACTCTACCTTACCTGCTTCAGTGGAGCAATTTCACTTTGGTAAATTGCATCACATTGTGTTAGGCTACTGCTGAGGCTCTACCTGAAATAAGACCTCAGTCCAGCCAAAGGATCTCAGGACTAATTTTATTACGGAACTGTGAAGCGTGCTTCTACTCTGGCATCTGGTTCTGTGAAGAATACAGCTCAGTTCTCAATATATGCCTATTTTTGCACTTTGAGAATATAATCAGTATAGTGAGCTTGCTTGAGTGATTAATAGGTTTGATTGCCTTTTTGTCATGTTGATCCTGTGAAGTCACCCCAACTTGGATATTATGTAGATTGTGATTTCTTCTTATGCATCATCATCATAAGTCAAAATTGGTCACCAGAGAATCACAAGGCCTAATCAGTGCAGCAAAATTGTTCTTGTTGGGGTTTATGCATGAGAAGGAGAGAATTCAGCCAATGAGCTGAAGACATTTCATTTGTGTAAAGCTGTGTGTATGTTCTATGTGGCATGCTTGAGCAGCAACAAATGTTGGAACCTCACACCACTGCCTTTGGAATCACTAAGGCTGTAAAGTGTCAGTGATTATGGGAAAAAGCACATGATTGTTTTGTGCAATAATCTCATTACTGAAGAGAAAAATGTGATTGTTTTCTTCAAATGTGAATTTATTTTCWTTGCAGGATGATAATATGTGGGTTAAAATTAATTTTGTACTGGAATTTTTTGCACTGTGGGCTGCACTTGTGTGTGCAAGGTAATACTAAAAATGTAGTTTTGCAAAAAATGGAATTGAAAAGCTTTTTATTCTTTCCACTGTAGCTGCTTCATCTTTGTAGTATTTTTTAAATATCAGATTGTGTTGGTTTAGCTTATTTCACTTGGATACAATAATTTTTTGTGCATTCTCTTAATTTGTATATGAAAATTAATTAAATACACTTCTGCCACAAAAAAAAAAAAAAAAAACTAGTCTGTTCCTTTGTTGAAAGCAGGAATGTGAGAAGCTGAAACCTCTTGGACCTACCTGGGCTGTTCTATTCTGTTGACTTTGTGATGGATCTGATGTGGTGTTGACAAGCCCTGGTGTCATTCAGGTTCAGCCGGCAAGAAAGGGGGTGATGGTGCATTGCTGTGCCTCTCACTACTGAGCTAAAGTATGTGTCCTGCCGGTTCACAGCTCTGTTCCGCTCTGTCCCTGTCCGCTCACAGCGCTCGGTGTCCCGCTCCTTCTCTGCCTGTCTCTGTCCCGCTCCGTCCCTGCCTGTCCCTGTCCCGCTCCGTCCCTGCCTGTCCCTGTCCTGCCCGCTCACAGTGCTCGGTGTCCCGCTCCTTCTCTGCCTGTCCCTGTCCTGTCCCGCTCTGTCACTGCCTGTCCCTGTCCTGCCCCCTCTGTCACTGCTTGTCCCTGTCCTGTCCCGCTCCTTCTCTTCCTGTCCCTGTCCCCACTCGGTCCCTCCCTGTCCTGTCCCCGCTCCATCCCTGCCTGTCCCTGTCCTGTCCCCGCTCCATCCCTGTCCCTGTCCTGTCCCCGCTCCATCCCTGTCCTATCCCCACTCCATCCCTGTCCTGTCCCCGCTCCATCCCTGTCCCTGTCCTATCCCCACTCCATCCCTGTCCTGTCCCCGCTCCATCCCTGTCCCTGTCCTGTCCCCGCTCCGTCCCTGCCTGTCCCGGTCCTGTACCCGCTCCATCCCTGTCCTGTATCCGCTCCATCCCTTCCTGTCCCTGTCCTGTCCCCGCTCCATCCCTGTCCCTGTCCTGTCCCCGCTCCATCCCTGTCCTGTCCCGGCTCCATCCCTGTCCTATCCCCGCTCCATCCCTGTCCTGTCCCTGTCCCTGTCCCTCCCCTCACGGCGCTGGGCGGGCCCCGCTGCCCGCCAGGTGGCGCCCCGCGCTCGCGGCAATGGCGGGCTGTCCCTCAGAGCMGCCGAGAGGCCGCGGGTCAGAGGCYGAGTGCCCGCAGCCTCCTTGTGCCGCTTGCGGTATCGTCCAGAACGGGTATTTTTGGGAACTAGTGTTTAGAAATCCTGCATAGCTCGAATAGGGCACAGAAGAGAGAGGTACTTGTTGCGGAGCTGTGGTTCCGGGACTCAAACGCTGAGGGATGGCACGTGTGCTACYGGCGTTTTTCACCTGGATGTTTTGAATAAAAGTTTGTACACTGGCGGAGAGGTTTGCACATCCAGGCTGCCTCTGGAATGAGGCAGGGGCACTCCAGGAAAAGAGCCTGCTGAGAGCTTCACGTGGCTACCACTGATGTGCTTCCAGATGCAACACAAGTAAGAAAGCACACCCTTAGGTAAAGTGCAAGTAAATATACACAGAAAAAATGAGTTTATATTTCAAAGTTGTTTCAACAAACTCACAAATGTTTTTGTTTAGTCTCCTGTTTTAATTATTTGTTCCAGACTTTCTGCTTACATAAATTGCTTTCTTTGGTGCTAGACTGAGGTTATGTCTCTTTGTTTATAAAGTTTAAATGCTTTGAAGTCAAGACATTTGAGGTACAAAGTGTTGTTCTCTTTTGTTATGCTGTATACTCTGCTGGTAGAAATAKATCAACAATCAGAACCTCAAAGAAGTGAATTACTGAGACTACAAATCATTTTTACGTGACATTTCTAGGCCAATCATGTGGCCTACTGCTAGCTCAGAATTCTTAATTGGACAGGCACACTCTACCCAATTCAGAAGTAACCAAGCTAAAACACATTGAACTTCAAGTGGAAAGCTTTCAAATCTTGAACTGCAGATTTCTTAATTGGGGCTGACTCTGTTAAGAGACATTGTATGGTCCAGCTGATCACAGGTGCATTTTCATCTTCACAGCCCAGAACATCAATTTGTTGCACTATTGAACTGAAAGCCAAGCCCTGGCAACAATTGYCCTGAGCCTTGACATTCTTTCTCCAGCACTTGCTCTGATTTTTCTGGTATAAATGAGCAGGTCACCAAACTTAAAGCTCTAAAACTGCTGCTCCAGTCTGCCTCTCCCCCCTGATGGGGTAATTCTTCATCTGGMTTGGTAGCACTCCATGCACTTTGCTTGGCATTCACCTGTGTTCACTATGCAGGTTTTTTTTTTTTTTTT
>NW_026623281.1:1692934-1726530 GCF_030028575.1 Malurus melanocephalus
TTTTTTTTTTTTTTAGGATTAAAACACAGGTTGTGTGTAATTGTCAGCTCCCTTGCAGCAGCCGTTGCTGTGAGTGTTTTCACATGTAAGTGCTCCAGCAAAACACCAGCTTAACCACAGGACTCCAAGATGGTTTCTCCAGGTGTCCTCCCCCATYGTCTCCAAACTCAGCAACTGCACCTGTGAGTGAGCAGGTTTAGGGTGAGGGGACAGGCACAGTGATCTATCTCCCTGTGCTGCTGCTCCTTGGGGCCACCTCCAAACAGCGGCAGGGCATTGCTGGGACGCACCCTGCCATGGACACATGCTGGAGAGAAACCCTTCCTCACCAGGTGGCTTAATGACATTTCTTATTTATTAGGAAGCCACATTTCTTTTCACAACCCTATCTTGGCCCTGGAGGTCTGAGGGGTGCAGAGGTGGACCACAGGTATTGTGTTACTCTATCCTTCCCTGACAGGCCGATATTTTTAACTACCCTTGAGAAACATTACTGTGATTTCTTGTTCCTTTCTACCAGCCAGGACAAAACCCACTTAACTAAGGAAAATAACTGATTGTTTCTTTAAGGTGGGATCAAGTGGAAATTAAAAATGTGCAGATACAGAGGTTGGGGGGCGGGAGGTGAAGTTTTGTCACCATTCTCATTTTCACTCACCTCCTACTTAAAATTCATCCAGGAAGGTAGGCAGAAGAACACAACAGCTGCTAAAATTASTAGGTGGGAATCATTTTTAGCAGGCACAAGTGTCTTTGTGGTTTTCCTGCTCACGCTCTCCCCCTCCACTCCTACCTCATCCCCAGCTGGCTGCACTTTCCTCCCRAGAGGCTCTCGTGTSGCTGGTGTCTCTAGTAGGAGCCAGCCAAAGGCAATCTGTCAGTGATGTGTGGCAGCTGCCCTGCCGGCCCCCGCCGGGACCAGCCCGAGGAGGAGCCCTGGCCTCGGCTCCTCGGCCCCGGGGGGACTCGCTGCTCCGACCCCACCACTGGCACAGCTGACACGAGATCCTTGGAGATGCAGAGGAGTGTGAGGAGGAGGCAGCAGCTGCTTATGTTTAGGTTTTGCCAGAGCAATAAATTTTGCATTAGTACTAAACAGTGCACACTCCAAATGATGCAGACTCTCAGGGTTTTTCTTCCCTGCCAAAAGTCASTGTTTGGTTAGAATTTTATTTTTTTGGAGCCAGTGTTGCTATTAACTTGATGGTTGCCAAAGCCAAACAAAGTGCGAAGTGTCCTTTGAGAAATCTGTGCTATTATATACATTAAAAGCTGGGGGATGCCAGCATGCAGTCTCAGCTTGCAGCCTCTCTCATGCTTTGCTGATATTGCCAGGATCCTATAAACGCTTTTCTGCATTTTTTTAAAGAACATTTTCTTGCCTAAACTGCAGAAGCTCAAACTTTGCATTCTTWGGTCGGATTCTTGCCTGGTAGGGGATTGTACGGCTCATGGGAGGAGCGTGCAGCGGCCCCGGGGCGGGCTGGCTGGACAGGGTGGAAGGGTCAGAGCTTGAGCCAGCACAGAGCTACACCCAAATGCTGGCTGCAGCCCGTGTTCCCCGCCCCGAGAGCACCATGACGTTACAGAGCTGTTAACCCACTAACCCTGGGCCCCCTGACACACTGGTGAATGCAAACAATGGGCTGGCCCTGAGCAGTRTGGAAACAATGCCGATTGCTGCCCGGGTGGGTCCCGGCAGCGTTAGTTACCGGGGGCTGACAAGAGAGGTCTTTGAGATTACCCTTGGGTCTGTGGCAGCACTTTGGATTGAGAGCTGGGGCCAGTTTCACAGGGCACAGTGTGCGTACTCCAGGTCAAGCAGTTCCTGGCCCAAAGCCGCCTGAAAAAATATCCCTTGGCTTGGATGCTCTGTCCTCGCTCTCACCAMCACCCTTTCTCCTCTGTGTATAGCCAGTGATGTCAAGCAATAGAGCAAGGGAGCTGCAGAGAAAACTCTGCCCTGACTCCTGCTGTGAGGTGGCACAGATCAGTCCTATGAGATRCCTACTCCCTCCACCCCACAGCAGAAACCTGGAGAAACTGCAATTTAGTTCACTGCTGGAACATGTAGCCATGACTCTGGGTCACTGGGTTGCAGGCAGAGCCTTGTTATGCCCTGTGAGGAGGAAGTGTGCTCAGATCCACTCTCTGAAAGCGTGGCTGTCCTCCACCACCTCTGGAACAGCAGCAGCAGCAGCTGAGAGGTTCTGAAGTTAGGTCTGGATCCAGGACTGCAGGTTGTTGGCTCTGCACCTGTTGCTCCCCACAGGATGATGTGCCATACAAGTTGTGTCCATTGCTGCCTGTCCTTGCCCAGCTGTGGGCTGGCAGTGGGGCCAGGCAGCATTGTGTATACAGGGGGATGTTGTGGTTGCAATGGTGTCATTGCTGCAGGTTGTCACTGGGAATGGGAGCTCACCAGTGGATTGGCTCTTAGGGGTAGCTGCTGTTACAGTCTACTTGTTGGGACTCACTGTGTCATGTTGGGTCAAGGCAGAGCAGTTCGTTTTCTTAGTCCTTTTATTCATTCTCTTTCTTTGGGTTTTGTTTTGAAATTAATTGGAAAAGTTGTTTAATGCCCCTGGATTTTTGAGAATAGTATTCCTGTGCACAGATGCAGGAGTCCATAAAAAGGAAAACCAGGTATTCCTTTTAGTTGTTACGATGACTTAATTTTTGGGGTGAACTGGAGGATTGTATGATGGTTAGTCACAAAAAAACATAGAAACTGGAGTGTAACATTGGGCAAGATAATTACATCTTGCTCTTTTCCACCTTTTCAGCACCATTCCTGTCATGACAAAATGAAGGGAAATATTTTTTTGTCTTCACAATAATATGAAATAATTTTCCAGAAACTACCAGGGTCCAGATCGCCTTAAGCAGRGTTATAAAACTGCATCTGGTTCAGCACAGAATTCACAAGAGAGAACGGCCAAACTGTACCCTGACAGCTGGCTGACATKCCCTTCCTGTGGGGTCCTGCTGCATGCAAACCCAAAGCCCTGGCGGCCCCTGTTTGTGCAATCCCCCTGTTGGCCATGCTCAGAAATGTGACTTTCGCAGTTTGCAGCTAATGCTTCTCTCTRCCGTTACCTTCTGACTCCTGATGGAGGAGGCAGAGGGAGCCAGGGGCCGGTTATCTTTGTGGGGAGACAGCACAGCAGCATTTCCTAGATGCTGATGATTTTTTTAGTCCCATTTAATGACTTGCCTCAGTTAATGAAGTTTGTGTCATCTTCCACAGCTGTTTTAGAAGATGTCTGAGAAGCAGGGTCAGGGGGGGGAAGCTCCACCCACCAGCAGCACAGGAGGGAATGTCCTTTGCCACCAGTGTCACACCTGAGGGCGCAACAGCATCAAACTGTATTGAGGGAGTAAAACAACATTTTCTTTCCACTTTCTATTTCATTGCTTTCTAAACTCAGAACACAGGTGAAAGAGCAAGGGTGTCAGATTGAAGAGAGACAAAGCTGCAGTAACATACACCAGAGTGCCAGGTARGTCMGTGAAACAAATTTGAAAACTGARGGTTCAGTGTGGACACARTACATTACAATATAGAAGAAAATAYTTTATATCCATAGAGAGAAATTGACACATTATTTAAGAAAAAAAAATTGAAATAAGCCAAACCTAAATGTACTTCAGGAGCCACAAAAAATAAAAAGTGAGAGCTGTGATGCATTAGCTAGATCAGCTGCACCACCTTTGTCTGTCCAGAAGCTGCTTGTGTGCCTGAGGAATGATGCTGACCATTTTTCAATGGATACTTACAGCCTGCAGATAACATAGGTTYGTTCCCTGTTGTTCTTTGACAGCAGGGCCCCTCAAAGAGCAGGCTGAACTCTGTATCAAGGAGTCAAAGGGTTAAAATAATATTGCCCAAGTGTGTCATTGCTGACTAAGGTCCCRGGCTTAACAAAATCCCAAATTATTCCTGTTCCACTGATGTAATTTGTTATCCTGAATTTTCCCCTATTTTATTACTTCAGCATTCCTGTGTCAAAGTCACAGCTTCAACATGTATTCTTCAGTTATTCTCTCAAAACCTGGCAGAAATATGAGTTGGATGATAAACCAGTTCTGATCTTGTTTGTATTTGACATTATTCACCTGGTGAGCCTTGCTGGGGTGGATTCTGTCCCCTCTCCAGGCATCTCTAGCTCATTCCCTCCTGCCTAGTTGTGTAAGTGAGATATGTTGGGAAATGACAGTGGTTCCAAAGAGGGAAAAACACCAGGAAAAATGATTTGAAAAAMCACAGTGTGTGGTGAGGSACTGGACCAGATTGTCCTGAGGAGTTGTGGATGCCCCATCCTTGAAGATGTGCAAGGCAAAGCTGGATGGGGCCCTGAGCAGCCTGGTCTAATGGAAAGTGTCCCTGCCCTTGGACAGGGGCTTGGAATKAGTTGATCTTTAAGGTGTCTTCCAACCCAAATCATTCTGATTCTATCATTCTCTGACTTGTGGCCRTATGGTGTGATCCTGATCTAGACCTTCAATAATCAGTGCAATTTTTACCCAATTCCAACCTAATGTAATTGATTAGGATAAGACTCTCTCCACCTGGTGAAGCRCTTACTTTAGAACCAGTTATTTTTTAGCTTTTTTTCAATAGTCTTACACCTGAGGCATCACAGTGTTAGGGTCCCAGTGCTAAGGTGGTTCCTTGATACCAACAGACCATCAGCATAAATSAGGACAGAGAGTATTTCACATCTATTTTATACTATCTGGCACAGAGCAATGGAAAACTGGAAAAACAAAACCACAGACTACAGAGCAGAATGAATAAAAAAAACAAAAAAACAAGTCCTTTATTTCAGGAAACTCTCCAACAACCTCTAGTATGCATTAGTGAGATATCAACTTTCTGCCTTGCAGAAAGAACTATAAAATATTATATCTTAGTCCTGCACACTTTAAAGTTCCTTGTCCTTTATTACAGCCACTGGTTTATTAAAACTGGAAATGGACCTAGACTAAACCTCTGCCCAACTATGTCTGAATGGCTGCATCTGAGCCCTGCATATTTTGAAAACTGGTCTAATGTTTAAAACAAACCTAAGCCCAAAGCAAAYCCAAGCAAAGAGCTTCTCATTTCTCCTCCCTTAGCTTCCTCCCTGAACAAAAATCCTTACCCCTGGACATACAAGGCCATTMGGTTCACGAGGTAACTCTTTACCCACTGCTGTGGAAGGCAAGACATCCAGTGTGGTTAGCAATGTCTCAGGATTGAAACTCAATCCACTTTAAACTCTTCCCAACCATATATGATCAATGTGGAGTTTGAAAGTATGTATGTATTTATTTTAGGTTTACTGATGTGATTTGTTCTGTTTGTAAGACTAACTGGCAGTGAAAGGTATTCATTTCCTATCACTTTTTTCCATATTGTCCTTCTCCTGTCCCTGTAGTTTATGGTCTCTATTAAGGAATGTAGTCCTCTGGATCATTTTTATTGGCTTTGCTTTTTAATAATCAGTATTTATGCTTAATACAGCATTTTTTTTGGTAACAAAATTTGTAGCTTAAAAAACCCAAAGCAGTCCCTCTTTCCCTTGGACAGATTTGAAATGCGATTACTTTTATGAGTTATAAATAAAGGCCTGGTAGTTGATGTTTAGTGGGAAACTCTCCCAGTGTATTTCAGAGCCCTGTTTTTCAGCCTCCTCCGATAAGAAAACAGCTGACTTGGCATTTTGGGGAGCTGTTTCTTGTGCTTTCTCCTGCTGTATCTGCCAGGGGTTAGCCAAACTCCAGACTGCAACGTGGCCAACCCAGGAGCTGCCTGCAGCACTCGGCTGCCTTCTAATGGTAACACCACACTGGTGGCTGCTGAGTTCAGCCCTTGAGCTGCTGGATCAGGCAAGCTTTGGGCCAGCAGGTTGTTGTCCCCAGGGTCCCGCTATTGGTGGCACCTCCACCAAGACCTGGSAGGGGAGGTGACAGCCTTTACTGCACCGGGGCACAGCTCATACCCTCACCATTAGGTCATCCAGAGCAGCTCATAATGATGGCTGCTTTTTAATTTATGGCTCCCGCAGAGTTTGTTTCAGAGGAGGTAATGCAGCTCCACGCTGTCATATGTGGTCATTTTTTCCTCATGGTAAGACACTGGGATAAGTTTCAGGCATAGAAGATGCAKCCCCTGGGTGCAGAGACTGGCCAGCTCTTCCTGCAGGTACCCTGCTGATGGCTTCAYCTCCAGTCTGGCAGGATGGTGGTTTGGGGAGAGATAGGAATCTTAAGTGATAAACGAATGGGGAGAGATAGGATTCTCTGGTGATAAATGAGTGGGATAGAAATCTCACTGGTGAATGAGTGGCTTGAGCTAAAAGCAGCCACTGACAGATATGACTGAATTATGCATGAGTTTTGTAAAGCAGAGGGGAAGGTTTTAAGTGACTAAAACCTATTAGCCTTGATTTGCAATACCAGTGTTTTCTCTTGACCTTGCTTTGTGAGATCCTTTTGTACCAAAGACCAAAGAGCATTCATGGACCCAAAGGTTACCTGAAGGGTCTGTAACTTGGCAAAGATGCTGCTAAATGACCTGGAAGAAATACTTGCTTTTGGCGAAAATGTGCTGGTCTGTTATTGGGTTAGGCTACCAGCCTCTGCTAGGTTTTTTTGAGGTTTTTTTTGTCCTTGTCCATGGTCTTCTCCAGCAGAGGAGCAGCCCAGGAGAGTTCAATGGGAAAGTAAAGTAATCCTTGAATCCTTGTAAAAGAAAAAACAAAACTATAAAAACAATCTCTCTGATACTAGTGGGTAAGGATCCAGTTAAAGAGATGATGATCCAACTCAGAGCCTGCTTCAGTAACTAAAAAAAAAAAAAAAAAAAAAAAGAAATCTAGTATTTAAAATGGAATTAATTTTCTCTTTGGATTGTGGTCAGATTGGAATCAAGTTTAATTCCTTCAAGCTATGCTTTCCCTCAAATCCCATTAGTCTTTAAAAGCTTTCCTAGGGGAAGCCAGTTCATTTGTCTTAGAGCACATTGTACTGCTGGACTCTGTCTCAGCAGAGAAGGAAGGCTGGGCTGTAACTGCAGTCTCTCCTAATGAACTCATAGCTGTCACACATCCAGGACTAGATGGGTTTGTCTGCCCCTCACACCCACCCAAAATATAGCTGTGTCCCAGGGCAATGACCCCCACCCTTGGCCCCTCAAGGCCTGGGTGATGCTGAGGTACAGGCTGATGCATCCCGTGCCCCAGAGRTATTTTACAAGGACTGGGATATCTAAAGCAATTCCCAGTCAATTYTTTCCATCAATATCAATATAAAACCATTGCTGATAAAACTTATGGACAGAATGATGATAAACAGGTAATGACAGGAGGAAAATCAAGGACAAGAAGGAGAATAGTGTGAAGCTTTTTACAGCCAGCTGCAAAGCTGTGCTTCTGTAAGCATGGAGACAGCATGTATAAAGTGACCACAACAGCCTAAAACCTGCATATCCAAAGGAGTTAAGGACCACTGTGCAGTCAAAACCAGTGCTTCCATTATTGCTTGGGCAAAAGGGCCACTGCAATTGCTGGGGGTAGGAAACCCAAAGAGGGGAAGTTTAAACAGGAGAGACAAAAAAAGGTATGCTCTTTGTGGTTCAGGGACTGCTTTCWGAAGATGTTGAAAAAGTAGGCAAGTGAGAGAAAAGAGCAACAGAAATTATCTGGAGTAGAAGAAAATTGCTTAAAGAGACTCTTTAGCTTAAAAGAAAATAAAATGGGAGGGAGGGAAAGAAATATGCGGGAGTGACACCATATGGGTGGAATGTGGGAAAAATTTACCAGATACTGAATTTACTCTATGAAAGCAGAAAAAGTCATACCTGGAACCTGAGGTGTGCAAATTAATATAGGAAATGGGGATAAGTGCCTCTCTGAAGATGTGCTGGAAGTTATTAGGCTATATATTAAGAGTCACTAGTTGAGACAWAATGAGTGACTTGTATCATATAGGCCGTCCCAACAGATGCTTTAATGCTCAATATTGGCCTCTGACTCAATCTTCACTTCCCAGCACTCCTTATCATTTCTTTCTACTCTTGTTCTTAGTCTGTTCCTGGAGGAGTTTTCCTCTCTCTCTCTTTCTCTCCACTTGTGTTTTTATTACACCACTGCAGACAAAAACTGGCAGTTTGAAAGGTCCTGAAGGGAGTTAGTCTCCCAACTTCATCTAAATTCAAAGGGAACTGGGTGCCAAACACAGACCTTGCGAAAGCCTCAACCCAGAGCCCTGAAATTTGGTGTAGCTTTGAAAACCTCGTAAAAAGCAAGCTTGCTGATAAGTGGGCTGTCTTAAGTTTTATTCCTTCATCTTAAGCATTTTTCTGGTGGGGGTTCTATAAATATACACAGTGATGACTAGAAATAAGAGAGTACATGTCTGGCTGTCACACACCAATTTTCTGCAAGGAAAATCACTACAGTTGTTTAACTGGCTCTTTATCTCAAAGCAGCAAGTATCCAGACRGTTGTCTCCAACTGTTGTTATTAAATTCAGCAGGAAATCCATCCTGTCCAAAAGAATTATTAGTTTCCATTGCTCCTGGAAATGTCCAGAGATGTAATTTGTGTGTATTTGTGTTGCCCAAGTAGCCGACCAGTGAGCAGGGCCATGGTTTGATCTTGTCCTCGAGCTCTGGGAGCTGGGGGGCAGCTGCAAAACTGAAGTCAGCATCTAAGCCAGCATAATAAGCCAGGGGTTTATTTATGAAGGCAAGTCTTCCCAAAACACCCCARTTCTTCCAGCTAAAAATATTTTTCACATCAAAGGGCAGTATTTGAAATTAGTAGTTTAACATGTCAAAGAGGTGTCCAGATGCCATTAACAGCAATTTTTGCTGTGAAGAAGTTGGCTATTTCTGCCACTGGTCTGTGAGATTCCACAGTTTCCCTTTTCACATACAAGAGGAAATAACTGCGGTGGCAGTCTGGTCTTTGTCAGAGCTGTAGGTGCTCAACCACAAAGCACTCCCTTATTTTACCATTTATACTATCGGGAGTGGGAATCATCTACCAAAGGAAGCACCAAGCAAAAGCAGAATGGGAGAGAATTTTGCCTTGGCCACCTGCCCAGAGCAGAGTCTCYGCCTTACCAGTGTCATCTGAGTGCTGGCAAAGAGGGAACACCCTGGGGACCTTACCCCTTGCTGTGCAGGGTTATGGGCTGCCAGGGCTGGTAATTCCTCACCTGCTGCCAGGGATGCTGTGCTTCCAGCCACCCTTGTTGCTGCCTCAGTGTGCAGGTGACCAGATACAAGGCAGCCATCAGAGGTAAATCCTGGTGCTCTGCCAGTCTGCAACATACAGGCTGCAGTGCAGGAGAGCTGGCACATATACCCCRAGTTCCTTACTGGACCTCTTTCCTTGGCCAGTAGCTGATGGGATGGAGAAAGCGGCATGCTCAGCCTTGGCTGGGCCTTATGCTGCAGTGTTATGTCTGGGGTCATGACAGCCATTCCAAAATGATGGGTGTTATCCTGGCATAAGCGAGGCAGCCTGTCAGTGTAGTTGCAGTCCTCAACCACCAGCCCCWGCTTGTTTTTCAGGAGAAAAGCTTTAACATGTTGAAAAAAGTCCAGATTTATCTTTAAAACTTTGGTTAAGTTGAAAATCATTGTTTTTCTGGCAAACTAAATACAGTAACTTTTTTAAGGGGCTTCTGCATGAGGTCTTCATTTAGCTCTCAGTAACAGCACAGCCRTGTATAGCCATCTGGCAAAAAGTCTTCTGGAGAAATATGACAGACAGCACAGAGATGCTGCCACAGCCTTCAGAAATAACCAAGCAGTACTGACATGGTTCAGATGTTTTGACTTTACAGAAGATCCTTCTGGACATACATAAAATAGGCCTCAGTGAACACACCCCCTCCTCCCCAACAGGCTCACTGCCAGTGTTGCAGCAAATAATGGCTGCAGTTGGTGGTGCAGGATGTCCCATGATACCAATGGGCAGTGGAAAGCTGGGATTGCAGGCGGTCAGGGAGCACTGCAGCCTYCCAGCACCAGCACAAGCTGCTGACACAGTCTTGGGGAGTTGTGGGAATCACACTTGTGCATGACAGTGAATTTTGCCTCAGTCAGAACACAAAGATATTAATATCAGCAGTAGATTTCTTCTCCTACTTCCAGAGGGTATTTCTGACCTCCAGAAACATTCACACACATTTGATATTCAGAACTTCTTCATCTTTTGACCTTCTCTTTTACTGTCGCTATGCCTCTGAGCAGACAGCTTGGATGCCCAGGTCACTCGTGGTTAATCTGCCCAGGAGTGGCTGAGGTGTGTTTTATTTTCATACATAGCCACACATGCCGAAAAATAATTTTACCCTCTGTGTGTTACTGGTGAATGTTCAAGGCAAGGTCAGCACAGGGAAATGGTGAGCAGTTCACACTGYCAGCCACACCTGCAGGTCCCTGCCAGTCCTGCTAGGAGGAGCTGGACATTCTGGCCAGTGGTGATGCCCTCCCAGCCCTGGTCCTGAGTAGGCAGTGCAGGCTGGCTTTCCACAGCAAACTGGCTGAAAATGGAGTCCAATACAGGTGTATGCAGGGAAACGATTTAGAAATCATTCCCAGATGTTGTAAAATGTCTCCAGCTCTCAGCCAAACTGCTGGGGGCTTTCAAAACAGCTTACCACTAGCTGGAAAATGTTTATAGAAGGAACCAAAAGGCCAGAACATTCATTCATGTTTGATTGCTCAGTGTGAGCCTGAACCCCTTCCTTGGTCTTGGGCTACTTGAGCAGGTAGGCTGCAAGGAAGATGTGCAAAGCCTTATCAGGCAGTTCGTTCAGGAGTGCTTATGACTTTCTCAGAACTACTTTCTGGCCGGCTTTTTTCCAAAGTAACCAACCTTGCTCTCTCCCTCTGGCACTGTGACCCTGGAACAAGCGTATCACTATTTTGGCATGTGTGGGACATGCTACCATTGTACARCAATATTATGTGGCAAACACAACATATGTTTTGGAAGAGCGTTCAGTTTATTTTAGCAGCTCAAATTTACTTGACCTGTTTAATCCAGCTTTCACACTACATCATTTCAATGACTGGGACTGCTTTTAGGTCAYGCCCCACAGAACATGTGCAGCCAGTTGGCCTTTCAGCTGTATGCTTAATTGTCCAAAATGATTTCCATGTGATTAATATAAACCCTGAACATCCATGATAGGCCAGGCTGCTCCATCAACCACGTTATGTTTGGCAGGTGCAGGATCTGTCCCACTGAGAAAGGAATAGTGTGAACACAGCATGCTGGGGAGTCCAGACAGCTTCCTAGCTGGGTGTTATTCGATTGCTCCTTATCTAAGCTGTGTGTGAATTAATATTCACACAGGCACCTACAGGAAACCAGTGAGGGGCAAAGCTCATGGCACAGACAGCCCCATCCTGCTCTGGATGCTGAGCCATGGCATTGTGTGGCTCTTTCCTTGGGCTAGTTCTGGTGTGTGAGCTGCTGCCATCCCCAGTGATACTCAGACATGTTTCTTCTTCTGGAACCTGCCCCTCAGAAACCACAGCGTAGCGCTGCTGCAGCAAGACCTGCTGTGGTCCTGAGGCTGAGGTGAAGGTGCAGGGCCAGGTGAGTCCCATGGGTGCTGCAGGTGGTCTCTGGCACATGCTGCTCTGGGGGATGGGACAGCTGAGAACACCCTGCTCATGGATCCCACCAGAAGCACCACAGGTGTCATCAAGGGATGAACAGCCACAATGGTTACACCCTGRCCCTCATGCTGCTGCCTGACACACCTGTGCTGCAGCTGTAGATGTGTTTTCTGTCTTGCAGGGACTTTAGTGTAGTACCCTGAATGGGRTCCATGCCCCATACAAAATGAGGCAATAGCTGTGGCATCATTTCTGTATAAGAAAACTGCTCTGTCMCCTCTTCTACCTTCTGCTTTTTCCTGTCAATAGTAACAACCCTCACCCCTGCCTGGCAGCCATTCCCTCACCAGCCAACTGAATTATCCTGGAGACAGGAGGCTTTTTTGGGTGCTAAAACTTTACAAGGCAAAGACTTACAGAATMCACCCATATGCCCTGCCTGGAAGCTGGCTCCCACCTCTGTGGAAAAAGCCAGACAGTCTCAATTAGGCATTCGTGGAAAGTGGGGACAAGCTGGGGCTGGAGCCAGAAGCTGTAAAAGTTTCCATGTTTGCCAGCACTGATCCTGCAGACCCGTCTGCTCATTCCATCTCGGCCTCCTTCTCACTAGGCAACAAAATGTGCTAAAAGGAGAAATCAAGAAGATCATTTTCATACCCAGCATTCTTTGGTTGGGATGATTTTTGCTGTGCTATTAAACCATTGCTGTCACTTGTCTTCCCTGATGCTGAGGGGAGTAAAGTGCTCCCCCAGCTCTGTGTGTTCCGCCCCAAGGAGCTGTGCAGTGGCTCCACTGACACAAGTGAAGAGGCTTCAACCAGGCCATTAGTGGGGTAGAAAAATAAGATTCATCCCTGATGGGAAATCCATCCAAATGCACTGAGGATTGACAGAGGGAGCTTTGGGAAGAAGAAAAGGCCAGACTTACTTGGCAGTAACCCAGCTGCAATTGGCCACACCTGGCCACTAATGGAGCAAGCAAGAACTCAGCTGAMACCCCTTAGAATGCAGTGCTGTCTGCCTAATCTGAGGGTTTTTTGGTTCTCTGTTAAGTCAGTGACTGGAGAAAGACCAGAAACCACAATTGAGTCTGGAAACAGAGACCTTGATTTGCTTCCTGTGAGGGCAGGGAGATGGCTGTCACTTACCTGCATCCTTCTGCAGAACAAATAAATTTCTTTAGAGTTTTACTGAGGGTGTTTGTCTGTGATGYAGGTGGTATGGGGCAAGGGCTAGCAGAATGTGTGGCAACACAATTGAGGATGTTTGTAGGGGACAGCATGTTGTTGTAATTTCAAATATGCTTTTGAAAGAACAGGGGCAGCGCAAAGCATGTAATACGACTTTACACTTGAAATGAGCAACTGTAAAATACAGGCAGTGGGGAGGAGTTGRGACAGGCAAGAGAAAGTGGGGAGGTGGGAGGCATAGAGGGACTTGAAATTTACAGTTCTGGTTATTTTAGGCATTATCATTTACAAACTAAATCTACAGGTGATGGAGTTTCTGATGAAGTTTACCAGCTTTGTAATCTAAACATACAAGTCTCATTCCAGAGCAGATTTTAATCAACTGGGGTTTTTGAAATTAATTTTGGGGATTTTTTTATTTGTTTGCTTGCTTATTCTGGGTAAAAGGACACAGCCTTGGAGTGAATTAGTAGCAGATTTCTTTTTCCTTTTTCTTTTTCTTCYTAGGTATTCCTGAATGGAATTGGTTACATGTTGGAGACCAGAGAGCACCTGCGAGTTTCTAACTCTTAAGAAAACAGAATATGTGCCAGTGATGAACAGAGATTCATATGCCCATCATTAGCCACTGTATTGTCTATCTTTACAAAAAGACAGGTGACAAATTTCCTCTACTTTTCATATTTAGAAAGCTATTTGAAATTAGTCAGATTTGCTGGTAAGGTGTTGAAGGGAAGATCATGTTAATGAAGTGCTTTCAATTCTCATTTAAAAAAAAAAATCTAAGATTTACTTCACACACACAATCCTTGAGAGAGCAAATCACACATACCTCAGGCTGAACTTCACCTTTGCTGGGACTGTAAAGCCTGATTCGAGACCCTACTGTTTCTTCTGTCATGCTGAACTCTTGCAAAAAGGTGCAGAGGGTTCAGTGTAGGGAGAAAATCAGGGGAGAAAAAGGTCACTTTCCTCTCTTGGCTACGTTTATTTCACAAAAGCCTCCTGATATCTTCTTTGGTCTGAATATTTCTGTCTGCCTCARAATGACATTTCTCGCACTCATAGACACATGGACAGAGATTTTTATGGCAGAAAAGGTAAAGTGTTTCTCAATCCAGATATGCACATCTCATGTCATCCCTGAAACTCCTGGGTGTGAGGCTGCACCCTGGGAGTAAAATACATTCTTTAAAATCAGTAGATGGGTAGATRGGTGCAGGCTAACCAACCTCTATGTTAATTCAGGGTGTCCTTGGCTGTGGCTCAGTGCTGGCCAGAAGGGCTTAGCATGGCAGAGCTGAAACCATTATGGAAGCCCAACACAGCTTGGCTGCCTCCCATTGTGACATGGTGCRTGCTTCAGCCAGAGCCTAAAATCTCATTGTTATGAGCTCCATTTACTGGACCTTTTGGATTCTAAGAGGTGCTTAAACACCTCTTAGAAATTTTCCTTGACTCAGTAAATTCCTTTGTGACCCCAGAAAACCATATGGTAAGGCTATTCAAGGGCTAAACCCTGTCATGCCACTTGGAGAACAAGAGTGGGCAGTGTGGCCCAGCAAACAGGAATGCAGTGTATAGGTGCATTTAAAATAACTTTAAACACAGTTAATTAAAATAACTTTAAACACAGTTAATTAGGAACAGCTTTTTAAACAAAAGTATATGCAATGAACTTAAAAAAAATTAAATCCAAACAAAAAAAAATTGCTACAGTAGTGCAATATTTTGTTGGAGACTAAAAATTATGGTGCTGTTTCAATTTTTCTGCCAATTAGCCCAACCAAGCATGAACATAGGTGAGTTGCAAGGTCTTCCAAAGCTTGAATGCTGGGGAGCTAAACAGTATTTCCCTGGGCATGTCTGTTTGAGTCTTCCCCACAGCTGTCAGGTGCCTGTTGGGTGCCACATATTTCCTTACAGGAAGCATWCAGTATGTTTACATTCACATACCGCAGCACCTAATGTCACACAMAACAATAGTCCTTGGGCCAGGACAACAATCAGACTAGCACCTTCTCAGATATCTTCTTTCCTACAGCAGTTTAGTAAGGGAAAAGATACGAACCACAGGCAGTCAACCTTCTGCTGGCATCATCTCTCGCTGCTGGCAGCTTCTGTGCTTTGGGACTTCCTGAGCAGGGTCACAGCTTCATGGTTAATAACTCTTGCAGAATTAAATTTCTTTTTTAATGTGGTTTTKTAGTTGGTTTTGATCTCATTTCTTCTTTTGACAGCTATAATATCCTATGACTATGCATTWCAGTCTGTTGTGTGAAATTTTTGTTTTAACTATATTACTTCAGATATTTGTATCCAAACTGCCTTCTTCTAGGASAAAATTGTAAAAGCAATTAATATTTCTTCCTTTATTTGCCTATAGTGATCTCTTTTCCAGAAGATGGAGGCCCAGTGCAGAGTCTCCTTTCACAGGGCAATACTTTCTTTCATCAGTTATGAATTTTTTGATTTCTTTTTCATCCTTTTAAAGTGATAAGGATCATATAATGAATTTTTCTCTTTAGTATCTTTTTCTCACTTCTAAATCCTCTATCTCTTTTTTTAAGCTATTATGACATTGGGTTGAACAATCCAAAATTACGCAATGTACTTATTCCTGACTATTACTAGTTAATTTAAAATTTGTTATTCAATATACACTGTTGGGGGTGTCTTTCACTGAGCATCAGGGACTCTGTCAGCCACTACTTGTGTTTGGTTTTGCTTTTGCTACTCTAATCAGTGCAGTACTGCTCACCTCCAAACTTAACAAACTAGGTTTTATGTCTTCAAATCCTAGGACATGTTGGTGTGAGTAGTTGTCTTTATTTAACTCAGAAAGTTTTAATTCAGTTTAATTCAAGAAATGCAAAAACCTGCGGTAGCCAAGTATCCAAAGAAGTAACCACCCCTTAGTGGGTAGACAAGGTATTAGTTGCTATGTATAATTGTTTTGTCTTCAAAAATTGTCCAATGTATTCAGAAACTTTAGCAGGGTACATTGGAAAGCAGTTTTAATTGTTTGATTTCACTGTTTATTGCTTGCATAGYACACACATAGTGTGTGCTATGCAAGCTTCTGTCCAGTTAAGTTTACTTGTGTCTATCCCTTAGTGAAATTTCTACAGCTGCTGAAGTTTTAAATGTTGATCTTTCAGTTACTGTGAGCATTAAAATGAGAGTTATTTATSTCTCATAGAAATGAACTATCCTTTGCCTCCCAGCAGCCTGTGAAGATTCCTGTTGGTGGCACTGATGTCTGTGCTCTTTTTTGTTGCAGCACTGTCAGAGAAGGCTCTGGAGTTTATGCTGCAGCAGGCACAGCCAGGCAGGAAGCCCCTGCACCTGTGGAGGAGCTGGTGCCCATTSCCTACTCCCCTCCGTCCCCTTCCCACCCCCCACACAGCTGGCCAGCACAGATGGAGCCCTCAGCAAACAGGGCCAATAGCCAATTTAATCGAGGCAGAGAAAAAGGAGGCCCTTTCTAGGGGCTGWGGGTTTCATCTCTCTGAATTTTGACCTGAGGGCACGCAGCAAAGGTATTTTTTTTTTTCCTGGGCCAGTGGTATTTGTCTGTTTATCATTGTTTTATTTGCAAGCAGGGAGTTTTGAGGTCTTGCTTCCTGTTCCTTCTGCAGTGTCTTCCTGCATAATTCCTTCAAGTTTTGCTGGGTGAAATCAAGTGGGGCATGTCTGGMTCCTTGGAAATCATTTGAGTTGTACCTCCTTATGTTGCAAAAGTGTACAAAAACTTCCTGTGTTACAAAGCAGTGAATAGTCCATGTCTTAGGGTCCTGAGTGAGATTACACAAGTATAACATACAGACTGTTTCCCCGTCCTAGGTGGGATTTAAGGTCTAATTTGGATGCCTACTAAAGAGTGGGAAGATCTGAGGAGGGGCTTTTGGTGTGATGTGACTAACTTGAGCACACAGTAGCCTTGGTGTGCTGTTTAAATTGGTTTTCATTTAAGAATAATGAAACAGCTTTTTATTTCCAAGTATCAGTGTTATATGAAATCCCTTTTATGAAAGCCTTGTTATTTTTCCTGTAGTGGGAATCATTTGATCCTTCTATTACAAGTGGGTTGTTGCATTGTCTCTTGAGCTCATTCATACAGAGCAGGAAGGTGTAAGTGCTTAGCAATGAAAAATGAGGGAAGACTAGTTTGATTGTTTTGTTGATGCCATATTGTTTGTGTTAATCTACGTTTGAACACAAAAATTATTTMTTTGAGAAATCATAGAAAATTGTACTAATAGGAAACTAGGACTTTGCAGTTCTACTTAGCATGTTTTCTTGTCTCAGTTGAGTGCTAAATCTGAGGTGTTTGTGGGGTTTTTGGGAAACCTCAGGTCTTCTTTAAAAAAGAAAGCTGTATTTCAGTTCTGAGCTTGGCTTTGTGGCTTGTGTTTGCTATGGGAACAGAGCTGTAGCCAATTTAAAGTGAAAAGCAGTATGTTTTGTTTTTCAAACAAAAATTTACCAACTAGTTCTGAATATACRCTTTCTCTTTTCATGGGGCTTGGCTGGGGATGTCTTTCATCATTTGATGAAACAGTCATTGTTTTTAAGGCTTCGGAACTTTACAATTCCTTGTCAACCTCTTCTTCCACCACTRCATACCAATCCACAAACGTGTGGATGTGGTTTGATCTCTCTCATGTGGACTGAATGAGGACTCAAACATTTCCAGAAGTCAGGCTTGCTGTGTGATACAAATGATGTCAATGTGGTAAAGATCTCCAAGTGGCAAATATGCACTGTGTTTGTAGGGAAGAACAGGCATAGAAAAACTGTGTGTTGGTGTGTCTAGTAATTTTTTTCTGCTTGTTATAAATGAAGAAGACCTCTTGTGCTAGAGGCAGGATACTTAAAATCCAAAGTTAATTTCTTGATGCCCTTATTTTAACTTCCAGTCACTACAGTGTTGTCAGTCTCAGTAGACACTGACCTTTGGGAATGTAAGAAGAACATTGCTAATACACAGCGAGCATTTTGTAGGTCTAGTCTTTCTAACTTCTGGTGTTTGCAAAGAGTGATGAATGTTTTTATCATTAAAGCAACTTTCTGGCACCTRAGCTTTCCTATCCAACCAAAGGCTGCAAGTGTACTTTGATTATAGAAGGTTTTCATTGAGAAGGAAYGTTAGACAACAGCAGGCTGTTAAAAACTAGGAGCTGGCACCATTAACCCAAGGTGTCCCACTATGTCCAGGCTCATTGCAGCACAGGGACTCACTGCAGTGGAGAAGCATCCCATGGTCTGGGTCCCAGCTGTGATAGGGCAGGTTTGCTCTGCAAGCATGCAACTGTGACTGGCTAGGCCATACCRAGAACCCACTGCAGCTGGGAGTGAATTGTCAAAGGAAGGAATGTTCAAGAAAACCATGACACACTCTTGTAGGTTCTTTTCCAATACTTTAATACAGCATTAAAATGCTAGAATACTAGAGGAAAGCTGTATACTATCCAGCAAATAAGGCACATGTCGGAATGCCATTTTATGGACAATCCACAACAGAGGTTTTACAGTCTCTTTAGCAACACAGTCACCAGATGAGCAAGCTGTCATCTTGATTGCTGAAACAGAACTGGTACCTCTGAGGCCTTTGTCCATAGGTTTTGTTTGTTTTAGCTGTACAAGTTTATTAACAGTTACAGAAAAAGAAATTATACAAATTGCCAACTGAATCTGACAAGGTCAGTGGGTACAGCTAAACAAATGTAATAATCATTAGGTTAATTTTTTTTAAAGCTGAAGAAATTCAGAAGATAGTGTTAGTTTTAGCACTATTACACAATGCAGTGAGTGCTGTACTAAATAACCTTTTAAAGGAAACAAGAATCCAGTATAGGGTTGGGCAGACCTCCCTTTTTAGCATGGTAACATATCAAACTAAAAACTCAATCCTTCATAATATAATCAAACTACATGAAATGTAAAGTGTAAAATGCTTCGAATACGTGCACATGCATATTCTATATTGCTATGAGTTCTAATTAAAATAAACATAAACCCCTACAAAAATCTACTTCAATCCTTTTCTCTTACATCCTTTGATTGATATTATTGCTGTAGATGATACTGCATAGCTGAGCTCACAGTCTGCAAAGAGTTGTGAAAGTCAAGTTAAACAGTGTCCCAACCAACTTTCTTCCCCTCTAGTTATGGGGAAGGAAAGAACCACCATTTGAAACCCACCACTTGTGCTTCGGAGTTTCTGAAAGCCGAGTCTCCACGGTGCTTTTAACATCTTGYGTGTCTCTCACAAGGCCATAAAGTGACAGTATACTGTTATTTTCTCCTCACTTGCTACATGTCTAGTGATAGCTTTTCTAGCACTCCTTCCCCAAATGCACATAAATAAACCGTATAAGCATTTTCATATAAGTCTAAGCACTTGAATAATATACTGGTTACTTAATACTGATATTTTCATCCAAGGATAACAAAAACAATATGGCTTAAAGAATTGCAAGGTTTTTTGTCAGAATTATGTACCAACTTTCATATAATATTTTATGTAGACAATATTTCCTTCTTAATGTAGTTCTGTTGCATACTTTATACAGACAAAAGCATTGTAAAAAAAAAAAAAGTAAATTATTTCCATAAATATTTTCTTGAGGATACATCCTTAGTTCTGCAAAATACTGCAAAATACTTAAGAAAACTCTTACCTCTGTTAGTATCCTAGTTGAGAGGAAGGCCCTTCTGAAAGCTTCCCAATTGTAAAAACTTTGCCCAAAAAACTAACAATACTTTTTTAAAAAGGCCCTCAAATATATACAAAAAAGTTACTGCAAAGTGTTTCCAGATAACAATTCAGTATTATAAGAAATATTTGTAACCATTCAAAAATTTTAACATCTAAAAAGGTTTCCAAAATACACACATAGTATTAAAAAAAAATTGAAAGAAACTCTATGTCAAGTATAACTCAAGATAAATACACATCTGCAAGTAAAACTGTAAAATACTTCATACAGGGGTAAACATTTATATCAATCATCTATAGCTAGTAACTGCACACGATTGTCCCTTTGAAATTCATCCTAGAAACACAATCCATCATCCCTATATCTAAGATCTCAAACAGCCCTCTGAGCACTTGAGCGATATAGCAAACTGAATGGATAGCACTGGTTTTGCAGATAAGGAAGAGATATGGGTTGAAGCCCAGTTGGGAGTGGAGTGATATCTGAAAGAATGATTTTTCTATGGGGATAGTTCCATCACAKTTTAAAATATGTTGGCAAAGGCAAGTGGAAAATATATGTCCATCTACTTAACTTGAAAAACACGTGTTGATGATTTATTGCTTACTGTTCAGTGGACAAATTTTAGGATCCAGAATAGGAAAAAAATCTATGTGACTGCAGGAAAAAGAGCACTAAACTATGAAGTCTGACATTTGCAAAAGCTCTAAACTTTCAATCTTTTAAGTAGGTTTCTTTTTTTWAAAAAAATGCTATAGTGTCACAGGTAGACAACCCATGTATAATCTAAATTTCACGTTCTACAAAAAGGTGAAATGTAGATAATACTTGTAGGCRTAAGGCTTCTCTCAGACATATGAAACTTCACATTTTTAGTTTAAAAACTAAGTCCCATATAATGGGGAACTTCAAAATACACCTATTTTCAGAAATAATATATACTCTTGTGTATTTATCTGAAATTAAATAGCAACTTTGAGACTAAAAGGCCTCAAACTTTGCTTGTGTGGCATCATTTTACATCTGTGGTAGCAGCAGTAGAACTGGCTAAAATGGGGCCATCCTTTAAACTACTAGGATTTTTCTTCATCTCCTTTAAATGAAGTGTTTGTAATAACTTCATTGTAGCCTCATTAAGTTAAAGCAGCTAAAAACCTACAACACACATCTCAAATTACTCAAACATTTTTCCGGAGCAGTGCCATTGCCAAATTTGATATGAAATGTTATGACCAACTCATGAAACAAATTGTGGGGTAGTTACTTTTTTTTGGCTGATTTTTGTTGCTGTTTTTAAAGAAATAAATGAAAGYTTAAAAAAAGAACCAAGAGAGTGAAAATTAAAAAAAAAACAGTGTGTGCTGGATATATTGGTAGGCTGTTAACAGCAAGCACCTGAGGTTAACTATCCAGTTTGCCAAATAAATGCACAGACCCAAACTGCTCTCAGCTATACCCCTAAASAGTACTCGGTTTAGGGAGTATTTAGGCCTCTATTGATTTTAAAACCTTTTTATTGATGCTTGCTTCAGCTCTGCCAATACAATCTACTAATGCCTTCAAGGATTACTAGCTGATGCTCTAAATGCAGAGCTAGTTAGAGAACATCAAAAAGCCGTCTGAAAAATTTAAAAGATAAATCAATTCCTCATTTTTCCAGTCAAAAATCCATATATTTACCTTTTTTTTCTGATTTGGAAAGAGTTGGTTCCATCTATARGTGAATTACCTTTGTGCGGGGAAAGAGAGAATAGAAGAAATGAATGTTTTGTAATCAATCTTCCTTTTTTTCCTTTGAAATAAATATTCAGAATGTCCCTTCTGTGTCACTAACTAAAAGCCAACGGTCATAAGCTGCTGTGCATTACACATGTGGATGTGTTTTTGCAGCAGCTCYAACGGCACAGACTCGAGTGTAGAGCAAACACCTCAGGCCAACACTCCAATCCTATGAGCAAAGTCATGCAGGGAGGGACAGAGGAATCSTCCCCTTGCCTAAGCTTGGTGCTCCTGCCTTCCCCAGGCCCCAGCTTTTAGGGAGCCAGGTTTGAGCCCTGAGCAGGGAGGAGGTGCCCAGGGCCCGATGCCACCTGCATCCCGCACCAGTGTGGRTCTGTGGCTGCTGGCTTAGGCAGTACAAACTACGGCAGTGTTGCTTCTTGCTTTTCCACACATTCTGTTCTTTATTCGCTTTTCCCCAACATGAGTGTAGGGGGAAATCTGCTCTCCTTTTTATTACAAATATGCTAAGTATTACTTAAATACTTTATATGTCTTCTGCCTAGGAACACATCAATAATATAAATACTGAACTCTTGTAAGTAAGCTCTTAGGGATTATTATGCTACACCTATAGACATTAATTGTGTTATAGTAGATGGCATGTATTTTTAGTACAATCTAAAAATTCATAAGCTAAAGGTATTGCCTTGCAGTGTTGAATCTGGATAAGCAATTCTGAATAGGGCACTGTCATGAAAATACCAAWGCTTATAATGGCATCTTTTAGTCAGCTTTTTGTCAGAACCTGTGGTGTGTGATATAGTGATATAACTATATCAAGAGTTGTGCTATTTTACTGATTTAGTGGTTATCAYAACATGGAGATTATTTCAATATAGAACAAAATGTTTGATAGCAATATCTTAGTTTCAGGGAGAAAATAAAACAACATTTTCCCTTATCTCCATGTAAGKGTTTCTCTACATGTTCTTTAGCTAKATATTAATCATCTAGGTGATTTTTTTGTTCATGTACTATTAAGTGCTCAAGAGGAAAAAATAGATCTGGTTTAGAATGCTGCTCTTTCAAAATTACTCATGCTTGAAAYAAACTATTGAGACTAATCCTAGAGGTCAAGCTTTGAAAATCCACCCCTAGATTTGCTTGTGTATTTTCTTATTTGTATAGACAGATTAGTATCTTTGTTGAGAGAATTTGTCTCTAAGGTAATTTGTGAATCTGTGCAAAAGAATGTGTTTGCATTTGAAAATGCTAAAACTGCCTATCTTCACTGAGGCAACTGAACTGTTTGTTAGTGTTACTTTCAATAATATTATTTTCAGTTTAGTCGGAGTTGCCAACTGGGCAAAAGTAGTTTCCAAGTGATTAATTCAGTTAATTCTATTTTAGCATTACATAGCACTTTTCATCCAAGTGATGCCAAAACACTTAAGAGATATTAAGTAAACCTCACAACTCTCCTGTGAGGTAGGTAYACTAAAGTATTATTACCCCCATTTTGCAGTTGGGGAAACTGAGGTCCAGAAAGATCTTGTGACTTACCCAAAATCAGGGAGCTAATGGAAGAKCTCTGGTCAGAAGCCAGGAGTCAGGATGCTTATCCATTGCTCCMACCAGCAGGCTGGGTCACTTGGGCTGCCCATAAATAATGGAGTTTGTAAAATACATACACGCCACTCCCACCGAACAAGCAGATGCAATCTTGCCCTGCTTATAGCAAAGCAGGGAAATGGCAAGAGTTTCACCCTGGCAAATTTGTCAAGAGTTTCACACTTYCTATATGAATGCTTGTGATAAGTTTTCCACTTGCTTTATAAGAGCTTGTCTTGACATACTGGTAACATCCTGCTATCACTTGGCATAAAACACCCGCTGTCTTTGCATTATGGAACTAGTCCTCAGAATAAATTTAGTTTATATCAAGTTATTTAGGATTTAAAGTATTTTCTCTAAGTATCATTCATGCAAATCAGTATCTCTAAAGGAAACTTCATAAAAATATAAATTGTTGATGTAAAAAAAAAACCCCAACCTCAAACATTATCCCTCTAATTTTTTTTAGTGGATGCTACAAATGAATTGCTGGTTGTGACCTTTTGCCAATGTACTCTTATTTAGACATTCAAACAGGATACTGTCTCGAGGTACTTTCAGTTCATGTTTGCCAATCCCTGATGAGATGTTCTTTGCAGCAGGATGTCCCTGTGCAAAGTTCTACCTGAAATGGGACAATGAAATATAATCTCCTACATTTCTCCCCAGATATGTAGGTGCTACAGGAAGACATAAAGAAAGAGGGTTATATAGAGTGTTCTCCATGCCTCAAAACACCCCTATGGCTAACAAGCTTCATATTATAACAAATTTCTGTAGTAAAAAACAGGACATAAAAATATTTCCAGAAAGTGGCTTTAAAACTACTATAAATAGTAAGTTTGGCTARTCTTTCAATTAAGGGGTTTGGGGTCAGTTTTAAGTATTATTATCCCCTTATTCTTAGTAAATTTAGTGTGCTTGTGGCCTAATGAACACACCATGCACATACAGGGGCCCTGTCAGGTGCATTATATGACAAGAGAAGGACCTGTTAGTAGCATAAACAAGCCAGTTTTGTCTCCCCAAAAACCTCTTGGAATCCTTTCTGATGATCTGGGTCCCATTATGGCATTCCTTTTCTACCCAACCCACACCCTCAGTTATTCACTTTTTTTTCCATGTCCTGCAAAGATTATTTTGCCTAAGCCCTGCCCAAGAGATGGTAACAAATAGAAAAAGTCCAAGAACTCAGCAGCACAAATCTTAAGACTTTGTAAAACTGGGAAAGCGGTAATTCTCCTTTTATGCTGTGGTTTGTTTCATTTTCCTTTGTCTTGTCATATAATAAGAACAGTGTTTGTGTTGTGGGTGAGTGCCCCACAGTTACTGAACCTCTGCAAAAGCMATACATAAAACATATATTCCTTGTGAACATTACTCCTTGCCTTTTGAATAGTACTTCATTTCACCTGGCTGTGATATAGGGTCTGTGTAAACAATCAGCAGAACCTGTAACTGTAGTTCTGCAGTGAACACCATCAGTAACACTGTGTGTACATATATAAATTTGCATATATATGTATACAAATCATAGTCCTGTAAATACCTATCGCATGCATGCACATGCACAGGAGAAATGTTACATTCTATTAATGGTAAGGCATATTATTAGATAGGCAATATTGGCAATTATTTTAGCTTTTATCTTGATCTGTTGTGTTGCTGTTGATCGCATGCTGCCAGAGAATCTTTAAGGATGATGGGGATGGGAAGAGGCCACTTGGAAGGTTTATTGCACACGGCGGCAGTAGTAGCCCAAAACTTTGCACTTCTCACACAGATGCTGGGGATGTTCTTTGCTCTGATCTGAAACATCCAGGCCATCCGGCTTTTCCAGGGGTCTCTGCAGTGGAGGGAAAGAAATCAGATTAGATCCAAGATTTTGTCCTTGTTACTCTTTATTAAGTGTGTAAAGTCTATTTTTACATCCTAACTGACCTTTCTCCTGRTAATTAAAAAGGTCCTATGTTTCTTTCCTGAAGGTATGGAGTGTTTTTCTCAGGCCTTCAGCCCTACATTTGTTCAGAGTCGCCTCACAATTTTATGTCATCCTTCATAAGGTGGTGTTAACTTCATTGTAAACAAATTACAAAAATACTGAATTGGGGACTTCATTTATAAAAGCAGTAACACAAAAGAGYTCATTTGCTTAGCTCTAATATCTCAGTTGTCCTAAAGGCATTAATACCTCAAGCATGGGAATCCCATTTACCCAGCAATGCCAGCAGGGATTACCAATGTTAGGATTAGCTGCTAGATGAAGAACACTGTCTTAACTATGCACACATACTACATGGCTAAATGGTGTTTTCCCAATATGCAGTCCCATGTTTCTGAGGCTGAAATTTTTGAAGAGCAGCTGCAAAGCTATAAATAAAATAAAAATAATCCAAACTAATACAAAACCAAAACAAAATCCAATTTCATGACACAARCCTTTGCCCTGAATCTGAGTAATAAACTATTATTTTAATAGTATTTTTAATAACATTTAAATGTTCACAGGATTGAGGAAATCACAGGATTGGAGGAAATKAATTTGTTGTTAGTAGATATTTGTGCTTTCATTTTCCATGGCACACAAAACGTCCTTCACAATCCTTCTGAAAATAAAATACCCATGTTAAATACTGCAACAATGTTAAATGTTTGGAAAGCATAGTAGGTAGGCAAGTGACAGAGATCTGAGGCAGAACTAATAAGGTGCACCGTTTGCTTGGAAAAAACCCCAAGCTCCCTAAACCATAATTTATCTGTTTTCATGACATGTGTCTGAAAGACTGTTTCATCACACAGTGCCATGAAGGCAGCAGTTCTTCTGTGGGACTGTGGTAGACACAGCATGTGGTGTGAAATCTGAAAACTAGCCATAAGCTTCTCACTGTTTTTACAGGGATATTAGACTCTAGCTTATATCTTCAAAATGTGCTTCTTGGAGCAGTGGGTRGGTAAATATAAATCACACCATCTTGGTCATTTACCTCTTAACACCTTTCTTAATCTTAAAGACTTTTCTTTATCTGTAAGATTTTAAAGTACACCTGATCATCTAAGATTTCTTTTGTAAGTTGTTCATCAAGCCACCTACCTGAGACTCTATGAACAGGAACAGAGATATTTAAAGTTTTTTTTTTTGGCTATGTAATACTGCAAGAACTGCTCATAAATCAGAAGTAGAAGGGTTTCTCAGCTCTCTCAATTGCTAGAACGACACAAAACATATTCCATCATCCTGAACAAGGGATGTTTGTAAGTTATTGTTTGACTTTACTGGATTATAAGTGCAATGCTGTTATTATGTTCYACAGATAGTCAAAACAATATATAATGATTCAATAGTGATTGCCAATGGTTTGTTTCAGACTCAATGTTTTGAACCATGATATTGTCCTGCACCATGTATGTCTTTAAGTCTAACTTCATTTATATTTCAACTTGCAAATTGGATTTCCTGTGACACATAAGGAAGGTAGATGGACTCTTCATCTCCAAATGCTCTGCAACGCCACTGAGCTTAAATGACTTGTTCAATGTCACTATGTTGAGATTTGAGATCAGAACCAGCAAKTGTTTCTAGGCCTACAGTCCAAGCACTGGTGCAGATACTACTTCTGCCACAAGAAAGACAAGCTGATTAAGTGTGTTGGGTCAGTGAAACTGCCTTTCTGCCRCATCTACCACTTATTCCACCAATATCTGTCCATAAATATTCTTCAAGAATTTGCATTATATAAATATACAAAGATGAAGCCCAGGTTCAGAAGTCCAGGGGTTAATTTACACTCTTTGACAGCGAATGAGTTTTGATAAGCCACACTTAAAACAGGCTATTTGACTCAGCTCTGATTGCTTCTACATGCTAGCTGTGTTCTGATTAAAGAGAAAAATACAGCAGTTATCATGTTTATTGATATAAGCCAGATTTTTTTTTTTAATATGCAAGGCCTTGGGAATCATTTTTCCTGGAAATAGTGCAAAGGACATTGGGAATGCCTTGAAGCGCCAAGAGTTTTTGGATGGTTTTCAGAAACAATAGCTCTCCATGGTTTGCTTTCCCCCTGCGTTGATTGAGCTCAGCTTTTTGGCCTGCAAAGCATTTTGATTTCAGAAATGTTATTGTTACCAGTGTGTTACACAGGCTAGGGAGAGAGGGGTTACAAATGCAGGAAAGCAGGTTGCCAAGGGCCAGCTGGAAAGAACRAAGCCGTGCAGAGCCCAGACTGAATTTCTGGTGAGGTGGTAGAGGGCTGGGGCTTTGAAATTGGTAGTGTGTTTGTGTGGTTTGTGTCTCAAAACCACATCAACCCAACTTGTGCATAAAATGAAATCCCAGCTGATCTCTATTTGCCATTTTCTCTTCATGGTTTTCTTGCAAAGGCAAAAAAGGACCCTTCAATCACCCTGAATAGCAAGTGCTCTTGTCCTGCTGCTATCTGTCTGTTGCTAATTGAGGAGAACTTAARAGTAATAACCTTATATCCTTGGAACTTTTCTCACACCATGCTAGAATGTGGGATGTTAGTCAAAGACATGTGTGTCCATCGAGGCTGGACTCCTTGGCACAGGCTGGGCAATTGTTCCCAGCTCTGGTGTGGTGGAAGCAGAGAAGGAGAGGACACTGGCACATGAGGGGTGCGAAGGGTTGGGCTGTGGCATGCTGTGTTAGCTCTGGGGACTGCCTGAATTCTGCAGGGGATACCAACAACTGAAGGCAAGAGATCTGTACTGCTGCTGAGGACTCAGCCATGAATTTGGASAGGGTGTGGAGAAAGGGACAGGCTATTTGGCTGGAAAGTTAATTGTTTTCCTTAGAAGGAGGTGAAATGGGGCCTGTAGAACAACAGTAAATCCTGCTGTTCCTTGGGGGCAAGGTATGCCTTATTGGGGCATTTTCCCCATTAAATGGGGCATTTTCCCCATTAAATGTAGAGTTTAAATACAATAGTTCAATTTTGTTGTAGCTTTGGGTTTTTTGTTTTTTTTAAATGCAAACATCCAAGAATGGCATTCTTCTGTACTTCACTTTTGTGCATCTTTCTTTAATTTTCTCCTGGTAGTTGTGGGGTGGAAATAATCTTGTGCAGCTCCACCAGGAAGGCATTTGGTGGTGGTGAATAAAGCTATTGCCTCAGGGGAATGAAGCTGAAAAAAAATTTAAATGTATATATCAATTCCTGACCTGCAAATTAACTTCTGATTGTGAAYTATTGCTATCCCAATCGACATGCACTGAATGACCTCTGAATCCCCCAACAGTCAGCTGAAACCCCAAACCCCTCAAACACAAAAGCTCACCCTTATGAAGTGTTAGTGTTAAAGGAAGCATCATTAGGACATCTTGAGGGAAATTGCTTCTACTAAGGAGTAGACTGGAATAATGTGACTGCTTATGTTTGTATTYAGAAGACTGACATTTTTTCTGCTGTACAATGGAACAATTTAATTGCACCACTGATGGACAGAGAGGATCACATCAGAATTCAAATATGAGAAAACAGTTAAAAATAATTTTCTGGACTCATTTACATCAAGTCCTAATGCAGCAAATGAGATGATTAGATGTCAGATTAGAGATGTGAATAGAAAGATTCTGCAGCTATTGCTGGCAGGATAATTGTTAGACTAGCAATCTTAAGGAGCCATGCTTCCCTCAAGAAACACATGCTATCATGAATTTGTAAATTTTTAGTCCAATAAAAAAATCATGCACTGGGAAAAAAAGGATTAAATGCATTGTACATTTGATGCCTTAGGATTTTTAGTTTCCATATTTTCATATATTCTTGTAGTTCTCTAGTACAGCACTAAAACTACCGTTCTCCCATCTTTAGACAAAACCATCCCTCTCTGAGCCTGAATCAAAGGACACTTCTCTGCCTCAGAGYCCCAAAATGTGTAAACAACAGYGAGTTGGGGGGGAGCAGGTTTGGGGTGGTTGACATCATGACCTGAAGATCATTGGACAATTAAGGCCCAATATGTTAATAAGGCAGAACTTAYAAAARGTGAWGATCTCGTGACTCGGTGTCCATTTTGGGTATAGCCTCAGGATGAGGAGGCTTTTGCCTGCCCTAATGTACCAGTAGGCCTGTTAGGCCTGTATTAAAGTTTCTATTCTCATTCTCTYAAGTTTGTCTGGCCTCTRTTTCAGGTGAGCCTGATTTTTAAGGCATCACATTCTCGAGCAGCAGACCCTCTGCTTTTCTAYCTGCCTGGGGTAAGAGGGATATTAACAAGGCCCTGGGCTGTCACGGTGTTTCCAAGAGGCAGTGATAAGAAGGCTGCAGATCAGAGGCATGATGCTTAGAGAGAGCAAGCAGCCTCTGTCAGCAGCATGCCTCTGGGATAGGACAGCTARGAACGAATTAGAACAGCATGAGGCAAATGGTGAAAATCTCTTTTTAGAGTTCAGAAAAGCAGCAGTCTGGGGTGAACTGCACTCTCATAGCTGGAGCACACAAGTATGGGAATGCTGGGGAAGGTTTATTAAATCTAAAGAGTCAAAAGATCATACTAGTAGGCTTGAAACTGGTGAAAAGTTTTTTGGGCATGAATGATAATACCACTTCTACCCACACTGAGGGAAGAGAGGTGGCTGTGGTTGCACTCAGATATGGGAGTTATGATGAGACCACTGAATTGCCCATGAAAGTAATAACTTGAGTATCATAAAGTATGTATTTACATACCAAATTATTTCCAGTCCAACAGTAAATTCCTGACAGCTGGGAGAAAACAGTGTCCAAGAGGACAAGTCAGTCACCAGATGGCTGGTTCTGCACCAGTGCAACAGCTGTCATCACAAACAGCACTGGTGTTTGCCACAAAGTCGGAGAAAAAGCCTTGATAAGGGGCCAGCCAGGAAGTAACCACGGGTGCAGATGTTGCTGCTATAGTAGGCAGGGGAAGAAAATGAGAATTCAGAGCTTGGCATCTGGGCTGTTACACTGCCAAGAATGCTTGTGAATGACTATAAGGACTGGCTCCATTGCTGGAGCAGGGTAAGAAGGGGCATAAACACCCACAAAATCCAAATTCTTGGAAGAATAAGTGAGGTTTAAGTCTCATCTGAGATTCCTGTTTATGTTTAGAGTAGCTAAAGTAACTACCCAGGAAACTCCTTCTGGAATTTAGAGCAGCTRTATTTCATAGAGCAGCTTTGTCAGGGTAGTTCTTCAGCCTTCAGTAAGGCTGGAGCTCAATGGGCCTTTGGCTTTTGCCCAGTGTTCTATGCATTTCTATAAGCACTCCCATGGGAAGGTTTGCCACTTGAAGGAGTGAAAATGCAAAAGGAGGAACACAGTGGAACTATTTAACAAAGCTGGCTTGAGGAGCAGTTTTGCAGCTCAGGTGCAACAGCCACCTGATTCCCTACTTGGTGGATGAGTTGAGGAATGAATGGCAGCAGCCCTGCTATCAGGCCCTGTGTTACTTCGTGTAATAAATTCTCCACCATCTCTTTCAAATGCAGAGATTTAGAGCTGTATTTATAGAGCATTCTAAAGTATATACACAGCTGTAAAAGTGCTGAGAAGACTTTTCCTGCCCCAGAGAGATTAAAAGCTCATTCTCACAGACAGGCCATATGGACTAAGAGCATAGGGTTGAATTGAGACATTCCTTGTGGGGAATTGGCACGGGATAGTTTCCTGGAGTGAAACGAGCCTCCAGGAACAATGAGCAGGTGGCAGGAAAGTGTGGCTGCTCTCCTCTCTGGGGACTCACTAATGAAAGGTATGCATAGGAAATCAGGATTTGAGCATAGCTGCACAAGCCATTCACAGAGCTGACATATGTGCTTGAATGGCTACCCCAGAACTATCCAGAGTGGAGATTATTATCTCTAATATTATTGCCTGAAATTACAGTTAGATGCAAGTACTTCAGCACCAAACCATCCCTTGTGAGACATGGACAAACCCTACAGTACTGGGAAGTCCACGGATCTAGGAAAGCAACTGGAGAAGATGAAATACAGCTATGGAGATGAGGAAAAAGGCTAGCCTAGCAAATGAGAAGAAACTCCTAATTCACTGCAATAAATATCAAGCAATCCTGAAATAAAGATTTCTTTTTTTTTTTTTTTTCTAAAAATTGGGCACAAGCATCCTACTCTCCAACAGTGAGGGTGACACAGCAAGGCTTGGTGGCCTATGTGATTGTATTTCACCTATTTAATAGACTCTTAAAAATTTGTTTTGTTTGGTGACAACCCAAGAGAATGCAGAGATATTCACTAGGCCATACAAGAGGACAGGAAAGCATCCTCGAAGGTGATTGCTGTGTTGTGTCTATAACACACACTTTTTGTAAGTGTCCTCCACTGCTTAGGACCAGGTGTGGAACAGGAGAGGTTGATTTGACTTGGCCTGAGTTTTCGTGATGTACACAAATATATATATTCATACTGTGTATACTATGGTGAATGGAAATTTTTTATAATATACCCTCACCAAGGAAATGTGGTCCCTGACTGTTTTAGAAATGGACTGAGATTTGGTTTATTTGTTTTATAGTTTTGGARGTCTTGTAACTTGCCAAGAGGTTAGTTCATGTTGAGGGGCCAGCAGTGCTTTTCATCTGCTGATACAATGGATGTTATTTTTTTAATAATGTTCCAAAATATCTTTTTTTCTCTTAGAATACAATTATATGTTGCCAAATATAGGGCAAGGATTGTGGATTTTTTAGACRAGCTGTCTACACAGAAGCAAGAAACAAGAAACCTTGGAAGCTTTGAGAGTCTCAAGTTAGTGTCATTAAGCAAGGAACTTTGTAGGCTGGAGTCACCTTAGTATTGTTCTCCTTTATCACTACTCTTTATAAGCAGAGGTAACCCCTTGAGCAAATCCAACAAGACTAAAAAGCAGTACACATGGGAAATAGCTCTGCTGACACCAGTGGAATGAAAAAATAAATTGGTGTAAATATGAAGAGAATCAGAAGTACAAGGAAGCCAACACTATTGCTGAGCTTTTTTTTACTCTATGTTAGAAAAAAAGCCCCCCAGTCTGTTTCTGTGAGAAAGGCAGGTAAAAWTTTTGGGTTTGAGGTATTTATACTGAAAGAAAGAACATTCAAATTTTTCAGCTCTGATGACACCTGTCCAGATTGCCAGGACTGAGACAGCTCAACTGGGAAACCATTCTCTGTGGTGTGTTGTAGTCCATGTCAAGATCTGTTTAAGTCTCACCCATGGTTTACAAAGTCAAGAGCATTCCTAGTTCCAAGCCTGTTGCCATCAGGTCTGCTCTTCTCCTACCTGTTTGTGAGGATAAACATTAATGTGGCACTTGATACATTCTTGTCCCATGTTAGCCCAGGAGTTTCCACTCATCCATTTTCTCTTGCACTTGGGGCACTTATATTCACCAAAGCAGCGTTTCTTGCCCTGGTATGGTGTCAGGCCTTCTCCTTTTGGACGAGCCTACAAAACAAAAGGAAATAACAATGAATGACTGAAAACATGTGTGTGKAGCAGAAATGTAAAGATTTTTTTAATTAGGAAACTTTGGGCAGAAGATACTGGAAGTAGGCATGAAGTTCGTATCCACTTAATAAACAAGAATTATGTTGAAGCTAGAGATTAACGGTTCTGTGAGTTGTTTCTGTAAGAAATATTCAAAAGTTCAAGAAAACTTATAATATTTGTTAGTTGCACTTAACATAGTATTTAGAAAYATACCCATGCACTTTTTGAATAAATAGATGTAATATTTGTTTCATTATGATAAGATCATTTCCATTGAGTACATATTGCTGATAATATATAGCATTAGGAGGAGTAGCTCATTAGTAATAAAGGACTACTTTTCAACTAGAAATTCCGGTTAAGAARTCTAGTTTATTTGGCACTGAAACATGTAATAAAGAAGATTTTTAATAATTTTGCTTTTTACAGCCTACAAACAATTAAATATTAGCACTTAATTAGTATTCATTTTTCATTGATATTAGATATGTATTATCATATGGGAGTGCACAAACTGGGATTTTTATCTGGGGAAGCCAGCAGAGTTGACAATGACTGTATGCAAATACCASGTCTATTTTTTTGAACATACATTCAACTCACTAAAACTGTGTTGTACTTATCAAAATGTGGTAAGGTATGTGAAGATGAGGGTATTGCATCCAGCTGCRCTGGGATAGCTATAAAGATGAGGCCGTTTTCCCAGAGTCCCTAGCAGGTGCTGAAACACTGTCCATGTTTTCACTGTGTTTAGTTTGTTGCTGCCTAGAGGGAAATACTTTGCCTSTATAGTGGCAGCATAGTATGATCACCTATAAAGGGCCCTTTGTCACTTACTTATATGTCAGGCCTAAGCACCTTTTCTTTTTTAAGACTTTCAGATAAAGTTTACAAAAGTGAAATGAGCCATCATGCTGGGAAGGGATTTGTTTTTGTTTTGGGAGCCTGTGTGATTTCTCAGTGTGCAGGTCCAAATAGCTTTCTATGTGAAAACATGGGTTGCAAAAGCAGGTGGTTGGCAGAAGACCTGAGCTTGGCAGGAGCTCAGAGACTCAGGCTCCAGGGGATGATGGAGATGGTGAACACTGTGTTACCTCCTGGGTCGCATGTGGGAGCAAGAGGGAAAGGAACAGTGAGTACGCTCTCCCCTGCATGCTGTGGGTGGAAAAGCAGGGGACACCAAACCTAATCCAGTCTTTTTTTTTTTTTTTTTTTTTTTTTTTTTTTTTTTTTTTTTT
>NW_026623281.1:1726557-1749103 GCF_030028575.1 Malurus melanocephalus
ATGCTTATTCCTCAGCATAGCAATATTCTTTAGAAGATCAGATAAGGAGCAACCTCCATTACAAACAGGCATGTTACATCTATAATAATTTGATTCTGACAAGCCACTGTAAATATTGTGGCTCATAGCGAAGATGAAGCTGGACACGCATATGTACAATACCATTGCACAGAAGAAAAGAAAAAGTGCATTGGTATAGTGAGAAACATTCAGACTTCCACAACTAAATGAGTGCTGGCAGGCACCCAGACTGTAGCTCTGACCCAGGGTGTCCATTGATAAGGAAGAGAGATTGCAACTGAATGTAGTGCAGGAAAATGTCAATTTATGGAGACATCCTTATTCTGGATACTTAATTTGGTTCTGCCTCTGAGGAGTTCGTAGCACAACTCAGTGTAAGAAGGAGTCACACCCTCTCTTCGTTTATAAATTCTCATGGAAATGAATAGAAACCCTGTGTTCAGAGAGCTCCTGTGACTGAGACCTTCCCTCTCCTCCTGAGGCATCACAGATTGTTTTATTTGCAGTTTCGATTGGTGGGGGTGTTATTGAATAGAAGACAAGTTATTTTTGATTCTCTGATAAAGTCTCCCTCCACTTAAACTCTTCCTGTAGCCACACTTGAAAACGCAGCTCAATGCCCCTACCAAGCAGTGGTCCTTTCAGAAAACGTGCAGGTCACAGGATTTATTATTTCCAAAAGTAACAGCACTGACTTTGGAGACAGAGTGTGACTTGGAAGTCTTGTAAATGTTTATAAAGAATATTTAAACATAACACTCCCACAGCAATATGCTATGCCAGCCATAAAGAGCATTTAAACATCAGACTCCCACAGCAATATGTTGTGCYAGCCACAATTCCCAGATGGGAAGCTTTCAGAGATGGCCACTTTGGGTGGGCCAGTGACTGTGGGTTTGTCCAGGTCACATAGGTGACTTCAGAGACACCAATGCCCTGAAATGCTCTGCCCTCACAAATGCACAGGGGGGCACTGAAGATGCTGGCATGTGGAGTCCTCTGTATACCGCTAGGCATCAGAAATGGAGGCTTTCCAAATTAGAAGCTTATATTTAAAATACAGTTTCTCCAACTTTCTCAGAAGCAAAACCAGGAAAAGAATATAGGAGCCCTGACTCTGTTGGTAATTTCCTGTTATAATTGCTAGACTAAACTTCTGATTTATTTTTATTTTAACTTTTTGACTGTCACAGCTCCCTCCTCAGTCACTGACACTAATTAGTTTGCTGGCAAAGTTGCAACATTCTCTGTAGGTGTTTTGCTATTCTGCTTTATGGATGTTTCTGTGTTGCCCTAACAGATATTATTTTCCTTCCCCTATCTTCAGTTTCCCAAACTGTACCCCACAGGGAATTTGGATTCACAAACAAGCAAGCTCATTTTCTCTAGTGAGAAACATCATTAGGAACCACTGACAGCAGTGAAGGCAACACTCCAACTCCCTCCACCCTGCAACCAAACAAAACAGATACTTGACAGTATTTGGTAGAAGGCAAAACCTGAGTGAGATACACTAATGGCCTGAGAGATCTGAAGCTGGGTGTTTTGGTTTATTTTTTGCTGGGGTGGGTTTTTTTTTCTGTTGTTGTTGTTGTTGGGTTTTGTTGTTTTAATTTAAAGTGTCTGGCTCCAGCAGGAGCACAGCTGAATTGCATAAACATTTCCAAGAAACAGCCTGCTCCTTGGCACAGAAGCAGCCAGCCCTGCCCACAGGGTGCTCGAGCACCCGGTCACTCTGCAACARAGGTATCTCAGTGATCGTTCAGCTGGAGGGCAAGAACTATTTTCACCAGGGGTTTTTCCTTAACTAAGTGCCAAAAAAGAGCAAGAAGACATATTTTGTCATTCAGTATTGACCTAAAAACCCTTACTTTACATAATGTGGGATTTACCTTATTTAAACCACTATCCTCCTATTCTCACCCCACCCTGGCTACATTTGAATGGTGCTTTATAAAGGCTTTGGTTAGTGTTTAGGTCCTGAATTTCCTGTACTGAGCATTACATCTCTTTCTTCASATAGAGATTTATTTATGTCTGGAGTTAACCTGGCAAAGTCATGCTTCTATTMATAATTGCACAATACTTTGTTGTTACCATATTAACATACACTRTCCCATTGCCTGTAGGCCCAGGTAGTCTTGGCCTCGTTTCTATCCTTGGCTGCAAAAACTTGGTGTGTCTTCATACCTCTGTTTCAAGGATTTACTGTATCCTGGACAGGTAGGACTTTGGGGAGGATCAAAATCAAACAGATTTATCTACAAGGACCAGAAACTACCCATTATTTGATGTCTCAATGTCAATATCCAGGGATTAGGGAATCATCTGTGATGTTTTGACTTTGGACAAGCACTGATACAACTGACGTGACCKTTGCAGGTGTACCTAGTCAGTGTGTGTGTTTGCCTTGGCTAGACCCAACCAGTGTACAAAGCCAGTGAATTTTGTGTGGCACAGTAACAAAAATTACCTCAATATTCCATCCCTCACTGACACCCAGCTGTCTCTATTTTTCATCCTCTTTCTTTCTTCAGCCAAAACCACAAATTGGCCATCATAAGATTTTAGAAGTGTTTAAGTTGAGCTTTTCTGCTGGTAACTGGCCAGTCCAGCGCTCTCTCAACCTATCCAAGAGCGCATCTCACGAAGGGATCTGCCAAATCACTTGGCAATGATGTACATAATAAAGGACTCCGCTTTCCCTAAACAATTCCCTGAAAGTATTAGTTTGCAGAGTCAGCAAAAACAAAACATGCCCCCTTCCCCAAATGCCCTGCTTAAAACTAGATTCATTATAAACATGAGGCTGAGTTTCCTCAAAGCAAAATGCAGAGGCACAATGTATTTAATGCTCTTCTTCCCCTCATCTCCTCCCAAGTTTGTTTCACACAGCTGAAAGGGCTCTGTAAAGCACAGAAAAAGATTAAATAAGCCTAACATTGGTAGGTGGATCCCCTTCACAGAAGAACACTATGAGGGTCTCCTTATAAGAAAGATTCATCAAATTAAGAGAAAAGTTGTAACACCAAACAGCTCAATGCACTGACTGGCTCCCAAGTGCTTTGTGGGAGTGGGAGGGTCAGAACTGTGTTCTGAAATGTGAATCCTCTGATACAATCAACTGAAAAAGGAGCACAGCTGAGAGATGGCATTAAAAAATCCCTAGCACTCTTATTTTGTACTACCAAACATGATAGTTTTACTAAAGATATTACAAAAACACATACTCTCAAGATTCAAATAGAAAACAAAATAGAAAATACAAGGACTAGTTTAGGGTACTGAGTGTTGTGGTATCTATTCCTCATTCCAGGGGTGTCATATAGTGTGCTCTTGCAATTAATGTCACCTTACGTGGACAATAATTTCACAGGCAAGTATATAAAGAAGTTTGTTCCTTTCCCCTTGATTTTRCCCTTATACATGTACCACCATGGTGTGTAAACATAGTCCTCTACTTTCTTGGCCCTGCTGTCAATATCTTTTTAGTAGGGTGATGCTCAAAATGGAATTCAATTCTCCAGGTGCAGAGCACTGAAGAAAACATGCAAGTTTGTGCAGTGTGCAAAGAAAACAGCATAGTGTTGGGKTTTTTTATATTTGCCTGAAGAAATACCCTATTTCTGCTGTTACAAGCRTTTTCAGTCCCCAAGTCTTAATCTTTAGAAAACATTTAAAAGCATATTGATTAAACTGTGTCAATGCAATTTTAGAGGTAAATTTTGATATGGCAGATGTCCAGTTTTATGTTTGTCATTCTGAGTATGTATCTCTTGGTTACTTTGAAAGATCAGTRTTGTCAATTGTGTTGTGTATGTTAACTGATTTTGATCTCGTTTCCACAAAGGTAAACCATGAGTAAGATTTAGCAGTATTTGTTACTAATAACACACATTTGGTTTCTGATGATTAAATCAATAGGCTTAGTTGTCATGGACATGTTGATCAAAGTCTGGAAATCCAAGAAACTGGCTTGGAAAATATTTCAATATTTCAAATCTGGTTTAGCAGATTTTTCAGAGTACTAGCCATGCTGTAAGGAGCGAAGGCTTTTCTTCTGCTACAAAATGCCTATTTGAGCTGCTCATTAGAACCACCCTCAGATCAAAGATACGGTATCATTACTAGGCTAAGTTAGTTTGAAGCAGAATAGTTGMTGATTGGCAATTCTGCAATTATCTGATGTGTCAATTACTCAACACTGAATGGCCTGAGAAGTTGACAGTATAGGTTTTCTTTGCCAGTCCCAGACATCATTCCACAGCTAGTATAGAGATAGGAAACATGTAAACGCTCAGTACTGAGCAAACAAATCTGCTCACGAATAGCATGCTGCTTTCAAGGCCTCTTGTCCAGATAAAAACATACTGACATATTGATGGACCTATCGATGCAAGCAAACAGCAGAAGACAAAAGTATTTGGTAAAACGGTAGCGTCATGACAGGACTGGTGTTGGAYTTCCAGCACTTGGACTGAGTACATAGGCCTAAGAGATTTTCTCTCTATTGGTGGTCAGATTGTACCTCAGCTCTATATTTGTAGTAGGAAAAGTCCTTTTACTGTTTCCTRCCACTTCTGCAGTTCTTGTGGCAATGTATAAATCACTTAGTGTTACCTATGGTAATGTAGCTTGTGTAGCATAGTGGAACCTTGAACTTCATCTGAGTTATGAAAAAACCAAACAAATAAMACTCAATTTTCAGTCAATCCTTTTCACAGAAGAACATTTGAGTGCATACTGTATTGCACAGAAATGTGTTCTCCCTAGATGAAGCCTGTTAGTGGAGCCTTAACAGAATGCTAAAGTCCCCTTGCAATCACAATTCTAACTAATCTCAGATATACTTCTGTTTTTCCTGAATGTTCACATGAATTTTCAAAGTATGCTTATATATTTAGTGTATCACATCTTATATACAGGGCAACAGGCCTKTATACAGTGATCAAGTGTTTAATGGGTTTGGTAGGCTTCCAGACCCACAGAACTCCGCCAACCCTATCCAAATCTTCTGTTAAGGAAAGCTGCAAATAATTATCTTGGTTAACTGTACTTCAAGGATTCATTTTACCTACACATGCTRCTCTCTGCTTGTTGAATGACCATGRAAGAGCTCCCAAATGGGCTGTCTATGCTTGCGGCCAATCACAGTTTTATACGCTTGTTCCCATAGGACCTTGAAAACAATGAAATTACTTGAGCATATTAATAGCTGCYTAATGAATCTTCCTTTGAAAGTATTGCATAACCCAGTCTAACCCAGAACCTAAAGTTTCAAGAACAGGTCCTTATGTGTGTGAAGGTAACCATTAAAATTTCAACTAAATGTTAACTTGTGCAACAAAGCAAGCACACTGAATAAAATTCACTCAGGAAACAGCATAGTGAAAACTGTTTTCAAGTTATTGTTTAATGCAGTACTAAGAAAAAATGAGATGAAGCTAGAAAGTGGGGATGGATGGAGTGTGCCTAAGCAAACCTGGGCCTTTTCTGTATAATTTAAGAATTGCATGTCATACAGAAAATAGGGATTTGCATATCAAATTAGGCATGTGGAAGAGTTAAAATTACACTCGCCTGCTGGGATGCAGTGAGGCACTTCTTTTCAGTGTTACAAGATCATATTCTTCCAAGCAGCTTGAGATAAAAGGAAGTGGTCGAAATCTTTCCTTTCCCTTCTCTGATACAAAATTGGACATGCTGAATTAATTATGAGGAAACTAGGAATGTATTCATTTTAATAGTTTCCTGATGTTTGGACTCTTTTGTCCCTCTTCATCCATTTCTTGAGAACATACAATGGCAATACTCTCCTCTTCTCCCTCCCCCTCTGATAGCTCACTGTATTTAATATGTTCATATTTATATAGTAGTTGGAATCAGGATTTTGAAGAAGGAAGGGTTCAAACCCTCTCTATAATCAAGCATTATCTCTTTCAAACTGAGTTCAAGACTCATATTTTTGGACTTGTTTAATTGGTTCACCTCAGATGCCTTCATGTGGATTTCACAATGCTCCTAAGGCTAATGTGGCACAGCTGGGGCACTGTTCTAGTGAGAAGCTGGCAGGTCTAAGGACTATGATCTGTTCTKTACAAGGCAGTGGAATTACTCTGATAGATGCGTTGCTTCCCCATAGATCATGAGACCCTTCAGAACAGATGGAAGGTAGACAGATGTCACTGAAGGTAATTCTTCAGTGACAATTCCAAATCTAAGTGAGTAGCAAGTGTTTTTGGAGTCAAATTCAACACCTGGGATGCTGCTTTCTGCTTCACTGCTGTTCTCAGATGTGTTTATGCAAAGTTTCTACCTGAAGAAAATATCTGGATTCAGTTATGATGCTGAGATAAAGCTACAGATAGGCAGTTGGTTCTGTGATGGTATTTCATTCCTTATTAAGTATCCAGGTCAAGAAACTGCACAACAAGACTCTGTCCAGTCTAGACTGTACACCACAATTTGGTCAAAGCAAATTTTCAAAAGAGTATTTGGGTCAGAGAATTTTCCAATTTATGGGGTGACCATAGAACTTGTGTTGCTTTTTGGTATGTTGCAGCTGAGAATCTGAGGCTTTTCTCTCTTCCAGCTACATGCAGAATAATAGTGTGGTTCTTATTATTTGAACTGTTTGAAAGCTACATGGGAACTTCAATTACAGACATGGCAATTTGCAAAACATTTAGTACTTGCTCTTCATGAACTACAGTAACTTAATCTTATACTGTGTGCAGCTTGATATAACTCTGGTGTCAGTTTATAAAGGGGAATAGAAAAAAGGTCTGTAGTAAAGACAAAGAGGTCTGTAGGTGATGAGGGGAGAGGTTTCTTGGCTTCTCAAGTGGCACTGTAAAATCCTGCTGTATGACAAGCCATAGCTTTTGGTGCCCTTATCTTTTTGTAAATCTAGACCTGTTGTGGCTTTWCTCCAAGCTGGGCTACACTTGCTGGAAGTACTTGGGGAGGGAACATGTCAGTGACCTTAAGAAGAAATGTCAAGTTGGGAATCTGCTACTTGTTCTTTGTGTTGATGTCCAAGGATGTTAGGGGAGACAACTGCTTTGTGCTAAGGTACTTTTTCATTTGAGGTACAGTGGTTTGGAGGACTTGGATGACATTAACAATGGCATTAAAATAAATAAGGACTTTATTCCAATTAGAATCTTTGCTGTTCATATATCTAAAAATAACATTGTTTGTTTAGTTTTTAAATGAAACTGTCATTCCAAAACATTATTTTTCCCATACTAACCTCAAACAATAGATACTTTAATATCCTTGATTATTAAATTTAAGAACTATATCCAGTTTGTATGCAGTTTCTTGAATAGTCATTGTCCTCAGCTCCGACAGTGACCTGGATGAGTGCTTTGTACTCTGCACACTGGGCAAGGGGTGTGCAGGGGAAAGCATTGCACTGGGAGGGGGAGAGGAGAAGAAGTGGCAAAGCAGAGAATATTTTCATTCAATGCAATGTGAAATGCAACTTCAGCAATCTTACCACTCAGGAAATTGCTTGTTTTGCTCTGATTTTTTCATGTTGCTTGTTGCACCCTCTGTACTGGCGCACTTTTTTTTTTTTTGTTCCATTCATTTGTGTATGAATTATTATAATGCTGGCTTTCTTTTAGCCTGAATTAGAAATGCTTTTGCTCRTGTAAAGGTTTTATCTCTTCAAAACAGCTCTTGGAAAGTAAAGGAAATATTGTTAAGATGATAAGGGCAAAATTCAGGGGAAAGGATGTTTCTAGGAGAACTCAGCCTTCTTACTTCCTTCTGTTCTGAAAGGGACAGGATCTCTTTCAACTACCCGCTAAATCCTTAAGGATTCAAAACCTGGTTCATGGCATATCCCACACACTGCAAGAGAATAGATGTAACTACAGTTAGAAAATTCTAGCAGGAGAGTGCAGGACCATGAGAGTAMTGGGATCTTGTGGGTAAGGCACAGGACTAGGCCTCTGCAAGCCAGGGTTTCATTCCTAGCATGGTTACACGTTCTTTATGTTGGTTTGTGGGCTAGTTACTTGATCTCTCCTTGTTTGAATTTTTCATTTGGAGTATGGGCAGTGCTAGTGTAGCTCACATTCTGGGATGTTTGTTACWACAAAAGTGAGCAGTGTGCATGAATCTTGTTATACAATTCTCAGAGGTTTTGAACAAGGACTGCTATTAGGCCTGTTACCAGTGATCCTGGCCTTACCCCTCTGAGCCATTTTTTATAAAGTCTCTGCTTATGGATGTTTTTGTTCATAGAGTTTGTTTTCCCTACAACCTGATTGGTTAAAGTAGTCAGAATTGTCATTTTCAATTAACTGCTTGCAGCATCTTCACTGATAAATCATTAAAAAAAAAAAGTAAGCAGAACCAACAGATGGTAAGGCAAGTACATACATAGTTGTTACAAGGATTTCCAGCTAGGAAATTCATTATACAAAAGATGAAGCTTGGGCTCTCTTAGAAATCYTCCTCCTGTACCAAATGCAGCATAAGGACTATCTGCCCCCTGAAACCTCCCCACCCCAGAGCAGTGTAGAGGTGCAGGCTCCCAGGACACAGCACACAGGGCAGGCTGTGGCCTGTCCTCCTCCAAGATGAAATACCAYAGCAAGAGTGTCATTCTGGCTGGAATGGGCCTTTTGCTTGAACTATTAAGAAACAGGGAAAGGAAATAAAGACCAGATGAGCAACCGCCCTCCTTTTCTCCACCTCAGCCCCCTTCCCTCCACCTTCCCCCCCCCACCATGCTGTCTACGAGATGACACACAAAAACACCAATTGAGTCAGCCTGCTTTAAATTACAGCATTTTTTTGAGCCTGRAAAAATACATGCTATGCATAGCCCAAAGATGAAGCATGACTTCAGATGCTGATACATAAACTTCATAAATGAGAATGGGAACTTTTTTCTTGTCTCAGAATTCTTTCCTCTAGAAATATTATGCCAGGCCATACATGAGCATATCGCATAGAAGAAAGTCTTAGAAATCCACTCTTTCTGCCCAGAGCAGCCATRTGTTTGTTCATCTATCTCCAGAGCCATCAAATCCCAGCTACCTGACTTAGTTCATGTGCATGACACTGCTTGAGTGCTCCTTGCTTGCTCTGGCTACCTGTRCCTGTACAGGTGCCTCAGAGGAACTCCCAGATAGTTTTCTTCTGTGGTAGGCTGTTCTACCATGATGAAAGGGCAAGCTTTTAACAACTGAAACATCAGAAAAGTCTCAGTGTTTTAAATATGGATTTGCAGTGAAAACCTATAGGTATATTCACTCATACTGTTACATGACCCAAAGACAATCATCCTTTGCTGTGCAGTTTTTGATAATACAGTAGGAATCTGCACCKCTAATCTCTTCCATCCTTCCCTTCTCAGTCCATCCTGTTCCTGCAGTTGTATTTGTATTTTCCACTCGGCTCTTTGACTTTTTTTTCCTACTCTGTACAAAGCTAACTTGAATCATCTGAAGAATCACTTTGTCATTCCCCAAGAACAGCATCAGGAGCTGTCAGACTTATTAAACATTTTGTAAGATTCTGAAGAACTGCAAGCATTTTACTGGAACTATCATTAAAACAAGCTGAAGCAAACCGGTTCCCTCTGTAATACCTTTCTAAATCACATGCAGAAATATGTATCTTGAAGGTGATGAAGCATGAGGCAATCAGTAAGTACAGAATGAGAATATTAACACATATGTGAAGGGTARGAGAACAATATAGGCAGTGTTGGGTGAAGAGCACTTCTCACATCWGAATTTTTGCTAGAGTGAACAGAGAAAAGTGGCATCTAGGAGGTGACTGTTACACAACAAAAAGGAATAAAATTTATAGCCTTTTCAACTATTCAGATTCTGCCTTCTGTTAGTTAACTGACTCTTTGTCTTTTCATAACTAATTATTTTGGTTTTCTATTGTCATGAAATAAGCCAGGAGGACATTTATCTGAAACTTCCTGGGAAATAAAAGGGTCATCAGTTGAATCAGACGGTGAATGTTGCATGAGTTTTTGAGAGAAATCAAATCTTTTCTGTATTGAAATAGGAAACTCATCTCTGACTCATCAGGTTGTCTGGCTGTACTGTAAGAAATTGTCTTTTGAACACCTATGTTTTAGGCCCACTTTGTATAAAATAGTCATTGCTGTTAAAAATTTTGAATGGAACCGGTTTTGACCAGAATATAGTCAGAAAACTGAAACAAAATGGGAACTGTCTGAAAAAGTGAGATGTAATCACCATTTCCTTTCATGCAAGTTAGATGACATTTCTATTCCAAATTTTTTATTACCTCCTTGTCTGTTCCTTCTTTAAAAAGCAAAATTAATCAACCATTTGCAACCTTCACAATATGTTTGTCCAGTGGCCCCAATGGCATTTCCTATATTTAAGAATTTATTGTCAAAGACACTCGCACACAGCATTTCCTTATCATGGATACCTAAAATCTCACTTCCTGACAGACAACACTTTCTTGCCTGTGTACACAGCAGTAGCTGTCACCATAGGACACACTTCACCATAATCTCACACTGGACAGCTTGGAGCATATGATGCTGGCAGTACCCCAGACTTGTTGCTAGCAGCTGAACCAAAATAGGGGAGTGGCCTGAGGCCAACTGGTAGTTCCATATTGTTTGACATGGATTGGCATATGAGTACGCCTTACACAGWAAATCTTTCTCCCCAAAGCAAGACTTTTTTATTCCAGAAAATCAAGCCGACACCAGACCTCSGTACCAATTTAGGGTACTAAAAACACAATGCACTAGAAAGCACATGGGAAGGACAGCTATCCAGCTATTGTACATGACCAGGAACAGCTTTTTCCTAAGGWTCTAGTTCTATTTTAGAAATTCATCACCCTGTTCAAAATATCTGATTACACTTAGGTACTGYTCTAGCAGATAGTTTCAATATCCACAGGCCACTGAAGTGAAAAGCTCATTATTAAACAACAGAAAGGAAGAATACATGTTCTAATTGAAATCTCACTGGAGCAGAGGATCCACCAAGTGGCTGTAGGGCATGGAAGGCGTGGCAAGGCTTTGTGCTGTGTTCATTGAAAAGTRTTTGGGACCAAGGCCATCTTCAGTGTTTCTAAAGTCTAAGGAAGTCTTCCTGACACAGACACTGAACAGCCCACAGTAAAATATCTTTACTAGATGCTGTCTCACTGTTGTTCGCTCAAGGCTAAGAAACTATTCATTTTAGAAAARGTATTGCGTAAGAAGCATCTGGTGTAAAATGCTTGTCATGGTGTTTGCTGCAGAAGATGATTGGAGAGGTTGGATGAAGTTTGGGAAAGGGAGATGTGCAGTTCTTTATCCCTTTTGCTACTGTTTCCCCTTTCCTGTTTGACCCTGATACTCTCTCCATTGACAGATGCTAGTCTAAGGATAGATTCATGCCTGCTCTGCTTGCAGGGATGTAGTACAAGKGAATTTGCCTTGATCTTGGAGGGGAAAAAATTTAAACCATTGAGAAAACCTTATGAGGAGTCCTTGATTTTTTTTATATTAAGGCACTCCTCTCTGTTGCATGGGATTATTTCAGAAGTGTTACTGATTTAAGAAAAAAAAAATCAATGTGGAATGGTAAAATAGAACATGAACAGAAAAAAAGTCAGAAACACCTGACATATAATAAGGTCTCTGAGTGTWATTTTTCCAAATCAAGGAGCATTGTTAAGGTTGTGCTGTTCTGGTAAACTACCRATTCAGACTCTTGTGAGGAGATTGGCACAACAGCAGGAGTCTTCTATCTCCTTGATTTAYTTTTTTTTAGTCTTTCCAAGGACCAGTTAATTTTATCCTCTGCATTTCGGGGGGATGTGCAGTTCASTGTGTGCCTGGTGAGAGGCTCATTATCCTCCGCAGGCTCCAAACAAACCCTCGATTTTGAAAAGGCAACAAAAGAGGTGGCTGGTCCTGGTTTCCGGTGGCCCCGGCTGGGCCAGCACGGCGGGCTCCCGGCCCCGGCGCAGCTGGCTCTTTGTGTGCTCGGGCATAATGAGCAGGGCTCAGGAGGAAGCTGACACAGGTGTGCCACGAGGCCGGGGACTTGGCTGGGGACACTGCCCCGGCTGTGTGTGCACGTCTCCCCACACACAGGTCTTGTGTTCGCTCTTKGCCGCGGCCTTCAAGGGCCTCCTTGTCGCAGCACAAACAACGGCGTCGCGCAGCCTCCCTTGTGYGCTGCATCCTGGCCCCGACTGCCCAGAATAATCCCCTTTCTCAGGCCTAATACCACAGCAGAAATGTCATCCTTATTCTGCAGTGCTGGCATTTGTCAACTTGGTGGGTACAAAGACACCATTCATTGAGCAGGAGACAGGCAGAGGGCCTCAGGAAAAGCCCTTCGAGGGGACAGAAAATGGTCTTCTGTCAAACTTTGAACTCTACAGGAACTGCTGTTTGTCTTCAGGTCTGGCAGAACTGCAGAAAGGGCTGTCTTGTATTGACCACGTCTTCAGCTGGGGTTGTGGGGCAAGTTCAGGTTTAGTTTTTAGGACAGCTGACTAGCAACAAATGGCCCTTCTTYTGGGTCAGAGCCATCTTTAACAATTGTACAATCTACTCTGTTCAGCTCTGTTCACTCTTGGACAAAATTAAACCTACAAGAAATGGATTTATCTTCACACTTACTTTACACATAGATGCAGCTATTCTAATATYGGATACTTTTATCTCCTGTGCAAMRCTTAGAAATTAAAGGTTCTTGCCAGCCCYAGGAGACACTTAAACTCTCCAAAARGTACCAGTGAGAGAAAGAAAYACGAAGGAGGAATAGCCTGCTCTTCCTTGGACATCCTAGTAAGCCCTGAAGTATGCTGAGGGATAGCAGACATTTCCAGTGGTGACAAATACATCAACAACATCTGATGGAAGGGATAGAGCCCTTTTGACAGTTTGCTCAATGAGTCAGCAGACACCTCACAAACAGCATTGGTTCCTCTTGCCCAAGCTGTTGAGTTAAGGTAGATGGTTCAGGATAGCATGACGTAACCAAGAATATTCCACTGTATTGAAAACAGATCCACTGGTTTTGTAAATACCATATTACCCACTATCTGAACACAAGCACTGAGCTTACTTAAAACTCTGTATATACAGGGCGATGTGCAAAGGTGATTAACCCCAGGGTATTTGCATTATGAAGACAGCTGCAATGMGGATCTGGGAAGGCTTTGTTTCACCAATCTTATTTTTCTATTTTAATTGTCCTCTAATGAGACTGTTAAAACATACCTCACTAAAGAAATTGCTGTGTTTTAGTGAAAAGTTAAACTAATTTTGTGGGCCATTAAAAACATGCCCTGGGCTATTTCCCACTTGCTCCCATTACAGAGCACTCTAAAATTATAGAGTATATCTGCTGGTATGGAAATGCAGCTACTTTGGGACAGAGACCAGTACCAGCCTGTGCTTTGCATTTTGCTAACTCTTCACCGTAGTAAATCTTCTGTGTGAGAGTACTGGGGTACACTCAGTAGGTCTTCAGGAAGACAAACTACCAAATAGCTTCCAATATATGGGGTATTGGAAAAGACAGTGGGATTTGAATCAGTTTTGAGAACTGAAATAATTTCATCATAATACAGGAGTACTCTAAGTGTGGGGTTAATAACAGAAACAATAAGAAAAGGATATGGAAGGAGAAAAATATTAGGTATTTAACTTCCATGGGTAAACAGAAACAAAAGAAGAGYATGTGTTATATAAATTTAGCATAAGGTATACAATTCGCTTAGCAAATATAGCATATTTTCCTTATAATGGTGAATGCTACTGTTCACTATGATATAATGTTGTTAGATGGCTCATCTGTAAAGCTCCATACTAAATACTGAGAGCTAATGGAAATTGACACAGAAGCCTGGGGTAGTGCTTCAGGTAACCCCTTCCTAAATGCTGGAGTAGCCAAGCCAGCTTTGGAGGAGGAATTGTGTTCTAAGCCATTCCAGTTCCTTCTTGAAAATAAAAGGAAGAAACAAATGTCAAGAAATAAATGTAATTGTTAATTGTTAATCCATTTTGATGGTTTATGATCAGCTAAAGGAGTATTTAAAATTCCCTTACCTTGCCTGTCCTTTATTCCCCACTAGGGATAAAACAGTGGGCAAGATATTTCTCTGCTTAGAAATATGTCAAGAATAGGTAAAGAGAACGCTTTAGAGTGTGTGGACWGACAGATGTAAGTAAAAAGCATTCACTGTAATTTGCTTTACATTGTAAATTTGTAGCAAGGAAGTGTAGTGTTAATACCAGATAAACGTGCACATAGATGTGCCCAGCAGTCAGAAATTCACATCTGTGCTATCTCAGCAGCTTCTCCAACAGTCAACACTGTTTCCTGCTCTTTCACTAATTTTTTTCAGTGGGCAATATTCTTAAAATACAGTGTATTAAAATAGTTGTCTTCTCTAGAAGGCAGGGGTGGAACACGTTTTAAAGTGAAAATAGTAGTTGTAATGTCTATGTGTGTGGTTTTAATTCTCTGCTTTTTCTCTTTGAGTTGTGAAATGGCAAAAAAATCATTGTGTTGCATCATGTGATGTTATTAAACTTAAACATATTAATACTTCTGAAAAACTTTAAGAACAGCCTCTAGAATTTATTTAATTTGCCACCACTGATCAGACAGTGTTATTCAATTTAAGTTCAATGTTCTAGTAGCTGATTCAGAATATCAGGGTAGACGCATGTGAATTGGAATGGAACTCATTTTTTACTGTGCCTATCCTGTCCTTTTGCTGTTTTCTTCAGGCTTTATCAAATGATTCAACACAGAGTTATATTATATAAAACACACAAAGCTTAAAACATGTAACTATTTCTTGTAAGTAKGGGTAGGTAGGGAAATACCAAAGAACTTACCTGAACTTTTTATTAAAGTTAATAGTCTCTAAATTGGGACTGTCTCCCAATTAATTTCTATCTGTGACATCTTGAAGTTTGTGCCAGTTAAATGATCTGTTAGTAGTAAATTTGTCAAACCAGAAGTGTTACAGAAAGCTCTTGATACCAGACAACTGTAACCACACAGGGACTCTCAGCTCTCCTATGAGACTGTTGTTTCATTGCTCWTATAGAAGAAATGAAGGTCAGCTGATTACCTCACAGGCTGGCCTGAGACTGAGCCTGTTGCTCCCCATTAATGTGATAAATGTTTTAGAAATGCATGGTTTGACTTSGGAAAAGGGCAGCAGTGAATAACCAGCTTGGAGTGGTACTTGGCAAGMAGGTTGTGATGACAGTATAATTTTGAAAGCTCTGTGAAACAAAGAAGTGTTTCCAAAAGRGAGATATGCACAACAAATTCCAGGGCAGAACAACAGCTGCAAAAGTCTTTTCTGCCTTTGAACTCTGCTTTTAAACTGAACTGCTTTGTTTCACAATGCCTGCAAACAACTGGAGCACTTCCAATGTCAGTATTCATACCTGTTAACAGAAAAGTTGCAGCTATTTGTGGCCATCTCAGGGTGTAGATGGATTTGCATTTAACAGGACTTTTTTAACCAAGGAGGAGAGCTGTTTAAAGTTATTTGATTTTAGAAGTGTGGTTCTCTGCAGGCTCCACGGACACTGTCAGTGCGAAGCACTGCTCTGCAGGCAGAAGACCTCACCAGGGCTGGCTTGGTTCATAAGGGCAATGTGGAGGACACAAGATTTGGGGTGCTGCTGTTAGGTGTCCATACACATCTGTCACTGGGGTCATTTGCAGGTGTCTGTTTGCCTAGACTGCAGGTCCTGACATGTCCCTGGATATGCCCCCATCACCCCTGGGGGAGCAGAGTGAGACCCTGCTTTGTTGGGTGCTGTTGTCCTGCAGGAGCCGAGCACACAGCAGGAGCACACGCTGCTGGAGACACATCTGCAGTTTGTGCTCAGGTGACTGCTGTGGGCCGTGGCAGCCCTCAAGTGATGTCATAAAAGCTGGGTGGTCTGCCACGGCTAACACAATCATAACTTTGCAGCTTTTTGCTTAGGATGTGGCTTTGGAAAACATTCTCACTGTCCAAATTCACTGGAAGCTGGGGCTTTGTTCAAGCRTACATTTAACACTGTATACGGAGAGCTGTGCTGAAAATGTAAGGCAGTGCTGTTACAGAAAAGTCAGTTTTGTAAACTTGCAGAAGAAATTGTTTTCAACCACAGGTTTGCAATAGTCTGGTGAAGTGTGGGGGGGCCAATTAAGGATTTGCCTTTCTCTCTTTCAAACAATTAATTCAGCTAAAATTAAGTTATACTACATGTGTTTAACCAAAAGAAAATATGTAATGACTMTTCCGTTAACTACCATTATAGATGAAGAAACAACAGAAGTAGAATGGCACATGAAACCCCTGCCCAGAAGTGTGTTTTTAAAACTACAGTTCAAATCTTCTCCCTAGCAAAGCAGAGATGGAGATTGCCTGCATTGATCCTGCAGGGCCTGTGTTGCACACAGTAACAGCTGTTGGTTCCTGGCAGGGGGAAGGGAACAATGTGGTGCTTCCAACAGCTGGGAGCAGGTTGTTTTAGTATTTGCACGAGTAAATAGGAAGGACAAAAGGGAAAAGTTGCATTTTGCCAGTGGAAGGGCACATAAATAAAGAACGGAGAACTTTTGTTTTGTCCAGGAAATAGAGACTATTCACAAACCTGTTCATTGCAAGAAATAAATAAAARCCTTAGAGTGCTGAGTTTTGCACTAATTTGAACATTGTGATTATCTGTACCATTCAGATAGAGACTAATATTCCCACAAGCTGAGAATATTTTCATTCCCTTAAATGGAGACAGCCAAACAGTCCCTTAGACTGAAAACAAGGTAGAGTTTGCAGAAGAAAGTAAGAACCCCAGGCATACTGATGGCTGGCTTGAAATTCCTGGAGTAATGGTGTACTACCATAGCAAGATATACAGCAGGGAGAAAGGGCCTGTGACCATTTTGGCCGGTGTGAAGATGAACTTCCCTTTGCAGCATTTGTACTGTTTGCACATGTGCTTTCCCAAAGCCAAGTGCTCAGTCATGTAAACGGGCATTTGAAAACAAACAAGCCCAGGTGTTAGCTGAACCASAGTTACCAGGTGGCACTGTCTAAACCAAGACCCTAAATCCCACTATGTTTTGGTATCTGACTACAAAAGCAGCAAACTGAATGCCATTTCCTCCTRTATTACATCCAGTGTGTTCCTTTGGTCCCTTCCTATTAGAAATTGCAGTGTGCAGCATCAGATTTTGAAAGCAATGCTCAGAAAACCTGTGTTGCAGACCTGATGTCACAAAATAGACATGAAATGTACACTTGTTGTAGATGGTAGGAAAATTGGTCAGTTAAATGGAAGTAAAAATGTTTGTGTATTACATCTGACTGAGAATCAGCTTCTGAAATGCTGATTAGTGCTGATGGCAGGTATGACTTTGGTGCCCTGTTTCCCCTCAGCAGAAACAATGTGAGGCAATACAATCAGTTCTTTCTGCCCTGCCTACATGCACATTCTTCTTGATGATTAGCTGACTAGAGTCAGTTCTCTTCTAGGACACAGGAGAGTAAATGAGGTGAAATGACCACCACAGAGCCTGAACTTACTGGTAATTAATCAACAAAGTTTTCTATTTGCATGGGTTTTTTTTTCTTTCAGCTATCATGCTCTCCCTTTCTCTCTTTCTTCATTTCTTCTCTTACAATCAGTGTTCTTAATGTTTAAAAGTTGAACAGTGGAGGAAAAACAGGATGTATAAAATCTCCTCCGAGTCATTCCTCTCTGCAGTAAAGCAGAGTGCTCTGTCATCCACAAATGAAGCTTTCTTTCCAGTTACACCTCTCCCTCCTCAGCATTCTCTCCACCCTGACTATTTGCTGGTTTTAGTCACATTATGATAACCAGACTCATCTCTGTGCAGCTCAGTGGTAAGTAATAACTCAGCCCCATGAGGCAGAAATATAACTTTATAGTCTGTGATCTGTCAGAAGTGGTGATATGTAGGACTGTACTGTAAGGAGTTGAAGGAAATGCGGCTTATGGACCTATTTATTAAAATCTCTTTAGAGACAAATGCACAAACTGTAGCAATTAATGAAAAAAGTCAGAGATATCTGACTGTATACAACTTGCAAATTATTTTTAAAYACAAAATTGCACTTGTAAACTGTTTTCAATTAATGATTTACCAGTTCCATTTAAAAATGAGCAGTAGATCACAACAGAATGTAGAAACTGGAAGACATGGAACAATATTGCACATTGGCTTGGGTTTTTCTGAATTTCAAAATAAAAATGAACATAGATGATTTTTTTTTTGTTTGTTTTAATTAGAACAACTTTCTGGGAACTTGAAAATTTGCCTTTTTATCTCTTGTACGTCAGAATTGCAGCTCTTTCCCCACACTTGACTGGAAATAAAAATGTTCTTGACCAGTGGAAAAAGAGGTTCCTTTAAGTAGGGAGCAACCACAGACAGACATTTTTAACATGTTACTTAATACATGTAAAGACACSACAGGAACCGAAGTGTTCTGTGTGTTGTGCTGATTCAAAACTGGCAATAAGATATGCATCCTTTAGGTGCCAAGAAAGATGGAAGAAAGTATCTCATACGTGTAATCAGACCAAAGCACTTCCAGTAGATTATCTCTCCCCATCTCCTTCAGTGCAGTGGAAATCTTGTTCCAAACAGGACTTTCAGTTTTTTAWTATATTGTAAACATATATTTCAATACATGTTTACTTGAACTTAAGCTCAAAATGTGCAGTGTGTACGTGGGGAGGCTTGTGGGAATCCTCAATTCCTGAGTTGCCCTTATTCCTGAAGATAAAGAAACTTCCCATTGAAAAGAATTTTGCCCTTGGTGACAAGCACTTATGAAATTCTTGGTGATTGTAATAGGTGGGTATTATGTYCCTGCTCATGAAACAACTCAAAGATGAGGATTTTGTGGACCAAATAATCAAAGATGTTTAGAACATCCCATGAACTCAGTGCAAATGTCTGTAGCATATGATTCAGTCTGTACTTCTGTTTTGTGGAAAATTACAGTCCACAAGCTGACTCTTGAATTGCTGGAGATACATGCTGCACTATACTTGAATACCTTTATCTTCCTAAGAGGTGTAGGCACCATAATCAGGTACACATGTGTGTAGGTACATAGTACAGGATTGCACTCGAGCAGAGGTGAGGAAAACRCAGGTAAAGCAGCCTCAGCAAAGGGTGGRTAACTGTAGTATTATGGAGAGACCGAAAAACTTTCCTTGAGAATTAGGACAAGTAAGACTTGGGGAGKAATATCACAATAGCCCTAAAAGAGYGTCTAAATTTGACCAATCTTCAGATTGCACTAGTCCAAAAACATTTYGAAAAGCTCTGTCCTCTGGCTGCCAGCCTCAGCTCTTGTTCTAGTTCACCTTCAAGCAGCTGTTTTTYATCCATGAAGTCAATTCACCTCACTGACCACGGGCTCCCTCCATAGAAGTGACACAGTTGCAAGCAGTGAMAAGCTAGTGCTGTGTGTGTCACACAAGCCTATTGCTGGTATTTAAATGCAACTTTCCTACCTAGCAAATGCAAACACAAATACTGTAAGAGACCAGAGTGAAAATTATTCTTGTGGAATGTCACAAAACTGAGCTGTGGAGGGGAGACAAATACTGGAAGTGCTGTTCTTGTTGAAAAAAATCTTGCTGAAACCATCTTAACCCATCACTCTGGTTGACTGTCACCTTTTTCTGATGGAATAGCTGTATCTCATGGACAGTAGTGTCGAATGCTAGAGGTGCAGGATGAAGAGAATGGATGTGTTCTCTCCTCATTACCAGAATGAGGTCATCCATCAGCGCCATTATAGTGGTTTCATTTGCATCCTGGCTTGCATCCAAGTTGTACGGGACTGCTGCAGTTAGCTAAGGTAGACTCCCTTAACTCTTGTAAGACACACATTTCTTGCTACAGGCAGAACTTTCCTTCAAAGAACTGTATCTATACTTTTGTGAGTATCTGTCAGGCGGACAAGAAGCTGTCCAAGATGCTCACACAAAGCAGTAAATTGATTTGAACTTCTGCCATACATTTAACAAACTCTTTCATAGATATTAAAAGATTAAGCATGCAATGTGCTGTTTAAATTGCTACKGCATAGTCCTAACTTTCCCCTTCCCCTTCCCACCTCTGCCATTTCAGTATCACATTCATCAATTCCATAGACATTCAAGATCAAAAAGTACTGKCAGAAAAGGGAAAAATGCTTCCCCAGTATTACTGCTGAGCTTGAGGCTGGACCTGGGATTTTTAAAAAATAAATAATACTATTGGCCACAAAATGGCTAAATGCCTAGGTCCTGCAGCARAAATTCCTCCAGCTAATCCATCTAATGATTCACCTTCATCTCTTTTAAAAGAAATATAACTATAAATGTATATGMAAAATACATATTGCACTTTATGGAAAGGCCTCCTGTATCAGGAGGCAAGGCCAGCCTCAACAAGCAGCCTGTGGAGAAAGGCTGGACCCAGTCAGTGCGACAGCCCTGTCACASTGGCATACAGATCTGATGGGAATAGCTGCCACTGTGAATCTGGTTACCCTGCACAAGGCTCCTGACTCCACTGGTGCCAACTCCCTGACCTTTACAAACTGACAGAGCTGTCTTTGCACAGCAGATAAGCAATCACCTGTTTGAGGTCAAAGCTGCTGAAGTTGAGTCCCAGAATACAGGTAAAGCCACATCTCTGAGTGCACCGCCAGCTGCAAGGATCCARTTGCATGGCACATCCTTGTTATTTCCTGTCTTTCAGACATAGCATTGCATATGTACCTTTCTTTCTCCCAGAAATACAACTGTCTAGGAGTATGTATGATTTCATTTTTATATATGAAATGTCAGCTGCTTTTTTTAGTGTGCGCTAGGGATGTTCAGCACTTGCAAAAGTGACTTAAAGGTGAAGTCCTAAATCTCTTACACAAGTCCATTCCATTCAACACCCCCACTTACTGGAGAAAGTTAATGAAAGTAAACCATACACATAAGCTGATGCACCTAAATATAGTGTATCTAGTACTAAATATTGTATAGAAGTCTTGGCTTGTGTGTGGTCAGTAACACTGAACTCTTTCACTCGGTTCAAAGATTGTCTTTTGAAACAGAAGGCTGGGAAGAACAAGAACCTGGCAGCCTCTGCATTGTGACCACCAGCTTTAGCACTGGAGCAAGTATGGTTAATCCAGAGCAAAGTTTATTTCACAGTCTGGAAGGGGGTGGCCCCCTTAACAGCCTTTGGCTTTGAGATGACTTTAGCTCTTTGCAATTGCCAATATAGCACCTGCACTAGGAACAAATTTTAAAAAGTAGGTCACAACTGCACATGCAATTACTGATTGCACAAAACAGGCAGGCTATAAAAGTGTCCTGGTGTATCTGCTTTAAGTGCTGGCATGCAAAGTCAGGAAACCCAGAAAACACAGGACCACCTGTGGAGTCCTCATTGCAGTATGATCCTGTTAAGTTAATACTCTCGAGCCTCTCTGCTGACTAATACAGGCAAACATTACAGCCAGCCAGGATTTTAATAAGCGGGACACTTYTACCTAGGGTACGTGCCAACCCTAAGCTTGCTGTGGAAAGCAAGCACAAAAGTAAGCAAGAGGTTAAAAAAGAAAACGTCTGGCTTTTTCAACAGCTGGGTTCCATTGTGAAAGGGTCATGTGGTGCCAAGGAAAACAGAAAATAGGAAGGCACACAGATTTGTTAGTTTGAAGTAATTGACCACATGGTGTCCAATGGTTTGTGTTCTCATGTTCTCCAGAGTGAAGTCCCACGGGAGCTGAGGCAGGGGTTCCAGTTCCTAGCACTCTATTGTTTACCCTGATGGTTTCCAGATGCTGGAGACAAGGACAGTGAAATCTTTGGGATGCTGCCAAAGAATGAAAAAGACTAAAGAAAACACAGAGGGTATTTTTTTAATTTTATTTTTAAAGAGACAGTACTCAGTGAAAAGATAACCTTCTTTTACTGTTTCTTGCTCCGTCAAATACACATCCCCTCACTGCTTCTCTTTTTCTGCCCTTTCTCCCCTGTCTGTTTTTTGGTTGTTGTTGTTTTTCTGGTTTTKGGKTTTTTTTCAGGTTTTTTTTGTTTGTTTTTTTTCTTCATTTTAACAGCTCTGTGACTAACGAAGGGAAAGCAATGTAGATTTTGKTTTTTTTTTTCCTTGGCATCCATAGTTTATTTAACTGTTACACAGTGGATGTGCAAAAATGGTCAGAAAACCCCAGCAAAAACTTCATGGCAGGCCGATYACCAAAAGAGTGTCAGCAGTGATGGGAAAGCCTCAGAAGGCTGTGAGTTCAAGTTTGCTTTGGCATAGCTGGAAGAAGCTTGCAGAATTCTACAAAATGTTTTTCAAACATCTGAACCATAGAAATCAGAGAAGTGGAGCAAGCATGGGAGAGAAGTACACATTTTCACCAGCAAAGCCAGAAAGCAGAGAAGAGCAAGGGAATGTAAAATAAGGAAAGAAAAAGACTTGAAACCACCACC
>NW_026623281.1:1749228-1779933 GCF_030028575.1 Malurus melanocephalus
GTTTGGAAGCCTATATTTTAGTGAAGTTCAGCTGCCAGCACTCTGTGTTAGACCACATTTCTGCATTGCACCTAYGTGTATGTATGTAGTTGGGGTTAGGCAGAGACTGTGGACATCTACAAAAGGGCTCCTGTTGCAATCAAAACACGGTTGATGAGATAGTTGTCCTGTTCACTCATGAGAAATAGCAGGTTACGCCTTGCCTTTTATTGAATCACATCATGAATGGTACCTGACATCAGCAATCAGGCAGGTGTTCTATGTTGTGATTTYGTTTTATTTTATAGCAGGCCTAATACTTCAGTTTTTTGTAAATGAAGATCTAATAGTAGCTATAGTAACTGTATTGTTGTCTCTGAAGTTGGACCATTTTTTTTAAAAAAATGTAACTAAAGGTGGTTATTTCCTTCACTGAGCAGCATCATTTCATATTGGAAAATGCATGTCAGAACAATTGTACTGGGCCAGACAAAGTGCTAGCCCAGTCCTCGGCAAGTCCAGCCATGTCAGAGGAGACTACAAAATCAAGCTAAGCATAAAATAGTTTTACCCCGYAAGCTCCTACAGACTCCACCAATTTGACATTAAGGGGTGCCCTGAGCCAGTRTTGGTATCTTTACCCAAACTCTGTTCTGATGTTGCTGCTCAGAAATACAACCAAGAGTACTGTATCTGGTAGAGCACAGCTGATAAAAACCTGAGTTAATAACCATGTCATGAATGTACTAACCAAGAGGCAGTGCTGGATTGTAATTCACTTCCACTGAAGAAATCACAAGACAGTAGATGTTCTATATTTCATATTTCAAGTGGAGATGATGAACAATGATACTGTCAAATGCTACATGAACTGTCAAATGCTGTATGTTTCCCACACTTTGCTTCTAAATGAAAGACATAGAATCAAAATTACTTACAGTCAGCATATGAAAGATATGTTTGTTTTCAGATCAGTGCTTTTTGGAGGCWAAAATGGTATCAAGTAGATTAGCAAGAATGTTTTTATAAAAGGCTATTTTCCCTGTTGAAATGTCYTGGTTCAAACACGGTGCTTGTGTTGGACCTACCAAGACATGTTTTTCAGTCTCGTTCTGAAAGACAAACTCCTGCAGACCAAAGCCATTACCCCACATTTTTCCTGTGTGCTGATGTTACAAGGGCAGAGAGAGGACTGCAGACAAGGCTGACAGTTCGCACTGGCTTCCCTGCACCTGAGCTCAGGTGGGGATAGCGTGATATCTGCAGACAAGCAGAACAATTTTCTCCAGGGGCTGTCCAATGAAAATTTAAACCTCAACCAATTTTTGGTCTTGTTACTGTGATGTAAACAGATAAAATATGGGGGACATAGGTTGAGATGGAAAATATAACTATTATTGCATTACATTTGTCCATTGCAGTATTCTTACATTTCTTCCAGGATTTTGTTTACTACAAAAGGCACAGACTTAAGTCCTGTAGAGAGCCTGCATCAATCTCTGAGTACACATTCCCTCCTTAATGTTTTCTGTCAGCAGACTTGAAAAGAATAGGTGAAAAACTGAAAGTAGCTCTTGGTATGCACGGAAGTTAACTAAGTGTATTGGATGACAGGGGGTAAAGTGGACAGAGCTTGAAAGGGCCCTCAATATATGAAGATTTTTTCTATTTATTTTCATAACACTAGACTTGGTGCAGATGAGTGAGGACTGAAACTTAGCTAAACAGATACCAATATATGGATAAATGCTGCTTGGTGGCTTTATAGTGGCTGTGAATCCAGCTCCTAGTAATTCCCTCTTAAACTCTGTTACAGAGATGAGCTGTATGGAAGGTTTTTACTGCAATTCCCTAGACACAGGTCCTGCAATTTTGACTGGCTTTTGGGTACTTCCKGATGGGTATGTTTCCAATTTCCTTGTACCTTCTGCTTTTTCAGGCACCTAAATGACAGTTTCAAAAGCTTGACAGAAATTAGTAGGGCTGCAGGTCTGTGCCAAAGCACTGTGAATATCTAACAATATCTAACATGCTGTGTTAAAGCTTAGCAGCAAGATGGAAACCTTTCAATTCCATTGCACTTTCAACTGCTGCCAACCTGGCACTCCAGTGTGCAAGTTTTGAATCAAGCCTGGTGTATTTTTTTTCCAGGCAGATTTTTTTTCCTTACTGTAAACTGGCTGTTCTATTTCCGAGTAACACTTCATTTAGGGCATAAAAGGTGGYTGGAAGGAGCTCTAGGACAAGCCTTTGGGGGCTTAAAAAGAAGAAATAATTTCTTATTAACCGTATTTTTCCTGTATACACGTTTTTGATATTGGAGGGATGAACACTCATACTGGATACTTATTTGCCTTTTTCTTCCATCTGTTACTGAAATAACTGAAATGTTTTAAATAATGAATATAACAAAGGGGACTAAGTTGCCTCATAAGTAGCTAATGCTTTAGAGAGTCTCTGGATTTGAATGTTGAGTTTATGACATCAAAAGGGGTTTTATTTTCACAAAGTATACCTCATCAATCTGTTTTTCAGGTGTTAGACATAGTAAATTGGCTTTTTAATATCTTCTATAATTTTTCAGAAAGTTAGAAGTACAGTACAGGGCAAACTAAATATCTAGCACCAGATGAGAAGAGAGTATTCAGTTTTGTAATTTTTTTCTATAATTATTCTAGCTGATTATTCAAATATTTAAGAGTTCATACTCTTTATTTAATGCTCTGTATTGGCACTGGAGCTAGATCTCTGAYCAAGACAAGAAAAATTAAATACAGTACACGGATATATGTGATTCTGTATTTGTTAGAGAGATGGAAAGAAACCCTCACCATTTGTCTGTGATTCCAGTGATCTGATAATGTGCTGGTTGCAAGCAGCTGATTCTCTTCAAGTATATCTGACCTAGCAGATGTCTTGAAGTTAGGGAGCTATGACCTCAAGCACTGGCTCATGGAGAGCTTGGCTTCCAAAGAGGAGCTCCCAATGAGGCAGTCAGAGAGAAAAAATAAGAAAGAAAAATGGTTTTATTTGTTGCATCCGGTTAACCGGTAACAAAACAAGAAGAAAAACATACACAATTATATCCTGAGTTTCAAGAGCTTCAGTTCCAAACTTTATTTGACCTGGTTACTCTGGGCTGGCTTTAGAAAATGAAATGCTGTCTTTCCTCCTTAGACTTGAAGACTGTTTCCTGCCTGGGATTTATGRCTAGTGGTGGACCTCAAAGGACTGCATAATGTTCAGTATCAGAGGAAGTGAAGTAGATTTAGCTGCAAATACAAACTGAAAAGGGGATTATCAGCACATTTCTGCAGCGCTTGTGTGTATCATGTGTAGCAGACTCCAAGGAATTTTCTCTCTTCTTCTTCTGGCTTGCTTATACTCAGTAAATTGCATGTTTGGGGATTAYATGCTGTGGACAAAATGTCATCAGTTAAAATCTGAGCACTTTTAACAGCATCAGTTTTAAAATTTGAGCTGGTTATATTKCTCTAAAATATTCCACATTGATACWATCTTGTTTCTGTATAAAATAYGGACATTGGYTTTTTCTGCAGCAACTATTTAATGTTTTGGGGGTTTTGAATCGGTTTGGGTTTTTTTTAGGTTTAGGCCTAAAACAGTGCTTTCTGTTATAGGCATTTTGAGCTTACATTTTCTTTTCAGAATGTGTGAACATATTATGGTACAGGCAAAACCTGCTGCTCATAATCCACAGGAAAATCAGATAGCAGAGCACTGAATGACCTGTGGGGTTTCAAATTGGGATTAACCAATGGCAGCAGAAGGTGTSCTGAAGAAGCCACTGGGAATAGGACACAGTCACTGTTGTGATGAATGTAAATAGAGGAGTGGTAACAGTTTTTCACTTGCAATTGGTGTCTGATTGGAAAATTGAATATAAAGTGCTAAAAGATTATGAATTTTAGAATTTCTTTCAGTGMGAGCCTAATAACTGAAGCAAAATTTACAACAACCAGTAATATTTTGCATTTGTTGTTACTGTGCTTCCCTTGAAGTGCTATACAGATACCACTTTGAATGCCCAATTCTCCTGTGCTCACTGGGATAAGCCTTCATGCCTTACCTCCTAGGCACCCTGTTTTCAGGTCCTTCAAAAGCCTGATTCTTCTTTGGAAATGATTGAGCATCCTTCCCCAGGTCACCTTAAATATGTATACAACAGGCCACTTTGCAATAATCTCTGGGAAATTTTGGTCCCTGCATATTTTTAAGATTCTGGCTGCTGCCAGGAAGGAGAGTTGTTTGGGTGGAACCCACAGAGGAGTTCAAGCTTTTTAGACCCTCCAGAAAAGTTGTGCCTGTGGTCTTGTTACATCTTGAGCACTTGGCTACCTCTTTCTTTTTTTTTTTTTTTTTTTTTTTTTTTTTATATTTTGTAGGAATCGGAAGCCACTACTGTTTCTCAGGATATATCACAAAATTAAAGCCAAAACTTCTATTAAGAAAATATTTATGCAAAATACTGAGTAGGCATAATTTTCTGGTTCTCATAGTAAGCCACCTGTAGTTTTTGGATATAAAGCATAAAATATGGATGAAGGAGAACCTGTGTTAAGGGGAAAAAACTTTTCCAGATCTAGAACAATACCTCAAGGGGAAGAGGGTTTAATTCCAAATGCTACATAGGACATGTTGTTGCCCTTCTTATTCCCCACACTTCCCCAAGGATTACTAGTTACTCTTGCCTTAAAAGGAATGTGGCAAGGCAAAGTTAATAGTTTTGGACTCCTCTTGTTATAGCAATGTGGATGAAACAAAATAAAAAGCGCTTAAGAGAAAAAATGGATCAAGTTTTATTACTGATCAAGAAAGGCTTTGAACTTAAGGATTAAGGACTTCAGAGTATGGCAAAATAACTGAGAATGTAAAGGCTGTGTCTTCGGCACTTGATACCTAAAGCTCTCAGCATGAAAACTGAGATAATAGAATCTCCCCAAATATAGGTATTTGCCTGTGTCTTCTGTCACAAGCCTAATTGCCTAAGCAAGCAAGTTCTTAGATACATATTTAACATCAAAAGCACATGAAAAATTATACTGAAATCAGGTACATTTTGCTGGATTGTGGTCTTATGATTCCAATAGTAAACTTAATTTGAAGGAACCCAAACTTTACCTGGGTTTTTTCGTGGAGAAGAAGAAATGTCTTCTCATCTCAACCCAATTTCTTTCCTCTATGTGAGTAATGTATGTGGGGAAAAGTTCAGTGCTTGTTACTCTTCCTAACACTCAGACTATTTTAGAGCAGACAAAAAAAGAAAAGAACTGTTACTGAATGAGACTCTGTGTCTGTTGCTTAGGATGGCTATCCTTTTGCTGTGGAAATACGTGTGAAAGCAAAAGAGACATCTGCACCAAAAAGCCCAGTAACCCAGAAATTTCCTGTCCCTTTCTTTCCTATGGAGAATGCAGGGATTTGGGAGCTCTCAAGACAAACATGCATCTATACTCCCATGTAAGAYAACTGTACAGCTGCCAGGATTGCAAAATGCCAGAGTGTAGTTTTTTCTTGGTCAAACTATTATTCCTATTTGTATATTAAAAATATATTTGAAAAGAAAATCCATTAGGCTATCTATTAAAGTCAGATAGATGTAAATAAACATGAAAATGGCTATTTCCTAGGCCCTATGATTGTTTCATTGAAATTAAGAATTTGTGAGAGTTTCTGCTGTAGTGCTTTATAATGCTTGCTCAGATGCACCAGAAAGGCTATGAGAAAAGACTGATTGGTGGYGGTGGGTGTTGTCTTTTTCTTCTGGTGATGATACAGGGTTACATAAAACTGGAAGTAAACAGTTGTCTGTCACTCAGGACAAAGATGTTTTTCTGCTGAGCTAACTTCAGATGCAATTAAAACCAGAGCTGTGATACAGACTGGGATGAATGGTCATAGGAGACCTATGGAATTACTGATGTAACACAGACTTTCCTGGCAGCTGTGGAAGTTAGAGACTGTATACCTATGGCTTTGCTCCCATTCGGTTTGAGAACTGGCAGATATTCCATTTTTGCCCKGTACAGCACCCTGATGCCAACTGTAGTTTGTCCTCTAGTGCAGCCACTGCTTTTCCTTGGGAGCATTTGCTTTTCTACATTATCCTATTTCTTTAACTGTGAAGAAATAACAGCAAGTACAGAAAGCCTGTTTCCAAGCAATGTTTACGCTTTTACTGGGGAGCACTAGGACATTGCTTTCTGGATCCTGGCTAGAGGTAAAACCTTATATGCAAGATTGGCCAGAAGAACCCTTAGAATTGTTGGAGTAGCCAAGSAAATACGCTCCTCCTTTCTCTTTTCTTCTCTTCCTCCTCCTCCTGCACCTCTTTCATTGGATGGCAATGGCGGAAAGAAGGAAAGTGAAAGACAGGAATAAAAATGAAAAACCAAGGAAGTTGATATGATCAGACTTAGCAGCTGGTTTTTCCTATTGTATTTAAATTTCATGCATTTAAAAATGTTTTAAGTGTAGGTGTGCAAACATGCTATCTGGCTGCATTGATGTGAACTGAGCTACTCTGCTCTGATCTGCCGCCAGTGCCTGCATGAGAACATTCTAATCCTAGCAGGGACCAGTTCAGTAACTCTTCTGAGGAAACAGTGTTTTAAATAGCACCTTATTAATACCTTGTGCTTGTCTTCATAGTTTGGGGTTTCTATTCTATTTCTTTTCTTTTTCTTTTATTTTCTATTCTTGGCAATAGATCTGCATATATTTTTAAGAGTACTTAGATTCTATGATGGAACTGTACTCTYTTACAGAAGTTAAAATCAGTCAGATAGAGTTTTTGTGTTGAAAAAATAATAATCTTAGTTTCCAATCTTACCACTGGACTCATGCAGGATGACCTGTGGCACAGTTGGAAATTCCCTGAAGTTTAAGGAAAATCTTTAGGAAAAAAGTATCTGACTGAAAATTCAAGACTTTGTATGTTTTGTCACTTGAGCTATAGTCAAATGTCTTGCTACTTGAAAAGGAGCATATTAAAAAGTCAGTCATTTAACCTTAATKGAATATTTATTAATTTTTTAATTAGAATGAAATATCAGCCTTTCCCCATATAGGGGCTGAAGCAAACATATGTTCAGAAACTCAAAAAGAGGATAAAGAAATTTGCTGTATATTGGCTTGGGATCATTTGTATCAGTTGAAGTACAACAAAAAAGATTCCTTCTGCCATGTCTCCAAGAAGCAGGCATGAATCCGACAGAAACATCTGTGACTGGAAAATGTGCTATTCTCTGGCCAAGCTGTCACTGCAGAGTGAAATATGGGGTAAGTGAAAGTATTGCCCTGAAAAGCCAGGACTAGTAAAGCTGTACAGATGTGAGAGAGAGGCTTCTCTTCTGCTCCCTGATACCTCCTGCCAGTGTCGGCCAGGAAAGAGAGGAGAGGGCAAGAAATGCTCAGGGCTGAAAGGAAAACAAAGAGGAAAGAGAAGGAAATCAAGTGGCAAGTGAGGGATTGTAAAAACCACTATGAAAAGAAGACAAAAAGTTGTATGTTTTGTCAGCATTCAGGGTTTTTTCCTTACATTTCTCACAACACATTGCTAACTCACCCTGATATGTCAGCCAGCCAGCTGGCACCCTGTCCTGCAGTATGCTAGCTGACAAAAAGAGGAGAGCAATRTATTTTAGGAATGGCTGAACCAAGCTTAGTCTCTGTATGTAAAACTGTAAGGTCACCTTCAAGAGCTCATTTAGTCTACAAGTTAAACAAATGTACCTAATGTTCCTTCAGATGTGTGATTGAGTTATCCAGCACAGATTTTCCCCTCATGTGGCAGTATATTTCTGGCTGACCCATTCTGAGGGGGCCAAAATCTGCATAGGTTATTCTGCTTGAGTAGATAAGTCCTGTAAAGACCTGCTACCTGTTAAGATTTGGGCTGTGAGGAGGTCAAAAAGGTGGTCTGTGAAAATAAATGCTGGTCAGCCTCTCTTCAAACAATTCCCATTTCTACACAGCAAATGAATGAGYACATGATAGAAGTGCAGAGTGGGTAAACTAGAAGTTCCCCTAGCTGTTTCACAGATTAAGATATTAAACCGAATTAGAAAATCAYACACTGAAAAGATTTAAAGGGAAATATGCATTATACAATGCATAGTTCCAATCTTTGGCACTCACTGAGACTGGAACAGAACTGCATTCAAAACCAGAATCGAGGATTTATAAAGAGTGAGAACAATGAGTTAAGGCATGGCAAAAACTCATCTGCAATTAATACAAAACAGTATTCAGCAGGACATGTGGCAACTGCAACTCATAAAACAATGGGATGAAGATGCACTTTAAGATTTTACATCCACTAGAATATTTCTTAAAATTTCTTGAAGTATCTGTTTAGTCACTGCATTTTACTAAGAGTGACCCTTTTGAGGCTGTTTCTGTCTAATAGTTGAGAAAAGGTGTTGGGTATCTCCAGACTCTTGGAAGTCTTGGCAGAACTTACACAGACATTGTTACTTTGATGGTGGAAGATGATGACTCTGTGGAGAGGGTTGGAAACACGAATCAAGAATGCAGGATTCCATGGGAGCATAGCTGCAGGCAAAGAGCAGCTAGTGAAGGACTTGGTGAAAACCAAGATCCTCACAGGAAGAGGACACTAACAATTATGCTAGTGTTGGGAGAAAGACARAAAGGGATAGAATCAGAATGAGGGAGAGATCTGAACTTGTGGCGTTGTGCTGCAGGCGTGCTGCTATTTTAGTCAACCTCCTGGAACTGCAGGGTTATTTACTGGAAATCTAGCCTGAAAATGCATTCTTTGTGTAATGCTCTTAGTAGGAAGCCACCCCAAGGGATGTGAATTACCAAACACTGTGACATGATGGTGTAGAAGATAAACCCAAACAAACCATGACTCTCAAAGGCATATAGCTAAATATTTATTTCAGAGTCAATTAAAAAAAAAAAAAAAAGGATTTTCATCCAGCAAGAGCCCAGAGTAATCCTGCAGGTCTAACTTGGCCCTGCTGCTTGCTCATGCTCAATTCCCAGACAGCACAGATTCAATGTTCACAGATTGAGGTCTGCAATGGGGTCAGTCCTGCCTGAGTCAGGTAACAGAAAGGGCACTTTTCACAGCACTAAACAGTGCAACACCTATTCAACACACATTATGGCAACCATAACCCAAGTTCATTAAAAAATTATGTGGAACAGACAGGTTTTATAATTTACACAGATGTTTAATAATTAAAATACCATTTAATTCTTCAACCAGTCTTAAATTAAGGTTCCCTGGAATTCATCCAGTAGTAATGTGGCAAACTTGCCTTTCATGAGTTTGAGACTTGCCRCAAATCACTCTGTTACTGACAAGAAAATTTTTGAACATTTGGATTTCTTCAGGGAAGTTTTGTGAACATTTATTCCTCTCACTGATTTTTTTCATTCATGAATAACCACAAGGATGCAAATGCAGTTATTTTTTGAGCCTGTGGTCCCCCTGACTGAATAAATCTCTTGGCGTTTATCTTCATCTCTGGACATGTAGATAACTGGTCTCTCCRTTCTATTTTTTTATACCTCATAGAAACTTTGTGTGTTATATAACATGTTATGATAGCCTAACAGATGAATTAAAATTCTTGGCTACCAAAGGAAAAGTAAGGCAAACTTCTATTTGTGTAACTTGCTATTTATACATGTAGAATTCTTGCTATAAAAGGCTGGGKTTTTTTGGCATAGTAGTTTAAAGATGAGCAGATTTTATGAATTTAACCCTGGAAATCTGTTATCAATTTTCTACATAAAAAAATAAAAGGAGATTATAGGATCACAGTTAGTTCCTCAATACTGGCTTTAAGTTTTTGGTCACAAGCTTAATGTGTTTAACGGGCTGCCAAGCAAGTCAGCTCTAAGTAGCAGTTACTAAATTTCAATTATTTTGATTCTAAAGAAAAGCTTTAGAAAGGTATGGCTGARAGGATGGTTCATGGAAAGTTTTTTTTGATTAGTGCTATAATGAGTTTACAGAGACCCACAGGTTTTAGAGAGGTGAATGCTATGATCCCCACTTTACAGGTGAGAAACAAGCTGTTGCTTATGCATATGTGGTCATTATTAACCCTGAGGCACGACAATTCAGTGCGAAAAGGATGTTTCTCTAAGTGTCCTAGGTTTGGGGGCTGATTCATTTGCTATGAAACAATCACTTCTATCTTCCTGTTAGAACTGCTGCCATGGGGCCCCTGACGCTGCTGAATCATCCCCTCACACTCCTGCACAATGGTAATATTTATTAAATGAAACCCTCACGTCAACAGTCATTGCTTGGCAGTGGMGAATACGTGGCAGGAGATACCTTTAGTATCGAAAGAGCTGCGACCCAGCAGGATACATCACTGCTTGAAAACAGAAGTTTATGGCCATTGAGCTGGCTGTTTACTGATCAGTGTCTAGAGAAAAAACCTGGGTTAGTGATAAGGGGTCGGTTGGTATGTTAACATCCCACTCTACCTATCCAGAACTACAAGGTTCTGATATAAAATCAGAAGCAACTGCAAAACCACATGTATTGTTTTGGTTACTAATAGGGCAGTACTAGAAAATGAAGAACTATTGGTGAACACAAAGAATAAGACACAGATGTGGCATGCCTGTAAACCAAAAGAACTGCAAGCTGAAAGCAAAACAAGCTTTKTCAGAAACTGTGGAACTCAAGTGTCCAGTTTCCTAAGGTTCCTTTGAATTTTAGCCAAGAAGGGAAAGTTTTTGCACTTWTGCACTCATTCTGAGATCCAGTATCTCTTGGAGGCTTTGTGSGGAATAAGGAGTGCTCAGGTGTCTAAAAAACAAGAGCTACGGGATTTGGATGAGGATCTGTTTTTCAATCTTRTTGTGCAGGGAAAAAAGGAAGGGCCCCAAACCACATCATTATCAGCTTTAYAAATGGCTGCAGGTGAAGTTTCCTCTGGAAGTTCTGCCCTGTGCTATTAACCAACATGACTTCCTGCTCAAAATTCCTTCTTTTCAAGAAGCCATGAAGCAGGCACTCACCGGGGAAAGAGAAAAGGCTATTTTAGCTACTTTAGGGCTTGGGTTTCCATGAGGGAATTGGACTTTTTACTAGAAAATAAATGCTTTGTTTGAAGGGGGAAAAAATCCCCACAACTCTCTTGGAATGTTACTCCTTGAACATGAAGCTTTTCTGTTCCTGTCATGTTAAACTTCAGTTTCTGTTTTGCAGTCCTTGAGTCACCAAGTGACTCTTCCATATACTCTCACATAGTCTTCTGCTCTGTTTGCCTCCCACTTTGTTCCACTGGGATAAAGAACTGTTATTTTGCTGGGAGGGAAGAATGTCAATGATTATGTGCAAGACGAATTCAGAACCTGCTTACTGGAGGTACATGTTTTAAACACAAACATTGTCTAAGTCCCCAAACTGTTTTTTTTTTTTTTGAGTCTGCATTTGGAATTTGTGGGGGGAGTCTTTGGGTACTCTGATCCAGACTCACTACTCCCAGCTTTGCTTAGTAAGCATTACAAATATTTAATAGCATCCTAGCATTGTAAGTAARTGCATGTGAGAAAAAAAATCCAACCAAAAGATTCAGAGATGTTTTGTATAAATAATTAGAAGATGGTTCAGGATTAAAAAAAAAATAAATCCAGAAATACAGAATGTTCAGGAACTTAGAAGCATCCATGTCCATGGTTTGGTTTCTGTCTGTTTCATAAGTGCAAATCCAGTTTTGGGCTGGGCTCAGATACTGAACAGTTTGCTCAGGCAGATTCAAASGTTCTCTGGTCTGGAGCTGGGATCCAAATTATTTCCAAGAATAACGTACATTTACATTTTTTTCCCCTTGTCCTCCAAAACCCTACCTATTTTGCTCTTTGCTTATGAAATGTGAATGGACATCAAAGGGGATCTTSTATATTAAGACAATGTGCAGCAGACCCTACATAAAACCAGACAACAAAAAAGTCCTTGGTATGTTTTGAAACAATGATCTAAATTTTAGAGCAAATTCTCTGGATGTCAYGGGCTGGTGCTGCTTACTGCTCCATGCAGCAGTGAGAAATGAATGAGTATCATGTTATGTTTTCTCTATCCTTATGTACYATAATTCATGGTTTCAAACACTATTTCCTGAAGCTGGAAACCTAGCAGAATAGACGGGACAAAATCCAGAAACAACATACCAGCCATTATGAGCCATAGCTTTCTCTCAACATACCTACGTTTCTTTGGCCTTTACTCTAACTTTTAGCTTAGCCAGGCTGAGGTGATAGTGGTGAAATGTTGTGAGACCGCAGAATTATTTTTCTTAGCTGCTAAGATATGGCGGATATGTGTTAGGCAGAACATATATTCTTCCAGGCATGTCTCAAAGGGCCTGGTCATAGAAGTGTTTACGTGGAAACCACARCTCCCTGAGGAAAACAAAATTAGGGAGGAAAATTTCTGTCCACTTGCTAGAATTTACTATAACCTCTGGCACAAGCTTATGTTTCAGAAAGAGCTTGATTTATTTTTTTTAATGATATATTATAAGTTAGAGAAAGGTGTGCATTGAAAGTACTGTTTCAGCTTGACTGCAGAAGTAGAGTGTTCTTCTGTTGGAATATATCCAACAGATTTGTACTCCTTTGGAGTATATCTAACTGAAAGAAGATACATAACGAAGGCAGAAAAAAAAAATACTCCACTGAAGATGCATTTTGGCTGAAGATACCAGCCATCTTGTTGCCGTAAGTCAGGGCTGTGCAGCTGCTTGAAGGATGGTTGACTTAGGTGTTTTTACACAATGGAGACCTCAAAATGTAGCCATCTCAGTTATATTTTTCAATGCTGTAGAAAGAAATGAACAGAGAGGAAATCTGTCTTCCCTTTTCCTTCTCTCTCTGGACGAGGTGTGCAGGATGAAACAATTCTCTCTGGAACTGGTAGGCAAGCACAGGCAGGAGCAGATGTTCTGRGGAAGGTCCTGGATTTTAGGGAACAGAGTGAGGTGTAGTTCAGGGATATCTAAATGCCTCCCCATCCTTATGGGTGCAACAGAAGRAGAAATAAAAAGGTTGAGCAAAGCTGCATATTGGTACAACTATGCTGGCACGATGGCAGTGATAGTATTTCAAATAGTGAGCAGCAAGAAACTCAAATGCAGTTACAGGAGGGTTGCACACATTATAACAGCTGGCAGTTTGGAACATGGCTTACAACACTGGTGAGGCACTTCAAATTTCACTTGGGCATTTTGTGTGTACCCATGGCACACTGTTTGCTGTCTCCCACTTTCCCCTCTGCCACAGAAAGAGAGCCTGATTCAGTTTACCTTTGCAATAAATTTGCATACTTCCACATCCAAAGTGATGGGAAAGCACTAAAAGCCAGCTACAAACACAGGACTAAACTGAGATGCTTCTCCCAAGGACCCAAGGAACGCACTGTGAACAGCACATCTYGCCAGGCTTAGCCTGCTGATCTTCCAGGGCTCTGAAACCTGAGCCTGGGTGAGCTACAGTGAGATTCAGAGCCTGTGAACTGAACAAGGACCTGCTCTTCTGCAGCTCACTCTTTCTCTCCTGGTTTTAATACATTTTCGGTTCTAGTTACAATACAATTAGAGCCCTCTTTCTCTTCCTGCCAGGTTTTCCCCGTTGATACACACAGATTAGATTTACTCCTTAAAGCCTGGGAATACACAGTCATATCTGTATATTTAGATAGACAAAGAAAAGGCCCTAATAAAGCCCAAAYACGTCCTAAAAGCTCAATTTCAACCAAAACAGTGGTTTAGCCATTAATAATGAGATACCTAAGTTAGAAAATTTATAAAGGTGAGGGCCATTGTTCTTATTTTGTAAGAATTCATGTGAATAACTTGAGTGGAAGTTCCATGCTTACAGAGAGTTTAAAAAAATTCAAGACAGTATATTTCCTCATGATATGGTATAAAAGATAAATTTGTCTAATCAAAATATGAACAGGAGAGAAATCTTTAGATTTCAGAGGGGAAGGTATAAACWTGGTCTCAGCATGCAGAGCTCTGGGTTCCAATTCTTTATCTGACTGCTATAACCAAAATGATAAAACAGAACCCAGGAAAGTCCTCATTATAAGAAAGAAACACTGTAGAATGCTGTTTCCTGGAGCTGACTTTAAACCAGAATCTTTAGTGTGGGTGAGACTTTAAGGATTCCTTTAAACATGACTTGGATTGCAAGGCATCTGGACCACCACTTCTGCATATGGATATCTTCAATGCATCTACTGGCTTTTTGAGGGTTTTCTTTYCCCCTGATTTAATGTTGTACCATCTTCTCTTCGCCGAGGGAGTGGTTTCCTCATTTGTGATGTGGTAGCTTTTGTTACTTTTGGAATTCCATCTTGGAAAAAAMCCACATTAGTATCTACAACATGTTGTTATAATTATGGCTGAACCAAAAATCATTTGCATTATCTAGCCAGAGGGGAGCTACAACTCTGAATTTCACAACTTGACTGGCCTGCTTTTTTGTACTGCTTTTTTATGTTAGGAGTTTCTATGAAAAGTAAGTTACTTGATATGGGATAAATGTTGATGCAGCTAACTGTAAGTAAACTGGTATTAGCAATTTATTTAAATGCACTTTCGGTCTTGATTCGGCCCAAAAAAAATGAGGCATTAAGCTGCCCACGCCACCACGTTCATCTGCACATTTGCGAGCAGACTTCCTTTCCTAGGGCGTACGCATGAGCTATGGAAAGAATTCCCTGGCTGGCAGCAGCAAAACACAGACCAGAGGCACTCTCAGYCACACAGCCCTTGAGAGGGCTGTTCATCTCAGAGTTAAAGTTCAGAGCCACGAGGTTTCGCAACTGGGTTCACAGTGGGGACTGCTGTTGTTTACTTTAGGGGAAGATGGAGGCATGCAAGGGAGGAGGGAGTCACTCCCCCATGGGCTCCCAACTGCTCGACACCCCGCTGCAGCCCTGTTCCCAATGATTTATGCAGCTGCTGGATGGGGTCTGGTTTCAGGGGATGTGAGCTGCAGGAGCAGGTGGGACTCCCAGGCAAAGACTCCAGACCCAGGACAAAACAGAAAGAGAAATCTGTCCTCTTCCCAGGGTGGTGAGGGATCTGACAAGGAAGTACTTTGTGAGCTTAACTTTTCCCTATGAYGCCAGCCCCAAGGGTCCCTGCAAAGCCACCTGCCACTTCCAGGGTAATAGGAGCCTGTGGAAAAATTCAGGACAACTAGTCTAAAGTGTAAGAGCAAATGTTATTGTGCTGTTCAACATCTAAGGCTACTAACTGCAGTGATTTTTCTGTGTGTTAGAAGTTCTTTGTTTGGATCTGTGTACATGCACATCCTTTCAACTCATCAACTCTGACGTGCAGCACTTGCCAAGCTAGGATTTTGAATTACCTCCCACATTARCTGTGGCATAAAGAGGGACAGGATGCTCTTTATTTACTGCCATTCTGGGGATTCTTCTCCAGGGCTTGCTATGGATGTTTTTACAATTTAAAGTAATTTGTAATTTAAAGCCACAATACCCAGGCCAATGATAACAACAGTTTTTCTATTATGCTCTGTGGAAGTTCACATCCTCTGCTTTTATTCCCCTTCTCCCTTGCCTGCACTTGATGTGTTTTGCCAGTGGGYTGATATCAGATGTGATTTTCAAAGAACAGAAGCTTCTGAGATTAATTTCAAATGCTGTTTTTTTACACTGAAGTGTGTACAMAGGAAGATCATTCAGACACCAAAGCTGTGTTGTTGAGGATGGGGCTGGAAAGAGCTGCCATCCTGGGAGATGCCTGGGACTGCATCTAGCTTTTCTCATGCCTTACTCCTCTGTGTGCCATTTAATAGTCTGTGGCAGGGACGATGTGTTGCCTACCTTGGGAAGGAGCTGTGATGAAAGTCAACACAGATGGAAGGCCCTGTGCCTCAGCTTGGTAGGGGTCAGTGGGACTCACACACAATCCTTATAAAAAGATCTGTTGGTTTCAGTTTGATCGCTTTAGAAGAAATACATCGTTATTCATTTTCCACTTGGCTTATAGCCCTTATGTATGATATATTTCTTTAAAGATGGAGGTTTTGACTGTTTCTCTTGGAAAATAAAAGTTTATTGGAAGGAAGTCTGGACTCGGAAGAGAAGAAAGAGGGGGGAAACGGTTTTAGACCACAATATCAAAGTGACCTCATTAGCACCTCTAAATGAGCAGCTCTCCAAGTCACGGCAGTGAAAGACCATAAGACACTACTGCATGTCAGGTCTGCCTGGCCTCCTGCATGCTTGGATGTATTTTTCCCACGGCCTTCTTTGCGCTCTTGCCAGGCCAAGATTTGTGTCTGTGAAAAGTTCTCAGGACAACTGGAGTCTCCTTTAGTCCAGCTCTGAGCTCCTCTCTGCTCTGTTAGTTTTGCTGACGCAGATGCTGGAGACAAGCTGGCGTGAAGTTACTGAATGAACCCTGTGAAAGGAGAGGGGGACACTGAGCAATCTTTACCTGTGTATGAACAGAAGGTGTAGCTCCTTTGACTGCACTTTATGCTGAGGACACAGAAAACTGTCAGCTTTATGCCTTCATTTTTCTCATCTATATGCACAGGTTGGTTTCTCACTCTAAACCACTTCAAAGAACTGAAATTCTTGGTTTCTCGTGGGTGTTGCATACTTGGTAACAGGTCCCTATCAGTGTTTAAGAACTGTAACAGCTTTGAAAACTCTGTTTTAAAAACAATGTGTACATGTTCTGTTTTATCACTCACTGCTGGCACCCTGCTCTCTAGCAAAAGGGATATGATGTTGGTAGCAGAACCTGAAAGCTGTGCTCAGTTCTGAGCTGTCTACAGAAATCTACATACCTCCACGTTCACATTTCTCTGATCAAAAGGGGAAATAACTGGAAGATGGAAGGCAGAAAATCTCTGCCTCTGAATAGCCCACATTTGTATCATATCAGCTCTGAGAAGTAAAAATCTACCCTGTTATTATCAAGTTGTTATATAGCTACCTTAGTTATTATCTGCTACCTTAGGGATGGGATTTCCACTTCCTTTTTTATACAAGTGAACTGAACTCCTGTCTCTTCTCGACGACACCTCAAAGAACTTAGTGCCGAAGAAGACCTGAAGGGAATGTGTCTGGGCTTTGTTTTCCAAAATAAGAAAGACCTTTTGGAAACTTTTTTTGTGTTTGTATGACATCCACATCATGACTCTTTTCCCTTTGTCATTCTTCCAAAGTCAGGAAATTCCAAAAAGAGCTGTAGTTCTTTGCAGGCATCTTCTGTGGGATAGGTGATTGGTTTGATGCTTTTTGAGTCTGTTCTTTGAATGCATCTGGATTTCCTAGTGGAACTCTGACTTTCAGGTTAAAGCAACAGTCAATTAATAGTTATGTCGATGAACTAAGCACCCACCCTAAATTTTCAGTACTTAGTTACATCATGTGTAAGTAAACAGTTCTGAGATCATATTCCTAAACAGGGTCAGCAGTGTATAAGCCTGGTTGCTGAAATTGTTCTTAGTTTACTTCAATGACCCTCAACAGCAGTTTTTGTTATTCTGGTCTGTATGGTGATTATCCCTTCGTGCTGACTTTGGAGTATTTAGCATTCAGTTTGAAGAGGATAGAAATGCCTGTTTAAAGGACACTCTCACCAAAAACAGAAATGAAAGAACATAGAAAAAAGTGGTGATTATCTGAAGATTTTATATACTTGGGCCTTTCTCATGTTATGTCTGATTCCCATTTCTAWATATACACTGTCAGAAATACCATTTGAAAATTTTAAGATGTTACTTCTTGGGAATTTCAAGATYAGTATCTTCATTGAGTACCCTGAAAAATGAGGGCTTGCTTTATAGCTTCATTCCCTTTCAGTTTTCCTGGCAAGAAACACACAAATCTGTTTTGCCTGCTTGCCAGGAAAAAACCAAAAGTCTATAATCTCACCTTTATAGAAAACCCCTTACTACTCATCTCCTTCCATGTAACACAAGCCATTTGAATTCCTCTGATCAGTAATACAAAAATAGTCCTAGATTCATCCCARAAGTATCTTTCTCTGGATTAATGCTTACTTTTCCCTTAGTGTGCACCCACCTGCTGGCCAGCCTGCTGCATCCCTGTCTGCTCTGCACATCAAATGGTGCAGAGCCCCATCGGTCACTGGCTGTGTCAGCTTGGCATGGCACTGWCCTGGCAGGCAGGAAGGACCCCATTGCTAGAGGACAAAGTTACTCATCTTTTTATAAATTGTTTTTTAGTACACTGAAAGCTAGGATTAATAAGGGTTTAATTCTCCCTCTTGYTATATTCTGTATATAGCCAGTGATCTTGTACCTTTCTGGTGATTTTTGCTTTCTATTTCTTGACATATATATGATCTCTGCAGTTGATAATCTCCACATCTTATCTTGAGGCCTCATCATGCTAACTCTATTTCAAGAATTTCTTCAAGAAAATTTCTTCAAGAAAAACACAAAAAGCAGGTCTTATCTCCTCCTACCTCCATGTATTTTAGTTTTGCAATTAAACTTGTTCTCACCATTACTTGCTTAGACCAAGATGAACAGCACAACCCACACTTTCTGCTGTAGCTGAAGCCAAAGTATAAACAGAATGAGTATTTCCAAGGTTCCTAAGATTCTGGCATAAACAACATGACCAATCAGGTCATTGCAAACGGGCTATTTCCCATTTTTATTGCTTTTCAGAATTTTCCTTTCTTAACACAACAGAAATCTTGCTCTTGTGTTTGCTAGGCCAAGCTTCAAACAAATGCAGAGGTGCAGATTGATGGAAATGTTTTTAAACCAAGCCTTGTTAGTGTTAGCAGAGAAGCCCAGCCATGATGAAAAGGCTGTACTCCAGTGCTAGCAGGGGGAGCACAACAGCAGTGTTTAAAGGCAGATGCTGTCAGCTTCAGCTGGCAACCAACACCAGAGTTCTGCTTACAGTTTCCTTTGAAATGCAGGGATCAGGTGTGCCGGGACACACAAGCAGCATGAACATGAATAATATTGATAGCAGTAAACATGAAGATTTTAGTCAAGGGCATGTGCCAAACACAGTCTCAGAAGCATAGTCCASGGTACAGTAATAAATACCTCAGCCTGCCTTCCTTCAGCTGGGGTTTCAGATCCAATTTTGAATTGAAAACACTTAGCTCCGGTGATATTTATACACCAACCATGAGGCCRACACGTGTCAAGAGAAAAAGCTGGTAAGGTTGTCCTTTACTATACTGCCAAAAGAGTATTTCATTCTGAATCATTGAGACTCACAGTCTTCCAYAAGTGGTTCTAGGAAATGTGGACTGTGGATCTTTCAGCTCACCAGAAATGCASAGAAGCAGTTTAGTGTGCATTTAGGGGGAGAATAGGGAGTGAGACACACCTGGAGAATCCCTGTTATAAAGGCAGCTTCCACTTTACCTACAGCATTTTTATTTTATGCTAATTGACTTTATTGGAATAAAAACTAATGTTAGACTTGGGGACTAATGTTAGAGTCATGATCATGCCAGTCAAAGACAAAGAAAATACTTCTAACCCATATCAGGCTCCTTAATTTCTCTTGACAACAGCAGTATAACCCTGYATTTATCTAGCATCATTCAGACAGTATAGTTTTTACATAATATGTAACTTAACATTAGGAGGTAAATTCTCTTTAAATTATTGTGTTGAAGATGACACACTTTATTTATAGGAAAGTGATTTCCCACATTTCTTTTTAGTAAACTTTGTGGTTTGTGATACCTGATCTGAACTTTTATAGCATTCAAGCCTTACGAATATTGATTGTTTTTTAATGTGGTTAAAACAATATATTTATAAGGGCTAACACGATGAACAGAAGTAATTTATTTTATGTACTTAGCATAGAGTATTTGAACATAAGATTTTCTATCTTGCAACAGTCTTCACCAAAGTATAGTTGTATTATAACAAACATATGCAAAAATTTAGTATGTCTGACCCATTTAGGCTCATTTCAAAGCTTGGTGGAAGACAATGGAATTTCCATTGCCCTCGGTTAGACATGGGCTATTAATTACTGGTCATTTAAATGGCATATGTGACTACTACTATGTGACTACTACATGGTAAGAAGTAAACTCCATGGGTACTGCTTTATAATGACAAACCAATAGATTTAGGGTAGCAGGGATTTGAATTATATCCTTTTTCATAAATCAACAATACTGATCCTGATTTATGTGTTCTCTTAGAGTGGGTCTTTCGCTAAAAGCATAAATAGTCTCAATCCTTCTAAGTGGCACAAGCTAATTAAGTGCAATTTTCCATTCTTCCAAGAAAGCCTGATAGTTAACCCTTWCCTGCCTAATCTCAAATTGACCAAATTGACCTCCAAACGGGGCTACTGCGTAGCTGACAACCTGTGCAATGCTGTCAGGGTCAGCTGGGGTGGTTTCTGCAGACATGGCCTGTAATAAAGCTTGTCTTGTAGCAACATCCCCCCATATAGACATCTCCTGATGGGCTCTTGCATGTGCTGAGSCAGCAAAACCCAGTGGCCAGCCAGCCCTCTTCATTTTGCAGCAAAAGAAAGAGGGAAAGCCTCTGCAAGTGCTCTCACATCACCCTTTTATAACCTGCAGCTCAATATTAGCAGTTGAGGAAACAGTGGTCAGATCTATGATCCAGGGGGGGATCTTGTACACTAAMACAGACCTTGAAGTGCAATTATAGCTAAGGTGGAGTTGGGAGCAAAGATGCTCCAAGATGCTGTGCCATCTTGAAACTGCAAGTTCTTCACAGACTGGTYTTCATTTGTGCTTTGCTCTTTATASAAATGAAATTAAAAGTATMGGTACACGATGCTGAGGTGTGTAGTGTCTGCACTCAAGATCCAARGACTTGTTGGCCTGATCATCCCTATGTGAGGAAGGTCTCTCTTACTCCCAGCTTTTCTGTCACAAGTCACATCACTAGATTTAGAAGATAGTCTGTTGAGCTAGGAAAGGATTATAAGAACACAAGTGGATGCTTTGGGCTTCATGGTTGTGGGGATTTTGCACTTTTGTGTGACAGTGCAAGGGAGCCTGTTCAGTTAGCTGACAACACTGCTCTCAGCAGAAGTAGCTGCTCCCCAGACCTCTGCAAATTGAAAGGCCAGACTTAGCCATGCTGTTTCTTCAAAGTGACATAGCCACAGGAGTGGATTTGTGACAAGATGGCAAAAGAACAAATCCCACCATAAAAGAGCAACAATGAAAGGCCGTAAGGGGGAARAATGAATTCCAGAGTGGGCTGATGTGCTTACGCAAGACAATTTACACAATCACAGCATTGTACAAAGAAACAAAGATATGGCCTTGGGGAAGCCACTGCCATTTTGTAAGTAATAGTTAAAAAATGCTTGCACTGACTGTACCAAAAAATGCCTGTAGAGGCAGGGGCCCTAATAAGGAGCAGCAGGCAGCACCCCAGTGGGTAAACAAAAAGACATGGCTCCCTGAGCAAGAAACTGGCCCCTTGGAAACACAAAGGGCTTTATGCAGAGTTGCATGCTCTGGCTGTACGTCTGAGCTGTGCAGCCTCGCACCCATCTTCAAGCAAATCCTTCTGGGCTGGACATATTCTTAGAGATGCACAAGAACAAGAGGTTTCACAGCAAGAGCTTCCATCCTCACTTTACATTATTGTTTGGGTGTCCAGTGCAATGGGAACTCAGCATGCTCAGCTGTGTTTTTAGAGCAAAGTTTCTCCAGCATGGCTTTTTTGTTCCTGTTCTGCTCCAATCTGCTTGTATTTAGGCTTCCCTGGCAGGGTGGGAAGGCTCCACAAGTGTCAGTAAAAATTAGGTTTTGTTTTCATCTTCTGAGCTAAGAATCTAGCAAATGCTAAAAAGKGCTTCAGCAATCAAGTGTTGTGGGAAAAATGTGCTTTTGCAGCTAGAAATATAAATTATTGGTGACTGATTGGGAAATTCGGTAGCTGACTTTTAAAACAAGCAGTACTGCCCCAAAGTCATCAAAGCAGAGAGCCTGATTGGGTCAGGTGGCTTTAAAGTGCTGCACTGAGTTTTTACAATGTTGGAAATTAGGATTTCAGATCATGGGAGGYTTGCTGAGGTGACTTACATTTGTGTTAGATTAAGATGTAAGCAAAAAATTTTTTATATTTTATATATAKATTTTTATAAAGTAGCAAATAAAACTTGGGAAAATAATCCATATGGAAAAAAACCAAACATAYCAGGTTTTCTAAAGGAACCTTAATATATCAAGTACTTAGCTTCATAAAATTGCAGTAAAATTTGATGGCAAAATCCCAATCTAGATGATGCTTTGCTAGTAAATAAATAAATATCCTATAGATTTCAGAAGCAGAATGACACTTCTGCAGATATATCAAACGCAAGTTCCAAGGGAGTAAAGAACTATCATGAGCAGTTTTAAGTGAAAATTGTCAGGCTGTTATAAAGTGTTGGTAGGTATTGCTGCTCATCTTCTAGTATTAGATGTGAATTTCAGTTTAAATGTCTAAGAAAAAAATCCCTATCAGTTAAGTATAGCTGTGAAGTTAGGAAATGGCAGACACTCCACTGTTTCACCTATTTCACCACTATTTCAGCACAATTTCATCTACTTGGGGTCAGTCCAAGCTTCCAACACTATCTTTCCTCTCCATCCTGCTCAGACTTTCACTTGCAGCTAGAACTGTGTGAATATCTACTACAGTCAACCAGTGTGAAATTGCATGTGTCTCCACTTTGACCTCTTCATTTTCTAGTCAGAATAGACAAATTGCCAAAGATGACACAACAATCCTTGTGTCCCTAGATGGGTAAGCTGTACAACTGTGCTTCAGTTTCCAATTCAGAAGGTTCAGCATCAAAGAGGAATAAAGAGTCTTAGCACACATGTGCAGGTTAGGTGTGATTTAGGTCTGTGGCCATGTAAAAGGGATCATTACTTTAATGCTACCAGTAGCATTTGACATAGGCACACTCATGGATTCTTAGGTGACTAGGCAGTTTTCCAACAGCTCTCAATTTATTCAAATGTCTAAATTTAAGCCACCACTTTGCCACAGTGTCATCTTCAGCAAAGAATTTGCTGGCACAGTGCACTACATAAGGAAGAGAACTGCTCTCCTGGTGCTTCAATCTCCATTATCTATAGATTCTTCTGTACCAACAGGATAATACTCTCTTCCAAATAGATTTAGCCAAAMCCTTGAAAATGTTTTTTCTCCTCCACTCTGTTTTTTTWWAATAATTTGGTAGACAGATATTTCTGTATGTGTGTCTGTGMGGTTATGCCAATTTGTTATTATTCTGCCCGATAAGATACTCCAAATTGTGCTAGTGACCAGTGATTACAAATGGTTGTTTTGTCTTAATTTTTGTTTCAGCTGAATGTAAATCTTATAGGATCAAAGGGCTCTATAATCAGAAAGATATTATAAAAAAAAAAAAAAAGTTTCCATCTCCTCCTGCCACATGCCTTAAGGCTACAAAAGCAGTTCTCTTTCAACCCTGAAAAGAAATAGTAATAAAAAAGCAAACCATCAATTAGAATGTGTCATGTCTTCAGTGTGAAACTTCATTGCTGAGTCATGTAAAATGGGGCAGCAAGAGATGGAAAACACTGCTTTTAGGAAAGACTGCTAATCTAAATGACTGAAGTGTCGTCGTCTGGCAGAATTTCTAGGGGTCTGCTGCACTGCAGAGCAGCAGTAAATYCAGGACACTGTTGTACCAGCTGAACCATGAATTTGTTGAAACAGATTATATTCTCTGAAGTGAACCTTWTTCTGGGTTGCAATTATTTGTAACTCTGGAATGAGAATTTCAGGTTTGTGTATAAACAATGAGAAAAGTGAATTAAGCAATGTAAACTAGTATTTTACTTACTTCTGAGAATTCTTTTGTAAAACTTGATGTTTACATGACAGTTAGAACTGTCCTCCTGCCAGAAGATATTGAAAAGGAAGGAAATGAACTGTGCAGTCATTTACACCCCATGAAAAGACATTTGATAGCTTAGAAAGATTTCTTGGTTTCTCTAGTGACTTGTTTCAAATGTAAGCTGTCTGTCTTTATATTCTGGTCATGTACAGAGTCAAGCAAAAGCAGCACTGAGAAAAAAAAAAAAAGATGAAATGTGGGCCAAATCCATTCTAACGTAGCTTCACCATAGTTGGTGGAGTTAAACCAGGAGACAATTWGTTCCAAAGATTTTGGAGCAACAAAGTACTAAAGTGAACTTTAATAGAGCATTAGAGCTGACAAGAGTAGCAGGAATTCATTTGCAATTAACCTTTACTCAGAATATAAAGAAAAATGGTAAAAGGATAACTTTCCAAAGCTGTAGTGAGCAGGCACAACCTCTGTGTTCTCTGAAAGGAAAGCTTGCCTTTCCCATAGGTTTCCATAAACATATCTCCCTATAAATATACACTGTTATCTCCTGGTTTTGATCTGCTCGCTTGTCCAGATAGCTCCATGCAACTGCTAACTTTTAAAGCTGACTCCTTGCCAAAGCTGTCCGTGCTCTCAAAGTAAAACAAAACATTGCACATATAAAGAAAAAAAAAAGCCATGTTGCTGATGAAGACAATGATAGCAATGACCTCTAGGACAGATGCACACCACATCACATAATAAATACATTGTTACTGCATATGGTATGACATCACAGATGTGCCTGAACACTTGATGATTTAGCACCTTTTGCTGAGATAAAGCTGYGCCTGATTATGGCAGAAAACTTTTCTCCATCCAACTCCTTAACAGTTCTGTCCATTCTGAACCTGGCTCTGAATGTGTGGAAGTTCTTTTGCTTGGTACAATAATTTGAGAGAAGCACAGACTTTGAGAACACTACCATTTGCATCAGTGAAAGTGACTGCTTTGGTGAATCCATCTGAAGCCCAACACAGTGATCACTTTTCTGGTAGCTGCTGCSCAGACCTGATCCCAATCCTTAATTCCTCCTTTGGCACGCTGACAGTGATCAAGAACTATGCAGTATTATTTTGTGCTTCTAATAGGAACAAGCAACTGTTGACTTCACCTGGGCTAATGGTTTAATTATGGCAAGGACCTTTCTTCTAATAATTGAGGTGCTAAGAAAACTGCAGTGTTGTGTTCCTACCCAGTGCAATTGGCAAACTCTAGGAAAAGCTCTAAAAAGGCCTAAATGAGAATTAGTTGTCTGTTTCTTGCTTGTTCATTTTCCTCTCCCTTTTCCCATAACTTTGCCAGAAAGAAGACTTTGTTTCGCCCTTCCCTTATTTTGGATCATATGGATCAGAACAGGATCTTGTTGTGCATCTTGTTTCAATCAAAATAGGCAGTGGTAGCACAAGCATAGAAGTCTATTTTTATCATCTGAGAAACAGCTGTAGTTGTATCAAGAAATAGGTTGCAGGGTAGATGAAATTTCAGTGGTCCAGAGCATGGTTATGACATGTCTCCAGAAAACAGTTCAAGAACACATGCCACAGATCCTAATACACATACACATGTTCTGRGGTAAGATTGATTAGGTGAGGACAACACTGAGCCACACTGAAGAAAGACYGAAAGGCTCAATTTATTCATCTACTATTCCCTCCTATTCCCAAATCTAGAAAAAAACACAAGGTGTCTTACTACAAATCCCCCAAATTTCAGCTTTTGAGTTTGGCAGGTAGTTGCATTGAAAAAGTGTTTGCAGATAAACAGGGTGAGAGAGAAACCAGGCAGGCATRCTGGCACAAATGACCCTGTATTTAGAGTAATGTTGCAAATAGCCATAAACAGGTCAGTTAAGAAGTTCATTGGACAGTGTAATCTGAAAAGTTGTGGAGAGAGGGAAGTGTGACTTTGACTTTTTTTCTGATTGCTATCCATAGTCAAGATCATCTCCTTTGTCAAAGGAAGGCTGCAGAGACCSTCTGTTCATTYGTGTAGAAACAAAACCTCCTGGTAAAAGGGCTAGAGRGATCCTTTCCTATTAACCCTTGTATTAATTCATTACATTATATGGAGGGTAAATGCTCCAAAGAAGAAAGGTCTGGTATTAATAGTATCATTCACTAATTGTGAGAAGTTGTCTGCACAATAGATCTGACAGAAACTCATGGATAGAGACAGTCTCTGCCTCACTGCATTTATCCTCTAGATGATGACATAGGCTGAGGACCAGAAAACAATGTAGGATTACTTTTGGGTTGAGGGTATGTGGAGTACATTCTAGCAGCTCTTGTAGTCTTGYTAGTCACTACAGTGGCTACATCAAGCCCCCAGTAAAGTGAGCTACGCAGTTCTGACATCAAGTGGGGGAGTTCTCAGGTAAAGTAGAGAGTGGTGTTAAGGTAGTTGAAGGGCGGCTTCAAGAACAGCACATTCTTCTCCTTAATTCAAAGTCATCTCCTTTAAGAATAAGACTTCATCTTAATGCTTTCAGTTTGTCCTTGTGAAGAAGGATTAAGCTGTATGTGAGGCCGCAAGTTTACAGCAGCAAAAGGAGGCATGAGTTAAAAAACATTTAAACCTGAAAGTAACAGCTGGACAGAGATAAAGTAATAGCTGGACAGAGATAAAGTAATAGCTGGACAGAGATAAAATAATAGCTGGACAGAGATAAAGTATGAGAACATGAATCTTTCAGGCTGTAGCTGAAGATCAAACAATTTGAGAGAAGTTGCTTTTTCCATCAGTATTTGCACATGGCTCTGGCTCCAGGCTTCAGGCAAGACCAGAAGCAAAAGTGCCAAAATATCATGAGAAAAGCTGCTCTTGCAAAATTTYTGGCCTGACCAGAAGTAGGAAAATCTCATGAAAGCCTGTTCTCGCTTGCTTTCCAGCCCTGCTTGGCACGTCCAGGAGGCTMAACCAGGTTCCCCTTGGTTTTGAACCATATTTGAATTCTTCTTYGGTTTCTCATGTCTTTTGTAAATAGTACTCTGTAAACCTGTGGTATGTCAGCTGTGCTGACTTGACACACTGATCCCCAGACTGGTGCAGACCAGAAGTTGTTAAGTGTTTTTCAAACCTTGTCTAAAAATTATCCTTTACTAGTAAGTGGCAATCCTGAGTCTRTTGYAGTGGGAGCTTTACAAAATGACAGRAAAATACTTTGCCCACAAGAACTGTCTATAGTAGGTAAGGTGGGGTTTTGCCTCAGTTCCTCATCTACGAAACACAGATACATAGTATTGCCAATATCACTAACCCAAATGTATACAACTAGTCAGCACTCAACCTACATATTTTTGAATCTCAGTCCAGATCTTAAACCACAAGACCATTCTCTCACTTCCAAATGAATGTGTTACACATTACAAGAAGTCTAAATGCAAACAAAAATATCTGAAAAGCATGTTGTGCAGGAAACTGGCTGGGATTCAGTCTGTGGCCTCAGTGAGTTCACAGTCAGCCTGACTCTGACCATGTAAGTTTGTATGTTCTRTTGCTGTGCCTGTGGTAGACAGTAAGCAGAGCTGAATTTAAGGTCAATGTGCACAACATCTGTGCTTACTGAAAGAAAGAAAAAAATCTAACTCCCACATTCTGAAACCAGTAAAACTAATGATGACCTACAGAAGAAAGAGATGTATTTTTAAAATACATCTGATTTAAAGAATACATGACTGTAAAGTTGAGTACTGTAACTATAAAGAAAGGAAAGAAATTTGGGRGAGCTTGCAGACTCAGCAAGCCTCTGTGGAACCACGTTCTCCAGGAGTTTTTCCATTTATTTAGTGTCATTTATTCAAAGCCATATATTTTGCGCACTTTTGAGATTGTTATTTTAGTTGCTACAATGTAATTGAGGTAAGAATGTACTTCTTACTAAACAATCCCTTTCTTCCACTGAAAAAGCAATATGATTGATTTCAATGAACTACAGGCACATGGTCAGTTTCTCTGTACATTGAAGAAATTAGACAACACCCCCATGCTGTTTTCAACTTGTATTTTACAGTTATGACATGTAGCCAGTAGCAATGTGCTGCACTGAAGGTCCAGGGACACACMCATTTACCAAAGAGGGCCTGGCTAGGATTTCAAAAAGCATGAATTCCCTGGGCAGAATCTGTGGGGTACTGCAATGCCTCAGGGCAAATTGGTAATGCCAAAGAATATATTTCTGACTGTGCTAGAAAGATGCCCCATGCAAAGTCTATTAGGCAGAACAAACACAGTTCTGTTTTACACAATTCAAATGGATTCTAAGGGCATATTGCCGCCTCCTTGTAAAAAACGATCTTTGTGATTGAAATTCCTGAGGATAGTGCACACTGCAGCTAAACTGGGGAGGTCTGCACACAATCTCTCTGTTGTATTTCTGTGGTCAGTATGGGATACTGCAGAAGGCATATAGCAGATGAGACAGCTCAGTCCTATCAAACAGTGCATAGGATTCTCTTTTGGCTTACAGTATTTTTATAACTAATGGAATTGAACTGTCTAGGATTTAATACATGAACCAGTATCAAAGAGCAGCTTCTGGACCAAAATTACTTAGAAATAGTCCATTATTTGGCCTGAAGATGCTGTGATGCAGAGSTCCACACTGCTACAGTACAAAGATAAAACATTACTAGTGGAYGTTGCATGCAAGATGCCATGAAAAAGATCAGAGCATGTCATAGAAAACCTCATATACTTTAGGATGGTTCCCAACTTTTATATGTTTATTTTGTATAAAGCAGCTGTCCCACTATTAATATTAGTTAATAAATAGTAGTTGAGAAAACTCACTTTCTAGTTTTCCCGTTCCTGTGGGACTAGGCATCTCTGTGACTATGTAGAACAATCCCTAGCGGAGTGAATCCAAGACAAGTGACATACTAGAAATTACTAAGAGTCTTGTTCCACTTGTAAACAAAAGAGGGTAGTGACTGCAACTTGTTAAAATAAAAAAAAAAGGGTGATTGATTTTGTTAGCTGACCAATGCATTCCTCAGGGTACCACTGTGTTTTTCATTTCATCTAGTGCCTGAGAATTACAACTTTCTGCCAAAGAAGTAACAAATTAAGATCTAACTTTGATTACAAAATAACAAACCATTGCCTCCCAGAACATCTCCTCTCTGTTGGTTAACCATCCCCAAGTGCTTTAAGCACACATTCTTTGAACTARAAGAGTTTTGATTGAGGAATATTTTCCATAGACCCATCATGGTTATCTGCCAGCTGTGCTGGTCTTCAGAAGTGCACCAGTAAGTAAAACAACATGATCACTATTGCTAAAAAAAAAAACCTATTTGCTATGTGTTTAACCTCTCTTTTTTGGATAGCCTTCCCCAGAGTGAAAGAGTGTTAGTTGAAGGTGAGAAAATGATAAAGACATAAATACTCTCATAAATGGCTCTAGAAGGAATCCCCACCATGATACAACTCTCTCAATAAATGATGTGCCAAAAGCATGTTCAATGTAACTAGCTCTTGTTCTTTCTAGTCCTTAGTTCCCATCTTGAAGCCACAGATCTGAAAATATAGTAGAAAGGGAAATCAGTGCTGGGCTGATTTGATAGTGAGATAGAAACTAGAACAGTGACAACAACTTATCCTGGCATTAGAAACCATTAGTTTGAGYGATGGTGTATATTTGTGTATGTAGAAAGTGTTTGGGATTCATTTGTAGGCCTTAAAAATTAGTTACTAGCCTTCGAGCAAGCCCACGAAGTGTGATTGAAAGTGTAAGGAGCAAATGGGGAGGGAAAAAGTACAGAGAGAGTACAGAGAAGCTTCTGTACTAGAATAGCAAAACGACTAGCATCACAAATTCAAACATTATTGGGCAATCATGAAAGCCAGTTAAATAACTTTTCTCCAAAACTATCTGAATAAAAAAAAAGTTCAGAAAATAATATTTGAGTTTGATTCTAAGTTCCTATTAGTTTGATCAAATAAAAGCTATGCTGTTTCAACAGTTTTTTTTCATGTATTTCAAGGGATACAAAAAAATTCATAATTTTTTTATGAAATATAACTTTGAAGTGCTGTTCTTCTAAAACTTTTTTTGCAGAAGTTTTCTAGGATTTTTATCTATTAGTCTTTATAGACAAACACTTAAGATGTGATATTATCTCCCTGTAATTATACAATATTCCTGTAGGACAAGGGACCATAAGTAGAATTATAACTACACCAATACAAACAATTATACAGATATGGTTCAAAACCACACAAYCAAAATTAGAAAGGCTTTTATATTTTGGAAAAACATGAGAATAGCATTGACTCTTACTCATAGTGATGACTTAGTAATTCAGAGTCACAAATTCACCATTCCCTAAATCAGCCCCCTAAGTCAAATTGCTTGTTATGGGTGCTTTTCCATGTCAAAAGCAGTGTAAGGGTGAGTTGAACCTGRAGATAAAAATTCATTATTTTTAACATATGGATGCTGAAGCAAACCTTTCTTTTGTTTCACTTTGWTATTATTACCTGGATTTTTAGCAGAATGCCTGGGATATGGTAAATAATGAAGAGATCACCTAACAGCAACAGTGAACCCAATCACTGCATAAGTGGCACAGGACCATGTTTTACCATAGGAAAATGCAACACTAAAGGGCTACCACTTGTTACTATAAGTAAAGTTTTCTTCTCAGGAGAGTGACTCAGAATCAGCTAAACCTCAGTTTCTAATATGACACTGAAAAAAATTAAGCATTTTCTTCATCACTGATGATGTTGCGCATTACAGCACTCGCTTTTTTTTTTTTTTTTTTTTTTTTTTTTTTTTTTTTTTTTTT
>NW_026623281.1:1779952-1948087 GCF_030028575.1 Malurus melanocephalus
GCTAATTTAGTTCTCTGAGCAATTAGGTCAGCTGTGCAGAAATAAGCAGAAAGTTTACTACTTCCAAGGATCTAAGTGGGTAATAAAATGCTGGGAACAGAGTGTGCATCTGCTGCAGGCCAGCTCTGCTGCACTGCCTGCTATCTGAGCCAAGGGTCTTGGTGTCAACTAAGATGCAGTTATTCAAAACTTGTATCACCAGCCTCGGACCAGAAAGAAGCAGATGGGTTTCTAGGGAGTGGCACTGAACAAAAGGAGAAATGTTTGGTTTATGTGGAAATGCATGGAAAAGGACAAGGTATAATAATTGTTCAAGGAAGTTGACTTGCCACTTCTKATGACACAAGATTGGCGTAAATCATTGTGATTTTGAATTCTTTCTATCATCTGAACATGACAGCTATATAAAGTCAGAGTGCCACACCAGCTGAAATTCTCAGCTAACTTCTGGTTTCTCAGTATCTTCTGGCTTTTCCTGTTTCATACTGTGGACCAGATAATCCAATATTACAAACAGATGCATACTAACAGATTCAAACAGAATCATACTCATTTGTCTTTGAGGGCTGACAATGTTAGGCTTGTCTGCCTTGTCCTTTAATGCCTAGCACACAAAACACTGCTGCAAGTTCAGGGGAGGTGGTGAGGTAAAACCCAGCAAAGATGGAGAAGAGAGAGTGAAGATCTTGAAAATCCAGGTCCTGTAGTTATGGTTAAAATGGAGAACTAATAGCAAACTAACTGTAACACAAAAACTGCAGTGCAAACATTCTTTGTCAAGAAGTTGATGAAAATACTAAAGCCAGCACAGATATTCTGACATCATCCTATGAATCAGATATATTGGCATCTACCTTGTCAGACTTTGGCTCTCAGATGGCAAAAAAGGTGGCCACCCCATCTTTYCACTCACTGAAAATCTGTTCAACATGACTAATACTTAATTCAAAAGGCTCCCCAGATTCTGTCTCGCGTAGCTGATACGTTGCATGGGAAAGTTTAAAGAAGACAGAGTTAGGCACTTTTCACTGGTACCCAGTGGCAGAGACGATATGAACCAAAAGGCAATGGGCACAAATTGAAATACCAGAAATTCCCTTTAAATRTAAGAAGAGMTGTTTTAGGGTGAGGGTGACTGAACACAGATACAGGATGCCCAAAGRGGTTGTGGTGCCTTTATCCTTGGAGATACCCAACTGAGTAGTACTGAGCAGKGGGTTGGATTAGCTGATCTACCCAGGTCCCTGCCAGCCTCTGCAGAATTGTTGTTTTTGTGATTTAATATTTCAGAGTCATGTGGAAGATTTCCTGTAACATACCTGTGTTTTGAAGAGTAACAGGGAGAAGAAAAGTGGTATTTAGTATGAAGAGTTGGGGAAGTTTGCAAACAYCAGGGGGTTTTCAAATTTAGAAGTTTAATATGGATGTGCTGGGCACCTCATTTCTTGATTTATTTATGAATGCAAAAGTACATTGGACTAGATTTTGAAGAGGACTGAGTGCAGGACAATTTCTTCTTTAAGTACCTACTGATCTTTCGTGATTTATCTTCTCCTGCCTTCATCTTTTACAAAAATTTGAGCAAACATAGTTCCTGGTCCCATACTTCTGGAAAACTAAAAATGCTATTTTTGTTGTAAACAGCATCATGGGAATTTAGTAACCAACCAAAGTTAGCCAAAAACACTGGTACCCAGGTCAGAACGCTGGTAACCCAACTGCAGGTTAAAACTGTACCAGACTGTTCAGATYCAGACTCCTTTCCCAGAAACTGATAATAAAATAGAATATTTTGTTCTACAGGCTAGATGTTTAGTTCTATCTGWACAAAGAGACACTACATTAGCAGAAAAGGCTCAGCTTGTATGTGGTGGAACACCAGTTCTTCCACTTTCGTATTCTGTGGGATGTTTATCTGATCAGTCCACACCATTTTCTCCAACAGAAAATCAGGGAGACAGGGAGGCCTTAAGAAAAATCAACTGRCAGATGATCTGTCTTCCAGACACGTACAGTATGGTACTTCTTACAGGGTCCAAATTCAGTTATTTATTCTACCTTAAGTAAGAAGGAATCAGGAAATTTTTTAGATTTTTTTTTTTAAGAATCGGTGTTGAATAAATCAACTTTACAAGGAGGCAGTGAATATTTACTGCTGATTATTCAACTGCTGGCTAAGTCTGACATGGAGTCCTACTGAAACYCAGTCTGGGGCTTTTCAAGAACTTCAAATTGCTTTTTCATAGATCTGAATCTATACATTTAACTAGTTATGCTTTCTGCACSTTGGCTATGTTCCTTGCAGTAACATAACTACCCAAAGTATGCTAAAATACCTAGAGAAGAAACCACTGTGTCTTAACTTGCAAGATGTGCTACAGATAACATATTTTGTAGAGTTATTAATAAAATGGCAGTGATGAATGACACGTCAGCCACTGGAGATTAAAAGAGAAAATAATGGAAAAAAGGTTGAGTTTGGAAAAGCTGGATAAGGCTTGTATTTCTGGGAACTGTATACAAGGAATACAACAGCTGTGCTTTCCATTCCCCATTACATCTGTTTTGGTGTGCTAAATATCCATTCTTCAGCCTTAATTCCCTCACACCAATGGAAGACATCTTGGCAAGGAGTCAAAATATTGATCTTAGATACTCTGGAAAATAAATGAGGGATTTAACTTTAGCAGCTGGATAAGGAGAGGAGTTGATTGGGCAAGAATCTCAAGAATGGAGGTGAGATAAAGAGAAGGTATGACATGATGCAGAACATGGGGTCAGAGGGTCAGGCCCTCTGTATGTGCTCCAATAATTCTGCTGGAGTGAGACAGCAGCCTGTTTCTGAAGGCTRACCATCCAAAGTTGCTTATATTTCTCTTCAGCTCCTACTCAAACAAGTAGGGTTTTTACAAAGAGATGGAAGTTAAAGTCCTTAYTTAAGCAACATTAGGGTGATGCTGTACAGTGCCCTCTGATTATTTTTCAACAGCTGGTAGTCTTCAGGCAACAGCTGTCTTCTCACTTCTCTCACTTCCCTCGCTCTTATCTCTACCAGCTTCTGCTTTTGGACCTTATCAGACATCAAATGTATCAGGAGCTTGTAACAGAGAAGACTATGAGGCAGAAAGAAAAGTCATGATAATAAATGTTTATGAAGAGTGATGCTTTTATAAGATACTGCTCTTCCTCATGTAAAATAATGGCAAGGTCCAAGGGATTGCACTGAGGTGCTTTGCATCCTTCATGGCGAGGATATTTTAGCCTGCTCCCCTCATGAGCAGTGACTGATTACAGCCCTGCYATTGATCCCCACTGTGGTTCCTGTGCACAGTCATCCTGTTGAAAATGTGTACAACTACCAGAGGAACTGGTTAAAACAACACAGGCTTTAATGCAACATCTGCACACTGCACCTAGCTCTTAACCATCTATCATCAAAAGTTATGACCATCATGAACTGCACTTCAGATAAGAGCAGCTCATGAMTAATGAACAGCTTGATAACCTGGGCCAAATACATAGTAGTGAATGTGCACTTTGAAGTGTCTGTAGTTACAGAGCAGTTCCCTCTGTAGGAGGTGCAAATTTCAATAGCTCTGTTCAGTCTGACAGCATGGAGCTCTGGAGCCTGTGCAGATGCTGAACTATTACTAAGCACATCCATGGGTAACTGTGCCAATTGACAGTTGCAGGATTTACCTCCAGCATTAATAGGTCTAATCACAGTGTCCCATGGAAAAGAGTGCAATACTGAAAGACGTGAAGCTGTGGCATTTAAAAATCCTAAATCTAYGGATTACATCTCAACAAGTAGGGTTAGAGGACTTCTGCATCAGAAATAGCCTGGCCAGTGGCCTGCAGGAGACAGAACTGACCCAGGTTTGCAMGCACCATGGCCAGGCAGAAGTGCAGCCACTCAGAGAAGTCCACTTCTGTTGACCACTCTGCTTTCAGTCACAAAGGACACGTCTTGCAGCAAAGCAGCCCTTTGTAACTTGGATTGAATCAAATGTAGTTGAAATGAGGAAAGCTTGCAGTGCTTCACATATGCCTACGGAAAGACATCTCTTGGAGTCAAAACAAACCCTGATGCCTCTTACTGTTATTGGAAGTACAAAAGATACCACTTTTAATAATTTGTTATTAATTCATTATTTCATAATTCAGTAATTCTTCAGCAGTAGCAGACTTTGGGATATACTGCATCTGTTTAGGGTTCAGAGTAACTGATAACATAATCACTCAATTTCTTCTCACTTTTCCATCAAGAATCTTGACTTGCTATCAATTTTACCTTGAGACCATCCCCCTGCTGCCCTGTGCTCTCTGAAAACACACTGAAATCTAAAGTTTCAGACATTCTAGGAATCTTTCCTGATTCTTTTTTTTCCATTCTCTGAGAAACCCGATCCACCACAAGGGTGGGAGAGCTTATTGTTTTTTTGTCTGACATCTGGATTTCATTAGCAGACTCATGCGTGCTGAATCAGGAATGGGAGCTCAGAAGAAAGCAGATGAGAGTTAAAATTACGTTAATGCTAAAAAAAATGCCCCCTTCTCTTCTCCAACTTTGCAAATAAACACAACATGTGAGTCATGTTGTGAGCTCAGCACAAACACTACAGCCATAATAGCTGTACCCACTAATATTGGATATATTGTACCTCAAGCACCYATAGAGGAGAAGATTGTATTATTTACTTATATACACCAAAATGTAGAAGGACTCCAACAAAAACTTTCCAGTAGTTTCATGTTAATACTACTACTTCACAGGTTTCTAGTAAGTGTCTCTTGTCTTCTATTTAAAAAAAAAAAATCAGTATAGTATGAAAGGAAATAATTTATCCCAAAYCAACCATGAAATTACAGTTGACTTGCTGCTTAGACGACTTCTGTAAACAATAGCAGCAAGAGGACCACTTTTTCAAGTTTAATAGGAGTGTTAGCAGTGGCTGAAAAGTCAGACTGTTATTAATGAGTGTGGCTTTCACTGCAGAACAGCAGAAGCAGTAAGAGAGACAGTAACTCGGTGTCAGTGCTGCACACAATGCTGTGCTAACAGCCTCGGCRTGACTGAGAGCTCATCTTATTTACTAAGGCTCATACAATACCCACCTTTACAACCTACTTTGCCCTTTTTCTCCCTCCCAGTACAGAAGGACATCTGGCTCCCAGACCTCGAGTGCCATGCTATCTGGTCAGACAGCCCTGTCTCCTGTGGGCTCAAAGAAAATGAGGAGACTCAAAGTATCGATGGTGGCTGGGTCACACAGGTAAAGGGGGATTGACACCAAGCTTTTGGTCATGTTTCAGAACATCAGATGAGTCTAGKATAAGGAACCTAGCAAAATTACAAAATGGTAAAGAGCTGAGAGGGCAGTTGATTACAGGTACTGGAGAAAAGCTGAAAGCAAAAAAAAAAAAAAAGCTGGAGAAAAACATGTAAGTCAGACTTTGACACTGCTTTGTAAGCCACCTCAAGAGAATTTCATATAGCACTGACACAGGTCTCAATGCCCTGGTGAGGGCTTTACTTACACATTTGAGGACCACATGACATCACATAGGATACAACTGTGTAATATACTTCAATTAGCTTTGAATTGATAGAAATTTTGAGTCATTAATGCAAAAATGACCAGCATGCTATAAAACCACAATATGGTTAGTTTCATGTGTGTAACAGCACTCTATGCTACCTCAGGAGATACAGATACCACCTTTCCTGAGAAAGTTACAYGCCTGTGGCAGGTGACATGCAGGAAAAAATGTATTTCTCATCACACACCTCAGGATAGGGATGAGGCCTTTCATTTATACAAATCTTTTCAACAGAACTGGACAGTTAATGGGCTTGATTTGATTTTCCACTCTCTTATGTTTTGTGCAGTTTGACCAGTGGCAACCACAGCACAAAAGCCACYGCAACAATTTTGGTGCTGGTTTACCCTCACATGATATGCAAAGAGAATCTGGCCTGGAGACACCTCACATAACAGGAGGATTTTTTTCATGAATTTTGAGAAAACTTATGAAGACAACAGTGAGGATTGTCTTTTTGTTCTCATCTATTAAACTTCCTAATCTAGATTTTACATAAATGTGTTTTAACTAGCAAAGATATAACTCATCATAAAAGAAATTTAAAAATGAACAAATACAAAATGCAAATCTGGAATGACTACTATTACATTTTGTTTCTTAAAAGTATTTAAACCAAAGCCACCTCTCTAGTTAAATGATGAATCTCCTTTGATTTTCTAAGAAAGGCTTTTTGACATCTACTTGAAAGAAGCGTTCTCTTCCCCACTTTTTGCTCTCCTAATTTTTTCAACTGTGTAATCAGGAGTTTGGGAGTAAGACAAACRTGACTTCTATATAAAATCATCTTAGAAGCTATCTTGGCTCTCATGGAGCCTTCTGAGGGTGTCCTTTCTTTAAATTGCCCACATAAGACTGACAGGGCAGTGTTTGGGAGGGCTGAGTGTGTGCTGGGCCGGGTGCTCTTGGCTGCCAGGTGCTGTGGGCAGCCTGGCTCAGGTGCAAGKATGGATTTGGCTGGGCTGTTGCAGAGTTTCAATCATAGCTGCACACCTGCAGTGTGGTTTAAAATTAGAAATGGACTTGAAACCAGTATTTTGTATGTGAAACCTTTGAACCTGGGAAATGTTCAGTTACTCTGAACTCATGCCCAAGATTATAGCTTGAACTGTATCAAAGACTAGCTTTAATGTGTTATTTCTCTGCAGAATGAAAAAAGAATTACTTAGAGGGCTCAACAATACAGAAGATCTCAAAGGTGCTGCTRTACTCCTAAGCACATTTCTGCAGTCAGGGAATGAGTTAGAAACAAAGAATAACAAGTTTCTTGTGGAAAATCAGTCACAAATCTGAGGATCAACTAATCATAAGATTATGTAATTTCCAAAATGTCTGCTGTTGCTGCTAAAATCCCCAAATGTTTCAACTTAAGCACCTGTATATGGGCTTTATTGCTTTAGCTAATAATTTAGCACTGACCAGGCTCTCAAGTAAAATGCTTATTCTTTGTTTTCTCTAATTACTATACAAACATTTTAGCTTTCCTGCCAAATGAAGGACATTTGGAAGAAARTTGTCTTAAAACCTTTCTTCTCTTTTTTTTTGTCTTAAAAAAACAAGCCTCTACAAACCTGTGAAACACCTCCTTAAATAACAATCTTCTATYAGTAACATGACTGATTATTTATAGTATAAAATAGAATATGTTAAGGAATGAAGTTTACACTGAGTTTACCCCAAGGCTGATATCAATGAGGCTGATATTGCCTGTATCAGTATAGCACAGACTTGTGCTCCTGATCCATGCYGTGCTGCTTTCTCTCCTGCTTCTGTCTTTCTCTCTCAGCCAGTCTGAAGRACATCTGCAATAATACCAGGCACAGATGGCAAGAATTACCTGAGAAACTCTGTTCACATCTCATAGTAGACCCTTCCATAGCTATGAAAGGAGCCATGTCCAAATGCATAAGGCTTCTTCTACGTTTATTGAAATAAGCCAGATACAGTAGAATACCACCACTGTTTGTGCTACACCAGGGAAATGGAATAGAGAACAACTTCCATTTGCTATCTTAATTTCTTGAGGGAAGTGATACAAKGGGAGGGACAGGCAGGACTGACTGGTACATGCTGACAGCAGGAAAATGAGAGGAGTCCCCTAAGATGGATTTGTGCCCTCACAATCTACTGACTGTCCTGGGACAACCAGGAAAGCAAGGAGGGGCTGAGCTGCCACTGTTGGCTGTTGCCAGCAGAAATTGCTGATCTGCCTTCAGCCATTTGCTCTTGGTCACTGCTTCTGCTGTTTGCCAGCTTCCTCCTCTGTACAGTAACTTAAAAGGAAAAGGGAGGGAGAGACAAGGCAGCTCACACCCCAGACAGTCCCTTTCTCCTCAATAGCCAGAGYGTTTCCCATTTCCATGACACCCTCTCAGCCTCTGCTCAGACCTTGAAGGCCTTCTGTAATCGGGCATGTGGCTTATGAGAAAATGTATTTCATTTTTGAGAAATAGGGAAACAAGGTTCTGTTAAAACTGGGAAAGAGAGTTCAAATATCGATACATTTGGCAGATGTGAAGACGTTTGGAATTTCAAGCCGGAAGCACCAAGATATAAATGTTCATTTTTGGTAAATTAAGCTTTTGAAACATTTCCAAACAATTTCTTGCAAAACAAATCCAAGGCATTGCTAAGTGAAAAGCTTCCACTTCAGGTGTTTGCTTCAACTTTTGCTTTTTCAGCTGAATCTGTTACTGAAGCATATTTTTCTAGAGAAAGCTCTGGAAAAAAAAGTTATTTGGTTCAGTTTTTTTTTAATATAGATTAAATGAAGCTACCTTTTTACAGAAAGTGTTTGTGCATGGACATTTTGACAGGTGGTAGGTTTAGAGGGACCCTTTTCTGTATTCGATGTTGCAATACACGCCTGCCTGCTTCTACCTTTATGTTTTAGCAATATTGTATTTTGAAGGAGTATTTTCAAATTGTATTTTATTCAAAAGCACAATGAGGAAGGATTATGGTATATATTAGAGCTGGATATGGTAGATATTACAGAGATCTTGAAAAACAGTGATCTATTATTGCAGAGCATGAAAATTTAGTTATTTTTAATAAATAATATTATGATTAAATTTGATGGTGACTTTGGGAAGTCACCAAGTCCAACCTCTTGCTCAAAGCAGGACCAACACTGAGTTCAGGTCAGGTGTGATCTGAGTTTGTCCAGTCAGATCTTGAATGCTTCCAAGCATGAATGGAAATTACACAACCTATATTTTACACTAAATCAAAATACTTTTATGAGGTGAGAAAACATGATTCACTTAATTTTCTATTATTCACTTCTTATCAGTGCAAATGAGGAGTTGATAAACCAGTGTGGTTTGACCTGCTAGTTCCCTCTTTACCTTATCTATAAATCAGCCTGTGGAGGGCTGGAAACCAGACCTCACCTTCCCCCTCAAGAGGAATGCTCTCAGCACTAATTTCCAAGCTAAACACCCWATTATGGTTTATCAGGAGTTTTACTGCAAACTAAGCAAATACCAAATTGTTTGTAAACAGAGTTCAGAGTTAGACCCATGCAATAGCTATGTTCACTCTACYTAAAGTAATTTATAAAAGTCTCTCAGTGACTTGCACAGGATTTGGATCTGGTTTATTGTGCRTGGTTTTTAAGCATAAATTATGTGTGTTTAAGATAGTGAATGGTAATATTAGCACACAGATATGCAATAGCAGAAACATAAGGCTGGGAGGTGCTTTGGGATGTTCTCCTCGCTTGTCCCTGGACAGGATCACCAGCACAAATCTTGATGTATGTTTATCTACACTGTTCTGAAAGCCCTCCAGTGAGACAGGCACTCTGCTTCAAGACCTCACACTTACAACAGTCTAAGTTGAAACCCACTGCTGGACTCATCAGCTGTGGAGATGGAAAACAAACTGTGCCCTTCTCTACATATTTGTGAATTTTTAATGTGACTTTTTGTGGGAACAAACAACACTGATTCTTCAGTCTTTCAACACAAGTCATGTTTCAGAGACCCCAAACTGATTTTTCTCCTCTCCACTKTACCCTGAATTTCTCTGCCCAACCTGTAGCCGGATGTGGCTTTATCAGTGCTGAAACTTTACTCAGTTTAAATGCCAGATATCCTTATGGTYTTGCATTTAAACTATTCTTTTCCTGATATCCACCTTGTTGCTAGTTGGCTTGAAATTATCTAGATAGTGAATATGYAAATGAGATTCAAAAGTAAATAAAATTAGTTGGAAAACCACAATGAAATGAAATCACATTCTGTGGTAGATGATCCAACACCTGTCACCCAGCCCATTGGTAACTGTCGCACAGGACCTGGGACTCCACTGCAAGGCCACTGCAAAGACCAAGAAGGCATTGCCCTCTGACAGTATTTGCCTTTATCACCTCTGTTTGCATTGTATTTCYCACAGGGATTAAAAAAAATAGTTTGAACTTGTATTAGTACATAAAGKCTGAACCGCAGTAATGACAGCTTAGTCATGGGCCTGAAGGAGGAGTTTGGTTTTGGCTGGTCTTCCAGACTTTTGGGAATGTGATGTCAAGTACYGTGCTAGACAGGAAAGGGGCACAGAAACAGTTTACTAGGTACTTTCTGTTTTCTTTTTCACTATCTTAACTGCTCTTACTTTGATATATTAGTGTTCAGTATCTTCTTTTCAAGCACTCAGTGGACATCTGGACATCAATGCCACATACTATAGACACCACTTTAAAACAAGAACTTTGGGAGAACGCTCTCAAAACAGGGCTCTTTGGATCCCCTCTATCATGCATCTGATAAATGGCTTGAATCCATGATACACACAGCTTATTGAGAATTTCCATAACAGTGCAAAATGGGTATTTTTTCATTTTTCAGACTCTTAAACAGCTTACATTTTGAGATGTAAGATGTACGTGCCCAAATTATAGCCCATGATATTCTGGTTACAAGATTTCTGCAAGTCTTTACTATAGAAGTAGAAATTATCTGAGGAAATATATTCAGTTAATCTCAGAAATGCAGAGAAAACTTGGCAGAACTGACTTCAAGCATATGAGAACAAAATATAATAGCCTGCAATGAATTTTGTAGTATATTTGATATCAYGGAGCTGTCAAAGTGGCTCCATGTGAGAAAAAAAAAAATTAAAAACCTTAGCCAAGTCCAAATCATCTACAATAATTCAATGCAGGTTGTGAATGAAAAAACAGGAATAAAGTAGTATATTGTGTATAAACAGGACTTTTGAGAGCCTCACATTCTTTCAGTATCTTGTAATATGGAATTTTAGTATGTGCATAAGGATTTGCAGAATGAACACCTAAAAACTACAATTTCTTAGAGAACTATATGTAGGTGAAGAAATGTGCACTATACAAAATGSAGTAATGTATCTAAATGCATTGCAAAGCTAGAGAATGAAGGGGCTGGATATTAGGGGGTTTTTTTTCTGTAGTGCCACACGTACAGGTTAACAGGCTCTCTCTCAGCACTAATCTTACTAACATCATTCCTGCTGCACGAGATATAAGCTTAGCTGTTGATTGATTTTATTATGTGTCCCATACATTCATCTTTACCTCTGCAAGAAGAATACTAATTTTGGTGWTTCAAATACTGCTTTATTCATACCAGGGATAACACTATCAGGACTTCAGTAACTCTCTAGGCCAACAGAACTGGAGCATCAAGAGGAGAGGCCTGTACAGCTCCAGATTAAATGCCAGCAAGTATACTCTGATGAAAAACTATCATGGAACCTGAAAAATTGAGCCCATACAGGGTGTCAGATTCCTCCAAGACTGGGAAAATTAACCTCTCACCCTGTAATTGAGTAACAATAACAATGGTTCACTCACCAGTTCAATAGAGAAAATACAAATTTATTTGGAGGCCATCACATAGTATCCAAAAACCTAGTGTAAAATGTAGCAACTGTCAAAAAGTATTCTTTTCAGAGTGAATTTTAAGATTTTCTAAGGTCTGCAATCTCCTTTAATTCCAYAGTTCTTTGAAACATCTCTTTAAAAAATACATAAATTTTAATAGGTTTGTGTTCGTTTTGCTTTTTTAAAAAATTAAGATTTCTAAAATCCAGAAACATACATTTTTTTCCATCTTTGTAGAGATGCCAGCTTGTTCYTCATTGCCATCTTAGTCAGCCTTTGATAGCTGGAGAAATCACAGCTGAGAATTCCTTGAATGTTATGCACCTTTGAGATCCTTGCACAACCAAAAGGCACCAGACAAATCAGATGAATGTTTCAGGCATGAGAGTTGCTCCAATCTGGCAGCCAAACAGCTGCCTCCTGAGCCAGCTCTACTGCCCAAGATCCACTATATCTGACCACAGGGAGGGACAGCTTCAGGGCAGCATGACCTGGCACACCAAGTTATGGACTAAGAAGAAAGGACTAAACTCAGCCTGACAATGATTTCTTCCACATCCTGCATGAAACCACAAACGCAAATCTATGCAAACTCAGCCACAGCAATTACCTACTGCTCCCATTGACTTGAATATGTGTTCTCAAGGCACTTCAGTTTTAGAGGATTTGCTTCAAAGATCACTGTTGGCAATAGAAAGACTCCCACTGTTGGCCACATTAATATGCTATGTATTTCAGTCACAGATTCAAGCATGCAGGGCAAAAAGAGACTGATAGTTTCCCATTACAGATATGTCTGCAGTAGTATGTCTGTACTTCTGTGAGCTCGCATGTGCATTTTTCTTTGTAAGTACAATGTAAAATTGGGAAACATGCTGTGCAACATTTCTCTGTCTCCCAGAACAGTGGCAGCACACAGGAATTTGACTGCAGAACAGTGCGATTTGCCCATTTTATTTCCCCACCAAGTCGCCATGAAGTAAGGGGTCCTTGCCTGTGCAGAAATTTACAGGAATTGTCAGAAAGTTTTTTTCAATAAGCTTGGAACTGGCTCAGAATTTGAATACAGTTAGGACAGAGACACCAGTAGATGGAACTGGTACTGGGCAGAAACACCAGGTAGAGCAGTTTGAAAATTCTGAATACAGAGATGTTGGRCTGGAGCTCCAAGCTTGGAGCTTCTGTTGCTGCCTTTACTGCCCAAATTAACAACAGGAATGACATTTTTAAAAAAAATGAGGTCTAGGATTTATGTATTTACTCTTYTAAGTATATTTCTGAAAAATGGCAAGGGTTCAATCTCTCAAGAACATCTTAGAATGTGAATTAAGTGTTTTATTTACAAATGTCCATATAGATTGTATCWAACACCATACCCTATACTTTCTATAATTTCTGCATATTAAACTTAGGTCTGAGTTTAGGTTCATGACATCATGGAAGAGTAGTCATGTCAATAACATTCTTAAGAATAAGATTCATTTTGTGTAGGCCACACTTGGTACAAAGGAACTCACTGTTTATATTTTATAGGATTTAAAAATAACGATATAGTGATAAGGGGTGAAAAGACAATGTAACTTTTTTTAAAAGATCTTCTGTTAATTTCTACACCTGCTATATAAAAGAAAGTCATAAAGAACCATATATCTTTAATATTAGTGGCCCAAAACTCATTGGTTTTTGTCCTGAAGGGAAAAACCCTCTGTGGTTACCATGCATGTGTACAGTACCTTCGAGTACACAAGTAAGTACACAAAGTTTTGACAGGTCTATGTACATATATATTTACATATCGTGCAGTCAACCATCAGTGAACCAGATATGAAAAGTACTCTCATTCCTTACCCTCCTTGCTATTTAAAGAGAAATATCTTGTTGGGTTGTTTTTTGGTTTTTTTTTTTTTTTTTTTTTTTTTTTTATGGCACTGTCAATGATAATTTAAGAGCACTGCTATATTAAGAACTCTGCTTTTAACCTTTATTCTCTGCACGTTTTTCAGTTCATTCAATCAATGAGACTTCTCTATGTGCAAGACCATCGAAGAGGTATGAGTAAGATGTTACTGTCTAAGACACTGAAACTCACAAATTAGTTTTGGAAAAAATGTAGGTACACTATAAAGATGATASTAAAGAAAAGTGCTGAGTTTTATATAGACACAATTATTGCAACAAACAACTTTTTGCAAATGTAGGCAAATTGGAAATGATGAATCACAGTCATAACATCACTCTTATTTCTGATGGTTTCTTAAACAGAAAAAAGCACTTTCTATCAYTATATATGACACAAACTACAAGCTAAAATAATAGAAGTTTGCTAAATCCTGTTTCAATTTTCAGATAGTTATGGAGATGATATTAGACAAATTGCAGATACCTGAGGTACTTAAATACTAAAGCTGGAAACTTTTGTTTATAATTATTTAATCTTCTGGAATACAATCATCACTTAAGATATTAATCTGAACTGATACATGCATTTTCATCAACTTATACAGCAGAAAAAGAACTTATCTTTTCAATAGTAATAACATGCAGAATTAAGTGAGGATATTATAGTTCTAAAGTTGTTACACAATTTCTTTGCTATGCAGGAAAAACTTCATAAAACATCCCATTTCAAAATGTGTTTCTTATTAGCCAGTTTCATAAAAACAAAAGAAAAATACTGTATGATTTACTGATATGCATTTTGTCCAGATCAGATTAATTCATCTCTCTTCTTAAGTACATGAAAAACACATAGCTATAGCCCTTTTTTTGGTAGGATTTGCTAAACAACTTTTATTTTTGACAGCACTMGCAAAACTAAGCATTAAAACCCAAGATATTAAGCAGTGCATATAATGTTCAAATTAAGAAATCAGTTATCGTCAAAAGCAGTGGTAACAAATGGGGGCTTTATGACAAAAGCCTGATCCTGCCACGGGTGCTCCCTTCTTATGCACAATGTTTTCAAGGTTTTGAACATAACTCGTGTACACAGGGCCATCCTCTTGAGAACTGTCTTCAAGCTTAGATAAACATAAGGAAAGTGTGCATGTTTCTGTGAATGCTTAGCTCTGCTTTTTTTCAAGAAAGCACATGCTGATYAGACCACAAAGTACTTGCTTGTGTTAAAAGAAATCTCCAGTTAAGTAGAATCAATTTCATATCACCTGTCCCGTCACTAATATAAACAGAAACGTGCACGCACAGCAGAAGGCACTGACAAGCTCTGTTCTGGGATGCCACATGCACATGGAGTGATGCATGTGCTAGGAGATGAAAAACATAGGAGCACAGCCATGAGAAGGACAGGGGAATAGAGAAGAGACTGAGAAAACCTGGCTTGGTTAGTCCTACAGACTGAATGCTRAGAGAGGATATGATTGAATGCTGAGAGAGGATATGATTGCAGTCTATTAATACATCCTGAGATAAACACCAGGGAGGGATGTGAGCTATTTCAGTGGAGGACAATGTTGTCAGGAGAACAAATGACTATAAGCGGCCATGAGTTACACTCAACCTAGAAACTGGAAGATTTCTTGTTAGGAGAGGACTGAGCTTCTGGAGCAGCTTCCCACACCAGCAGTAGCAAGGGCAAAATACTGAAATGCTTTCCAAGTAAAACCTGATCACTTTCTGAAAGGGGCTATATGATATGGCTGCCTGTAACCAGAGACCGCATGTGGTAACCGAGCAGATGTTTCCCTGTCCTGTGTGCCTGTGTGCCTTTACTCATTTCTCCCCCGCTCATAGGACAGTCACAGAGTATGCCAGTAGGAAGTCTTTCCATTTCCTGCTTCACAGAGAAATTGAAGACTTTACAAATGAAATCTGAAAAAAAAAAATTATACAGGATGTGCAATTTAAGAGAATTAGTGTTCCTACGCAGCCCTTAACTGTTGGTATCTCCTGGATTTCTATGTGTGGGTCTTCAATTTTCATTAACATGCCTAATTCCTAGTGCCTCAAACCATAAAATTACCTATGAAATAAACAATGCATTACTGCTCCAACACTGACACATTCACCTGGGACCATCTGTGTGAGCTGCAGGTCACATTGTCAAGAGACCTGCTGCATTCATTTGGTTTCTCACACAGCACAGCAAAGCACAGCCAGCCAACCCCCGCCCAGCAGTTTTTCCCTCCGTCACATATTCAGTAATCGGAGTTTCAATCCTTTTGTTAAGTAATGTATGCTATTACATGGTCCTATCTTTACATTCTTCTAACATGTAACATGCTAAATAAAGTAGATTAAATACTCACRTATATAAACCAGAGTAGTTTTGATCTCCTAGCAAAGAAAATGTCATAGTTTTTTCCTAAAGAAAATTCTTACTCAATGTATATCGAAATAAGAACAAGTAAAAATATTTTCAAATGCCACACCCAAGACTGCAAACGTACTTTAATTCCAKGGCTTTCATTAGAATTAATGAAAGATATACAGCAAAAGTAATAAAGTTAGTCTGTGAACAACGAGGAATACACTCAGTTAAAGCTCATCTGATCTTAGACTTGATTTCATGCTGACATTGCTCTGCTGGCAGATGCTTTTTTCCTGTGTTTTGGTCTATAAATGTCTGACATCCTCAACAGCAAATTAACTGTAGTTAATTTTATGCAGATTAATTCTGCTGAAAGTCACACAATAAGAGGATAGGAGGTTAAAGCCATAAAGAAATGGATGCTGGTAATGTCGACACATGTGATTTTAGAGCATTGGCAGCATTTTCATTTCCTTGGGAYTCTATATAGGATGCTGTTGAAATTGTGAAAATTTAAGCCAGCAATGCAACTGCATCCAGYTGAAGCTTGAGAAAATTAAGAAATTTGGTACACTGTGGCTTTGGGAGCCTCAGGGAAAAAAAACTCGCAGATTGGAAAGTGGTTTTAGTGCACACTGGTTTATACCACTTTTTGAAGGAAATAAATATTGTCAGCTTTGCCACTACAGAAAAGTTCTAGGAGTCAAAGACCATCACATTTTGCCAAACATATAGCAAACGTATAAGACAAAAAGGATTTTGCACTCGAGATACCTGCAACCTGTGTTACTGCAACACTGATTCAAAGTTCTCTTCGAATGTAACATCTTCTTCTATAGCATGTGAAACTTRTTATATTAAGTGCCACTGCCAAACTGACTACTCAGAGCGCTGCCTGATAGAATATTACAGAGTAGCCATTTTAAAGTTACCAGACAACACTCGTGTGCCTAGATTAATGCTTCTGTAATACTTAGAAGGCAAATGAAACATCATGCTTTTTCCGTGCTTTTATTGTGATAAAGAATAGATTAAAAGAACACATGGCTAGCTTGGCATTTTGTCAAGATACTTCAGTGTTACTCACTCTCAAGTATTTCAGTCAAATTCTGCGATGCTTAATCAAGRAATGGGGAAAATGTTGATGAAAATGTTTTCAGAATATTATATATTCCTTACCTGGGGGCAGTCTTTGATGTAGTGTCCCTTGTTAAAGCARAGGTGGCACAGGTAGTTAGGAGGTGGCCTCTTGCTGGGTTTTCTGGCTTCTGAAGAAAGGGACAGGTCAGAGAAATGCTCAGTGAGGGAGCTTAACCCATCCACAATGTTATTAAGCGAGCCGTAAGGTGATGCACTCTTGTAGAGACTGCTGCTCAGMGCCTGCAAAAGAAAACAAGTCATATGCAACATAGTAGTGGATTAAGGATTGTTCTGAGGGAGATTTGAAAAGGGGATGGATACAAATAGCAGGGGGAAAAGTGATTTTTTTCCTTACAAACCCAGCTGCATATTTGAGGGGAGCAATACACAGGCTATTAATAAAAAGGTTTCAYGAAGGCAGTGCAGTGGACCTGGTACCCCCATTGCTGAGGAAACTATTAAGCTTTCCATAGTTCTCTAAGTCCAACCTTTCCACTAAGCAATGATTGCTTTCTTGTGTTTGACCATAATGCATTCATARTAGAGTTATATTATGCAGGCAAAAAGCTGAAAGAACGGCTCACAAAACAGAACCTTTTTGTGTTCAAAACTACTTACACAAAGAATATTGAAGTCAGGGAAAGGAAAAGAATGCCAAGAAAAATGCAAAGTTACTTTTAATTTCCAATCTGGTTAATCAGACAGTCAACACAGCATGCCATGKTCAAATAATAACAAGAAGCATTAAGATCTACATCTGGTTTGGATTTTCTAAGGAGGAACCTGCTGTGATTTAAACCTTTCCTGATAAACAGTAAATACCTAGGTTTTGTACTTCACCTCAACAGGATCTTCACTCTCTCMATCTCAAATCAAAATCAGTAGCTCCCAATTTGCTATTCAGTAGTTTTACAGCAGCAGGAAACCCATCAACACCTAAATAGGTATTCTCCCTAATGGAGACAATAAGGATTAATTTGGCTTCAACCTGTTGCAGTTCAGCAGAAACTTCAGAGTGGAATTCAAAAGTTAAGTAAAAACTCTTAAAAAAAATAACATAATAACGAATCACTATAGAAATAGGACTGACAATTGACTGTCCTTTTCATCCTCACATGATGGGACACATTTCACATGGTGTTTCCACCTTAGCTCTACAATGCTATGCTCATGTAATTCTCCTGGTATCAGAGAATTACTACTGGCTTATGGGARAGTGAGGTAAAAAGAGGTCCAATCTGTGCTTTAATTCTATTGAATTCAAATATTTCAATAGAGTCTTTATATATGTGTTTCCTATATTTATACATTATATATATTTTGAAGACATTTACTGAAACTGATTTAGAGTTTGTCAAATAAGTATGGAATTGAAATTTATTTCAGAAATGTCAAACATTCAGGATGTCAGCACAGGGAGTGTTTTTGAGTGGCAGTCACATATCAAAAAAATCATATTGAAGCTCCAGTCACAAGCAGTTGGGTGAGTCCCATCTATCCCTGAGTCCCATCCCACCACAGATGGTGTACACTGTACAGAAAAATTCAGTCTAATAATCCACTTCACCCACTTGCACTGTAGTCAAACACAACATGCTGAGCTCCAACTGACCCCTCAAGCAAAGCTGAAGCTGGTGCAGAGCAGCAGGATCAATTCAAGGGGCCCCTGAATGGAATCTGAACTCTTAGGGGACTTCACATATGTCCTGGCACTAAAACATGCTGTGTAGCGTAGTTCTGTACTGGTGCAAGACGATGTGGCTGAGAGGAAAATCAGCCACTTTGTTTCAGGGGTTGAAGCCACAGATTTTAAAAGGAAAAGGTATTTCAAAAACTAATGTAAAGATTTTAGTTTCTTTAGCCATCAAACAACCAAAGAGACCTCCAATGGTTACTGGAATTTATTTTCTAGGATTTATTGGATGCTATGGGAATGAGAAATTCTTGGCAACAAGTTTTTTAAAGGAAGGGGAAGTGCTGTGGATGCCAAAATAGCATTAATTAAGAGTCTTCAAGAAGTTCTTGTCTCCCTAGGAGCCACTTTCTCTTATATACACTTGGRAAAATAGAAAATCTTTCTTTTTAAGAGATCATCTTGCCAAGAGATTCCTAAAGTACTTTACCTGCATTACACCTATCAGTAAGTTTGCAAATTCCTTATTATTATTCCTTATTATCTGATTTTATAGAAGGGTGAAAGTAGGGACACAGAATGTGTGCAGTCACAAATTCTTATTTCCAGAATCTGGAATAGCTTCTGGGGATGTAGAATAACTCCTGCTCATCAGGAGGTTACTATTTTTGCCCTCAGGGCCAACTCAGTAACAAACCAAAACATATCTATCAGCTGCCACAGTGGGCTTTGAATTGGACATATGGTATGCAGCGGTGACAGTTTTCTTTCCTACACATTCTTTATACCGAGCTATTGCCCTCATTAAAAGGGARCAATTTGGAACCACAGCTGGATATTATGTAACTCACTCCTCCAGCAATGCTTCGTGGCACATTTCAGGTCAACACTGAAAAACAAGGTGTCTCACTCCAGCAGCAAACTTTCACAAACTTTTGTTTCAACTGTGGCAACCAGAAGCTGTGTCTAAGGCTAGGATTCCTTCAGACTGTGGGCTGCACTGACATTAAATCATAATCTTATCAGCCACCAACGGTGCTGCAGCCAAAGAGTGGCCCACAGCTCTAAAACTGACTGGCCACCTGCTTCAGCTGGCAGGGCATTTGTGCAATAAATGCCACAGCTGGACACGGCAAAACATCCAGTCTACACACAGCACCGTGAAACACTTCCCTATAATCATCTTGAGGCTCAGTGGTAAAAAGGGAAGAAACAAATATAACATCCCAGAAGAGGACAGTAAAGGAGAAGATGGGCATTGCTGATGTCATTGGTACTTTAAAGAACAATGCATTCCTTTGGAAAATGCCTAGATGATCCCAAGATGCAGCCCATCCCTCCGGGTATAGTCAGACAAACCGATTTTGGAAAATCGGTTTAAATCTGTTTGACTCCAAGTCAATGTGAAAAACACATCAATCCAACACTTGAACGTTGCTATAAAGAGCACCAGCACAAACGGTGTTACATCCTGTTTTCAGCGCTGGGAATCTCTAGTTCTTCAGGAGATCAGGAAATTAGCCATTCCCAAAAGCTAAGTTATATAATAAGGGTGGTAATGAGAAAGTTCATCCTGGCCCCTGGAATCAAATAGTGAAAGCTCAGGACTTGCAATGAATGTGATGAAATGGTGATTGATTCCACTTTGTCATTGTAAAAGGCAAGGGGTGAATGAATATTGCTGAGATACATAAAAGAGTTTTGGTTTTGAGTTTTATTTTTTCTTTCTGGGGCACTCAGTTGAGCAGAACAGCAATTCAGCCCTTACTAAGTGTTTGCACTGCTGCAAAGGGGATTTTTAAGAAGGGTTTTGAATAAAAACTTAGAATTAGCTACACACCAAAAGGGGTGAAGGGGTGTCCAGGGGAGTGATTAGAGTGCCAGGGAGAATGTTCATGGTCTCAGACAGAAAACAGAGAAGRAAGAAATGCATTCTGACTCTGGTCTCAAGTGTATTAGTATCCATCTGGGAGGTGGCAGGGAGACTGCTCCTTTCATGAATTCCACCAAAAGAAATGACTGCTCTGCACCACCAGGAAAGGCAACCTGTTTCTATGCAAGGTAGACAATAGTACCTCTCAAAGAGAGTCTCAGTTTGAGCTTGAGCAGGACAGAAAGGATTTGGCAGTGAAAGGGTTAGCGCTCTCAAGGCACCCGAAAGACCACACTGCATGTCCTAATTACAAGGCTCATCAGCCCAGCTGCAATGAATTCAGGATTTCCTTATCTTGCATACTGGGGGGAGGGGGGACCTAGTGGTAAAACTTAGAAACTGCCTTGATGGGAGGTTCGAGCTGATAATGTAAGTTTGTTTGTTTGTTTTTACCTTGCTATGAAACTTGTTGACTTAAATGAATGTGAACCAAATTGAAAATCTTGTGTTGTATTTTCCAGAGGTAACCTCTCTGCTGTGTAGATCTTTAAACTGTATCTGTTGGTGGTGTTGGGAAGCAAAGTTTCCTTTGTTATTTGTTTGCTCAGTGTTTCCAGTTAAAGGGCACGTAATCTGTAAGGCTGCAGTGTGGTGCTTTGTGAAAGAGGCAGCTATTGTCTTCTATAGCTTCCTCACTCTGATTTCCAGTTGGGTAACCTATGTGAGTGACTCAAGAGTTCCAGTATCTCATCCACCTCTAAGAAATTCCTAGTTAAGTGAATGACTGGCAAATGCTCTTCATTCCCTTGGCTGAGTCTCTGCCTTTCAGAAACATCTTTTGAGACTGATGTGTCAAGAGGTAGAAAAGGAAACATTGAAACATTGAAACACTGGCTTTATCTCTTCAGCTTCTTTTTTAGCAATGGTTTCATGTTGAAAAAAGACAAGTGTTGGGAATATGCAGTGAAACATTTAAGCAAATAAACAGCAAGTCTTACTTTCCAAATTTCCCTTTGGTGTGTATGGCTACTGCTTTACCTGTAAAAGTGTTTTTTAACAGGGACCAGGAAGCACAGAGAGCAGAAGAGCCCCTCAATTATGACATTTAAGTCTGAGCATCTACCAGACCAGCTGTTATTAATAAGCAATAGCAACCTGTTTATGCAGGAATGGTACCTTCTTATTAGGATTTAAGAAGCAAAGCTTTTAGGCATGGACTGGAATAGCAGAGGCCTATCTGGAACAGTTTCTGGCCAAGTTCAGTTTGTGGCTGCTGGACTCTATCTCTGCTTTAAGAGGTACATATCCACCAGTTAGTCACCTGAGGCTAAAATGACTTGTGCTGGTTGATGCGGGCTGTGTCTGGCCAGTACATCTGTTTGATGCTTTGGAAATCAGGACAATTTGTACTCATGCTTCTCTCCATATTTGTTATAATTGTACATACTGAATTGAGGTCCTGTAGCACTTCAATATTCCTACAAGCTAGTCCAGTCATCAATGCTTCCAAAAGATTAAATAGTCTGTAACTGAAAAGTGATGAACAAAGCATTTTTTATTAATTCTTTTTGCTTTAGTATGCTTCCGACCTAATAAAGCAAACAAAAATAAAGCACTTAACTGACAGAGTTAAGTTTAAGTCAACAATGCCATGGCTGTTTGAAGTTTATAGGAAAAGGGAGTTGGGTTGTCCTGTCATGAGAGTGGAAAAAGTAAGGTTTCTATATACTATAAATTGTAAATATTTTCCAGCCTGTATGATGGTAACCAGACTAGCCATGCTAATTATTAGCCCTGAATCGAAATACCAAAAATTGCTGAAGTTATCAACTTGGATTTTCATAAAGAACTCAGTGGTTCCCATGCTGTGTCATGGATAAAACAGTGAGATAGACAAGTCATTGTCCTCACTCAGTTGCTATTTTCACGTTGGAAGAGAGGGAAATCTGAGCTAYCCAAACAGTAACTCAGTGGCCTGTATGTGTAATATAACTTAACCCGAGCTGTCTTATTTGCTACTGTCCTATGGCTTGCTTTTGATGTGGGCTTTATCTGTGGGGCCCTGCAATGTGTGAAAGTCACTTAAAATCTGTGACTTCTCTGTGTTTCAGCTCTTTGTAAGTGGTCAAAACAGTTCCCTGTTTTTGTCCCCAGTGAAAACATCCAATGCAGAATCGTATAATAGAATCATGGAATTGTTTAGATTGGAAAAGACCTTTAAGATCATCATCAATGTTTATGGCCAACCTCAAAGCCTTCTGAAAACAGAAGGATTAAATGAAAATACTGTAATAAATTTAGTTGTATTAATTTGAGCCAGAAGAAATAGAGAAGTTTAATTACCAAGGCTGATCTGGAAAACCTCAGAAACTGCTCCTGTATGGCTTGTGTCTGCTTTAGCTCCTCTGATAAATTGGATACTTTTATAAAAAAAACAGCTTATGAGTATGTTCAGTAACATTTTCTCAYTGGAAAACTAAAAGCCAAGCTCATCACTCAGTGAAAAAAATGTCTGCCAGAAGGAAGAAAGAAAAAGACTCAGGTTTCAGTTTCCTTCTGAAATCAACTTTTAACTCAGCTGTCAAAAAAATCTGGTCTTCGGCCTGACTTTAGTAAAATCTGAATTACTCAAGTTCTCATATAAAACCACAGATAAATGTAAATTAGACAAGCAAACCTTGATGCATTCCTGGCTAGTTAAGACTAGCCAAGTATACCTATATTCATCCTTCTTCTGTGAGGGGCTTTAGACAAAAACATGATGATGTTAAACTGCTAGCACTAATACTTCTTTTAAGTATTTTCAGATAGATGGCACTAGGACTTTCTTTCTGCAGAAACAGTATCTTAAGGAGAAAACTACAAATGCAGTGTGACCTGCCAGTGGTTGTGAAGTGAGTCATTGAAGGGCGATGAATCGTTAATCCAGCAGATCTCTCTAATCTAGTTATTTCAAATCTGACAGCTCAGCTGGCTGTGGCTTCTCAGGTTGGAATTGCTGAGACTCTGCAGAACAGCAAGTGGGTGCAACACACTCCTCTGTGCATCATTGGTGTGTGCCTTCAGTTCACAGCAAGGCTGGGAGCAACACCTGCCACCACCTTGCCTTGCTTTAGATTTGCAGGTCTGGATCCAAAGCTTTCAATAAGTTTCACAGATCTTCAGATCTTAAAATAGTCCTGCGCCCTGTGTACTGTGCAGTGGTACACTGTATGCAGACAGCTCAGGAATTGTTCAGTGACCATCTCCAGGCTGCTGGAGCTCAGGTAGGCCTTTTGGCTTTCTGCTGGTAGTGTGATCCTCCTTACCTCAGCCTCAGGGAAGGGTTTGCTGTGGATATCAGTGAGGACACTTGTTTTACACAAAGTACAGGGACCTTGCAAAAGATCTTTAAAGGCAGACAAAGGAGGACGAAGATTTGCTCTGGTCAGAGGTGTGCAGTCTGGAAGGAACTTTCTACAACTTGCACCAAGATCAGCAGGGTTCCTTTTCAATGGCTGAATGCCCAACAACTGCCCACTTACATTAAAGAGAAGCTCTAACACAGGAGCGCTATATTAAGGACAACAGAGACAACTGACATTGCAAATTACTTTAAATCATCCCCAGGATTCCCAAGCAGTCTCTTGCCTGCCTGCAGCCAGGTCTCCCCAGCCACCAACCTCCCTGACCTTTGGGGAGAGGCCCCTGGGTCCCACTGCCACCTCGCGCTGCCCCAAACCGTGTCCCTTTGGTCGAGACAGGGTTCTCCGGAGAGGAGGAGATCATGAGGGCTGCATAGCTTGAAGTGACGGGAGAAACGGATGGGCATGTTTTGATCCCTGCACTTTCTGTTAACATCTCTGCTTCCTGCAGGAAATCTTGTCTCAATCTGACCTGCAGTCTGAAAAACAAGAGTCGGGTTTCCTCTCATTTGGTAGGTCTTTTGACACTCCAAACCTAAGAAAAATAACACCCGGAAATAGATATGTGCCTGTTCAAGACACACTTAGGAAAGCATTTACCTCCTGCGCAGCTCTTGCATGATGAAAGGTTTTGCTAAGAAATGTCCATTTTGGGTTAAACAGAACTCTAAGTCTGAGACAGTTTTGTTTATATCATTTACATTCAGTAATGCCTTCTTGGCAAAGAAACTTCTGCGATGGCTGCCAAAGTTTAAAAGAGGCAAAGCTAAGGTCACTGTCAGAGGTAGAAACAATACATCATCTGCCCAGAACGGGCCCCTCGCAATGCGCTGAGGGCCTCAGTTCCTGCACTCACAGCAAGACAAAAACTTTTATTAAAYTGAATATAGTGAGGAAAATAAATTATTTCTATGTACTAAATGACAGGCTGGAACTTCATTTTGTGACTCCAGCTTTTAGATATTTTTATCTACATTTAAAGCTACCCTCTTAATCAACTGTGATACAGTGCAACTTGAAGTGTGATCTGAGCAAGCAAACCTAAAAATCACAATCTGCTTCAGATAAATTATAAAACAATTGAGCTATCTGATTTTCAAGTACACTTGAGGGTTTTATTTTTCTCCCCATGCTGGGACTGTTGGAGGAATGAATCTGTTATTCTACTAACTTCAGTTGCAATGTATGTTGGAGAAAGATGGTTATATGAGAACATCTCTGTATTTCAAGGATCACTGATGCTCAAACCCTCTTAAAAACTCTTGGTAGCCCTCCATTTTCAGGATGCAATGACTACAACAGATCCTTTGCTTTTCTTTCAACTGTAAGTATCCACAGCCCTAATGACTACTTACAAATAGTTGCCTAGCAGGCTCTTTTTGTGTAAAAAAATATAGGCTGGAACTGCCCTGCAAAAAGCACTGAGATACCTGGAAGCAAGAGAAATCTRTGAGAGCAAGCTGATCCCCTTAAAATGTTTGCTCGGTTGGCAGTTAGCTGGAGAAGATGTAAATACAGATTACCAGGTACCCACAATCCTTCTATGTAGGGTATTRCACTTGTGGTCATTGGAAAGGGACACCAAATCCTGCCACATGCAGAGACTAGGTGTGGGTGGCCATTTAATATAGCAGGAATTTATTTCTGCTTCACATAAGAGCTCAAGTCCTGGATCATGAGGGCACTTGCTAATCATCAAACTAAATTTGTCAAAACACAAAAAGTATTTTTTAAGAAACAGGTTTGGAAGACTAGGGAGTTCTCCCATGAGCAGCAGTTGAAAGAGCTGAGGAAAAGGGTCTACAAAAGAYTCCTTAAAACTCTTAGTCAAAGTATTGGACTTATTATTTGCTTACACCAAAATATATGACAGAAAGTGGGCTAGGCTTGTGATCTGTTAAAACTTAAAACTCACTAAAACTCCCCACAGCCCTGCTGGCCTGGCTAGACAATGAAGGACATGGAGAAAGCCCAGSACTTGTAACCCTGCATTTATTCTGCTTTCCTCAAGTGAATCTGTCTATAATTTTAGATTCTACTTTTGGTAGATCACAAATTGTTTGCTGTGGTTCTGAGAATATGAACTGACCTGCGGGAAAAACAGAGTGATCTAAGTTTTTACCCTTATGAAATACTGTCTGTCTGAATTAGATGAGCATTACTGGAAGATTTAAATAGCTTTGTAAAATTTAATTAATTGCTTTGATTTACGATAATTACTCTGGAACCCATACAGAACCTAAGTAAACCATAAGGAAAAGACTTATATTCTCCCCATTGAATTTAATCACTTCATTGTGGCAAGAAGTGAAGAGCAATTTCAGAGGGTAGCAAAATGGGCACCAGGCTGTTGGCAATTTTTCTGGGGAAAAGAAACTGGAGAGAGATACAGGTATTAATTGTGATGTTTCATTAATCTGTTCAGAAACTGGAAGGTGATACCCAGTATCACTTTTTAGGCAGCATTTATATGTGTGCATCTAATTTGGATAACAGGAACACAGTTGCTTTTGTTTCTATGCAAATGCATGTTAACAGTATTGTATGATTGGTCTTTGTAATATCTGCGCCTGCACCTTTTTGCAACTGCACTGKGTCATTATTTTTCATGTCTCTTCAAGTAGCATGGAAAAGATCCTCTGGTCTTAGATTTAAATTTCACTTAAATCGTGTTTCAGAGTCCTTTTATGGCACACTTAAGCTCTGATCTAGAAAATTTTCCTCTGTGTTAATCGTCACCTAGCATCTGTCAGTAAAATGCAATCTTTTATTCTTGTTGTCAATGACCAAGTAACAGGACTATTGCTAGAAGTTGTTTGTTATCTATCTTGTATCAGTACACAAAAACCTCCAAACAAAACAACAAAACAAAAAAGGCCTGGGTGGGGGGAAGAGGGGAATTGGCTTTGGGATAATAGCATTTAGTACGCATCTTGCTTATCTAATTCACTCCATACACTTCATAAATTAATATATTGGTTCAAGTCAGACTTGGCTGTCTGATCATTTGTGCAGTTCACTGGAGAAGGATCTTTCTTTTCTGCTCTGAATAACTGAGTCTGTGTCTGCAGAGCAAAAGAGGAGTGGATGAAAAATCATTACCCAACACACAGTTACATCACCCCTTTGTTTGGGTGCTTTGGCATGGAAGACACTGTAAACGCATAAAATAACTGTAAAAGAAAGCTCTGTGTATAAAATATAATTGTGACAAAAATTCTACATGCTTTTGCCTCCAATTATAGGTTGGGGTGTTTTTCTTTACTATATACTGCCTGATAAGCTGTTTTCAAGATGTGAGTGTATTTGTGAGGCAGAAAATGCATGCCAGTGCTTCTCTCAATGAGGAGTTTGCATAAATACAAAATCTCAAGTGATTTAAGAGTTTGCAATGATTTTCAGCTAATCAGGAATAATAAACATAATTGGTCTATCTTCTGTTGCTAGATTTATTTTTCTTTTCAACCTATGAAAAATATATCAGTAGCAAAGCAGAAAGGATATATCCCTCTTCTTGAAGATTTCATTTACTTTCAGCAATTGATATTTTAGTTGTTGCCAGCTTTCCAAGCTTGGTTCTGATTTTGATGTGAAAGCAAGTAGCTGCAGATCATTATGGTGGTTAACGCTTTCACTGTAAATGAATTAAAGGCCAGGTGTAAGTCATGTTTGAATTAGCTCAAGCTCGAGGTAGGGCAGGTGTGCTGGAGATCTGTATTGGTATTTGCTGGGGGCAGGGGCAGTCTGGGGGTAAGGAAGCAACACAAGAGGCTCTGGCTGTTGGAGAAAAATCAACATATTTTCTTCTTACTTCTGTGGGCTTTCTGCTGCTCTCAGTSAGGTAAGGAAGCCAGAGTAAAAGCAACGTAATTGTATTTAGAACACTTTCTTTAGTGAACCAAACTTGGCTCTTGGGCATTTYCTCCTGTAATCAAATTGCTATTAGGTAATTCAGCCTAAGTGTCAAGAGTAAGAAGAAAGTACCTACTATATGCAGTATCATGCACTTATAACAACATAAACGAACAAAACATTTAATCCTGGACAACAGAGAAATCTAAAGCCATACCYAGGTGATACAAATGGCAGAGTACTGTAATTTGGATAATAATTCGAGTTTCATGCTTTTTTTATACAAGATAGTGATCTTATTTTCACACTCTACTTACTATAGTACATTCACACATGGAGTTTTTATTTCCCTGGTGAACGTGGGTGCTTTCCAAAGACTATAGAAGTGGCTAAGCAGCAGGCCATGGCTGCAGAGATAAGAACAGGGAGCACAAGAGAATGCTTGGAAACACAGACCCCTGAATTTTTGCATTTTAAAACATTTGTCCAACTGGAATTGGATACAGAATAGTTGTTAGTTCAAACACCTGGAATAGGATCTRAGATTCTGAGACCAGTGTCATGGGTCTGAGAAGATTCTGAGACCTGGGTCATGAACTGCATTTCTTGTGCTGAGGCAGCATCATCACAAGGGCTTTGGAGCTGGCTGTGTGGGAGSATGGAGGAGGCTGGTGTTGCCAAGATCTCCAAATGCATATTGTCCTCTGATTAACATAACAGATTCAGCTCCCTGGAATCTCTTACGGGACCAATGTGAGAACTGACAYTTAACTTCCTGAAAGGCAGTTTGAAATTACTTGAGTGACACTTTAAGTAGCCACAAAATTATCTGTAATGTCATCCTGAGGCAGAGAGCGCAAGTTCTGCARCACAGGAATTGTTGTGCTAGTGCCTTTTCAATTAAATTTGGAGAAGGTTAAGGGCACTCAAATGTTGGTACTTACACAAAGAATAGTGCGAAAAAAATAGAATTAGGAAATCAATTGAATAATTGCTATTATTAAAGGATACTTTCAGRTACTGTAGACTGTGCTATTCTGGCAATGACTATGTTGAACAAGAGGAGATAATACTGTGGTTATTTAGTCTGTAGCTGAGAAAGTAAGAAGTCCTCACTTGAGTGCCTAGCACATTAAGCACCCTGTGGATCAAAAACATGCTCTGTGTTAGCATAACTGATAATGTTATACAAAATTAAACAAATAGGACATGTTTTAGAGCATATGGCAATTTCTGATAATCTGCATCTCTGTTTGCCCTCAAACCATACTGATTGTGAGCAACCTCTTAAAAGGCATTTTGTTCTCTCTTTTAAATCTTTTAATCATGGCTGTTCTTAGAGATATTATACTTAATTTAGTGAGTTAATGGCCTGATCTAGTATAGCAATCCTTGTGTTCTTCTGATACTGAGAGAATGGTATTTTTTTTTTAAACTTATAATTATCCTCCAAATTAATTCATCTAGGTCAAAAAAACAGATCTCTCTCCATCAAGTACCAGGCTAGTTTGTATCCCTCTAATTCTATGAAAGGCAGATAGACAAGTCTGTCTGGCAGTTCTACAGAAAATATATTTTATATCAATTTCCTTCCCTATATTTTTGTTTTTCCAGTGTTTCATCAGTTTTTGTCATTAACTTATGAATGCCACTGTCTTCTTTGGGAAGCTACCTAATMTACCTGCAGATCTGCCTCTGTTTCACAGGGATTTGAATGTTATTTTCCACAGCATGCTGTAAACTTTCTTTAACACCAACATTTTTCTTTCCAAGCAAGTGATCTRTACTTTACTGTAGCAAACTGGGCTAGATTACGTTCTCTTATTCCCATTTAGTTCCTCTCTTGCCTGTAAGGACTGGATCTGGAAGTCCCTGAATCGGAAGCATGAAAATGGTCATTATTTTCTCATCTAGTATATGCAGTTATTTGTGCTTTAAAAAAAATCTAGTTTAGATCTAGAAAGTGGCTGCCATTGAGGTTTCTAGAAGGAATTTTGCTCTTGAAAGACACACAGAATAGAGAAAAAAGTTTAGCTATTACGATAATTTCTAGTTACTGCTTGCTGTCTCCTCTTGACCAAAGAGAGCACTGACCTGCTCAGATGCCTCCTGTTAGTATAGAAAAAGATCTTATCTCTTCCTCTTTATTTTAGGTTTTTCAATTATACCCCTCAATGACAAAGCCACAGATACCTGGCTGTGTTTCAAAGGCGTTAAATTCCATGTAACCAGCCCCACAACAAAGCCTCAAATACTTGGCTCTGATGAGGGTGGAGCTCAGTTCAATGGCCAATTTATTGCATCTTAATGGTCTAACATGCTTTTATTTCATATCTAGGACAACAAATGCTGCCATAAAGTTTGGTTTAAAGCAGGTCTGTTTTGCAAAATGAGTCTTGCATACAGAACAAAACACTCATTGTTGCTTTACTGTTTAAACCTTTATTATTGCTTTTTTTTTCTTGGTACAATGGGCTTTTATGCACCAAACAGCTGTGTTCATCATGTTTATTTAGAAGGCATCCATTGTAGTGGAAAAAGTCTGGAGGACAAAAATCTTGAAGTACAAGACTACTCTGTGGGTGCTGGCACTTTCATTTTTTTTCTGTCCTGTTCCTTTGGTCAGTATGCAAGTCACATACACAGGCACTGCCATGCAGACTTGCAAACCCTGTATAATAGCAACTTTTCACAAGTGCTGTCTCTAATTCCAAGTGTTCTCCTCCAGAAATTTTCAACTGCAGGGCAACATACAGGACACACAACTATTTTACACCCTATGATCCTATCATTTCTCAATCTGTTGCTATTTTGGACCCTCATTAGGTCACTTTCCAAATATTGTGTACAGCTATGTGTCAATCATTGTCACAGCTCAGCTCCAGGCTAAGGCAGCCCAGGACAAAACCGTGAGGAAAAAAAAATGCCAACCAAAGCAAGCACTGTGTAGAAAACAGTCAACAGTTAAACTGTGGAAAGCTATGTGTTGTTCCAAAGATAGCATAAGCCCACTTGCTGCAAAAACAGCATACAGTACTAATGCTCTCCAAAATAATTTTACACAGTTGAAATATGTAGTGTATACCCAATGGCATCTGCAAATAAACAGATGTTAGAATCTCAAGAATTAAGAGTGTGACATTGTCGGAAACTCTTGGGCGACTCCTGCCAAAAAACAGTCTAGTTTCCAGTTTCTGGAAAGAACAGAGCATCTAAAATACTGACAGAACTTTTCTTGAGCAACAGTATCTCTAGCACCTTCTAAACCCTTGAATGAAAGCTGCTGTATTAGCAGGCAGTTGGGGAATTAAAGAGTTCCCTACTTCCTTCAGGGTATATCCAGCAGGGCAGAAGCATTCCCACGCCATATGAGATGGCTGTTCTCTTTTCCCACTTTTCAGCTTATAATATATTTAGACATAGTTCAGGTAAATATTGGAAATACAGAAGTGTCTCCATCAGCCACACAGTCAATACTATCCTCAAAGGCTGGAAAATGAATGGGAACAAACTAACATGCTTGGTTTTCTAAAAATATTAAAATATCTGTATAGAATGAAATGGCTTCTTATTTCCTGAATGCTCTTGGCTTTCTACAGAGCTGGCATTCTCAATTGCTGCTGCTGTTCATGTGCCTCAGGAAACTAATGAAGTTAAAAAGTCCCAGCTTGTGGATGATAGGAATCCACACAGAAATACAGTGAAGGTGACTTCTGGGATCTGMAAACAGCACAGCTGGGGGAGGCTGCACAGGGGCTGACTGCTTGGAGCTGGGGYAGACAGGGGCCTGAGGAAGGCCTGGCATGCGAGGGAAATGACTTTCCAGAGGAAGAAAAGTTTAGGGGAAAAAAATGGAAAGACCYATGAGCCAAGTGGAAAGGGAGTGTGACAAAAGGATTAGCCCCTACTTGCACAGAGCATAGTAGAAGCTGAAAATGAACTTGGAGAACTGTCAGGAAAAGAAAACTGTTTCTTGGAGACTGTTTCAAAGGCTTCCYGAATGCAGTCTCCATTTACTTGTTTCTTCCCTTTTCTCCCATAAAGAAAAAGGACTTGCTGTGAGCAGAATGTAYCCCAACTTGAACAAATACAGGTCTGAAGAGAGTCCCAGTCTGGAACGCATGTAGGCTGAATTCCTAGAGTCTTGCTGCTACCTGGGTACCACAAAGCTTGTAAGCCAAGCAGAAAGTGACAAAACCTATTTGTCACCAACAGGTAGGTAGCTAATAGCTTAAATTGCACTGCCTGCTAATCTTTCTGCAAAATCAATGTGCTTGTTAGGTCTATATGTTGTTAAACTGCTTATATGGTGTCATGCTTAGTAAGACTCAATCAGGTTGAACGGCTTTTGAATCAAAAATAATGCCTATTTTGAGCCTGGATGTGCTTTGTTAAATTCTTAAAGAAAGAATTTCTAATTAAGGGGAAAAGCATGTGTCTAGATAACTCTGGCTTTTAACTGTGGGCAGTTATAATGTTAGAGCAGTTGGGGAATTTGATTTGATCTTAATTAATAACTCCATAACTTTTCTGATAGAACAGGGAAGTGTATTTTGACCGAGACTACCTTTTAAGTAAGTGTTTAACATAAAAGGTGCTGGAAGGACTTGGAAATGTCATTCTGTGGGAAGTGCCAGAGCAGGTTGGGATGTACAGTCCATCTGACCCCCATCAAACAGAGCCGCTGTTGAATGCCTCCAGCAAGAGTCCCACAGCAGGGTGCCAGACTGTAGCTGGATCTATTCTGGAGAGGCTGCGAGCTGTGGTGTGTGAGGTGCCATCTTGCAGTGTCTCCACAGTGAAATCCCTCCAATGCAGAAGTGCTTGACCTCAACAACTTCCTGTGAAGGAAGGGAGTTCCACAGCGAATTGTCTTTGCATACCCTAGTTTTTTAGCTTCCTTCCCTTTGGTTGCGTTTAGTCTTGTTCTTGAGTTATGAAACGTCACAAAACTTTTTTCGCTGTTTTTGTCACGTCCCTGTTTATATCTCTTCCTTTCAAATAGTGCCCRCCTTTGATCTCTCGTAAGCCATATGTATTCTTGTACCAAGCTTTTTAAGTAACACTTGGGGGTCGGGGGGAGGAGGGTTAGTGGCGGCGGCTGTGGTGGTATTTTTGCACGTTATGACGGATGTAACACTTTTTGCGTCTCCTGCCCCCCGTCCCTCCGGCCGCGCACGGGAAATCGGTGTAACCATTGACCAGGCTGTCAACACGGGCGCCCCGCGCCGCTGGCGGGCGGCGGGAGGAGGCGGCGGCTGCGCCAATGCCGCGGCGGCGGCGGCGCCTCGCCCCGGCCCGTTAGCGGGACAGGCAGCGAGGGAGCGCCCGGCGGGAAGGGGCCGGCCGGGCAGCGGGACAAGGAGCCTGCGCGGCGGGGAGCGGGGCTGCCCCGCTTCGGGCGGACTCGCTCCCGGCCCGGGAAGGGGCAGGAGGCTGCCGAGGCATCATGGCGGTTGTGGCCCGGGGCGGCCGGGGGCTCCGCGCCGGGAGGCGCGGCGGACTCACCTCGCTCCGCTGGAGCTGGAAGAAGCTGTTGAGATAGCTGGAGCTGAGCGAGGAGCCCAGCTCCGGGGTGCTCTTGGTGTAGCCGAGGTCTGGGTGCTGGGACGAGGAGGGCTCGGGTCTGAAGGCATCGAAGGCGCTGGCCTGGTGCGTGTCTTGGAGCGAGAGATAGACCCAGTTGAGGAGCTGGGCGGGCTGGTACACGGACGCGGCGCTGGTGTCGATGGTTGACAACAAGCTCATCTTTTCCCCCGGMGCGGCCGGCCCTGCGGTGCCGGTCTCCCTCCCCGCGCTCCGGCAGCGCCGCTCTCTCGTCCCTGCCCGGGGCGCTTCCTCCTGGCCGCCCGGAGGAGAGGACGGGCCGGGGGCTCGCTGCCGCGCCCCGCGCCGCTCTCGCTCCCTAAGGCCGGCGGCGCCCGCGCAGCCCCAGCGCTCCGCGCAGCACGGGCATCGCTGCCGCCGCCCGCGGGCTCCGCAGGAAACTTTGTGCGCGCTCCGTCCCACTCGCCCGCCCGCTGCCTGCCCCGCTATCTGTCTTTATTCCCACTCCCGCAGGCAGCGGCGGGGAGGGGCTGCCGGCGCTCCGGCGGCGCCGCCGCGCCCCCATAGGCCTCCCGGCCGCCGCGGGGGTGCAGGGGCGTCCCGGCGCCGCTCCGCCCCCGCTCTGCCCGCCCGAGCGCTGCGAGAGGAGCGAGTACGGCGGAGGTGCCCGGTCGCTGGCCGCGGCTGTCCCCGGACCGCTGGCCACTCGCTCGCCTGGGTCGCGCCGGCTCGCTCGCTCCCCGGCCTTCCTTTTCCTCCTTCCTGAAGATTTTTGCGCCAAACACGCGTAAAGCCCTCCCGAGGGCTCCTCGCTGGGCCCTTTCGGGCTTGTTTTTAACTAGACGTATTTCTCTCGGCTGTCGTCAGCCCGCCCTCTCTTTTCACTCTCATTTCTGTTTCTTGCTGCTGCTGGGAGTTCATTGCAATSTGAAGTTCCTTCTCGTTAATCCGTGTCAGAGCTCCAGGTTTACGAAGCCCTGCGCGGCCGCTGAGGTTGTGCCAAGCCGTGCAGAGTTAGGGTTTTCCAAATAAGGCAGGCGAGCGGCGCGATGCTCCCTTTGAAATCCATCTAGGTAGCCCTGGCGCGGGCTCTTGGGGAGCCTGGCTGTGGTGGGATACCCGCGAGTTAAAGCTGAGTAGGCCTTTTAAGGAGTCGGTAGCACARAAGGGGATGATGAATGATTCCTGTTTTAGGAAGGAGCCTGAGTGGGTAAGCTGGTAATTACAGTTCATAAACTCTTCCCTGCTGCCTTTCCTGCGATGAGTGGAACAGGGCAGCTATTTCTCCCTTTGTTACCAGCACCGTAGCAATCAAACTGGGAGTTTTCAAAGAATAGGAGGTAACTGAAAAACGTGAGCATAGCTCCTTGTGCTGTATCCCGAGCGACAAAAGGGTAAAAAATTAATGTGGCTTCCCAGTATGGGTGGGGGTTCTGATAGAACAGAAAAAATCAGACCTTTGAAACATCAAAGTTGGCATTYTGGTTTGCTGTAATAAGCCATATGTCTCTGCCAAGACAGAAGAAAAGTCAGAAAATGAGGGTCAGTGTATACACGGTAGAAAACGCTGTTCRGTTGTCAGCTGCAAACACCGAAAATGGATTCATTCAACTTTTGAGAGCAGGTAGTTAGGGCACCAGAGCTATCTGCTTGCAGAAAGTTAAGTGCAAGTGAAGATTCTAACTTTTCAGAACTTCAAGGTGAATCAAACTGCACTCCTTTAGTAAGGCTAACTTTCTATTTATTTTTTTTTTAATGACAAAATCCTTACAGCATAAATTCAGTTTGCTCTTTTGTAAACTCTCATGGTTTAGAAGCTCTTTGGGGCAGGCATGTGTGTGTGCATCAGCATGAGAAAGAACAAACTTCCCCCAGAGTAAAGGGTTTGTCTTTTTACTCTGTCCACAACATAGATCATGACAGAAGAATTCAAATTACAAATCAAATTATATTCCAAACTCAGAGACCTGCATAGTGTTTTAAACAAGCAAAAATGTGRATGAGACTTAGTGACTTAATAAATTRTGGGGGAGCATTTTCTATGATTGAYTGGTAAATTAAGAAAAAATCCCCAAGAAACAGGTGTCACATCTGACGAACTTGCCTTTCTGACAGATGCTATTAGAAAGTCAGGATACAGCAGAAGGTCTTGAAGGGGAAACTAGCCTGTTTGTTTTGTTGTGGAGTTGTTTGGKGTTTTTTTGTAAGCATGCTAATTCCTTCCTTAAAGACAATTTCTATTCTTATCACTTCCCTCTTTTACTTGATAAGTTAAACTGAAGTACATGTATTTTTATTTGGCAGTTCCACTGTTTACTCTGTTTAGTGAGATGCTGTGAAGGAAATGGGATTTCTGAACAGTCAGAAAAGACAACACAACAGGGTTCTTTTAGCAATAGAGGTCAAAAGCAGACATCAAAATAAAGAGTGTTCAAGGTGATGCAATGTTTTGGATGGAGTTTTTGGTGTATTTTGATACTTTTTTCCCCCCTAAACTGAATATAGCTCTCGTTGTAGGTGGTTGGATGGCTTTAGTTAAACAACACAGTTGAGATTGCAGTGGGGCAAGGGAAGGCAGAGTTAGAGTGCTTTTATTGCAGCAACTGCATTCATAAMTGCAGCAACCCCTTTTGATGTGATGGATGTCGTATACTCCACCAGATGCATTTGGACACTGAAGGCTTTTGCCTGTCACTGTCCCTTGGCAATAGCCCTGGTGGCTTCTAGTAGCCATGCAGAGGAATGAGTAAATAGGTGCWTTGTTTGTGTTCATCATGAGGAGCTTAACTGAAAAGCACCCACACTTTGAGGTTCAGTTGTCATCCTGTGCAGTTTCTTCTGGAAAACAGTTCCATTTCTGGATTTAAAGTTGCTSTTATCTTAGCAAAAAACTGCTGCCACACTTTGACTAGTGGGTGATCATGTCATTTATCCAAAATCTCCTTATAACTGCTCATTCAGCCTGTCCCCTTAGTGATCTGGACATCTTGTGGCTGGTCCTTTACCACAGCATCTTTGCAAGAGTGAGAAATGTAATTTTCCATTTCTGGCCAGGACTTGTTTCATAATCTAATGTATTTGTGTTCTTGCTTGCAGTGTTCATACCTTTAGATGATGTCAGCCTTTAAACTGTATATGTGATTTTAATTTTTTTTTTAAAGACAATGGTTCTCCATATTTTAAAAATGAATGTGCCCTACTACAAATATCCTGGATTCTTGTGCTTTTAAATGTGTTTTGGTCTGAATTGCTGTCTTCTTAGTAATTTTCTAGATTAAATGGGGCTCCAGTAGGAAAATATAATGAATAYCCAAAACTGCCAATAAGGCTAGAGAACATGGGTAACTTGAACCCACCACTGTATTCTCCAGTTTCTGTAATCAGGACATACATAATGCAATAGGCCATTCATCTGCAGTGTAGCTGGAATATTCCAAATGAATGTTTTTCATCTGCTGCAGCAGAGATTCTTATCTTATTATGAAATAATTTYGCTCTGTGCTGGAAACAGTGTGTAAGCACTCTTCGAATTATGAGAAGGCATTTCAGCAGGGTTGTAAACTTTGAAAGTACAGCTGCATGTGGCATTTGTGAGTTATGGATGTTACAACCACTTGTGCTTGCTGTGTAGGTGTAGCAGTTCCACTGCCAGCAGTGAAACATGGCATAAACCAGAGCTACTAAAAATGAGTCTAGGAAATGAATGTGCTTGGGTAGGTTATACCATGTATTTTTGCACCTATCTAAAGAATCGACTGCAAMCCAGTGCTTAGGTACAAAAGTAAAAATTCCTGTTTTCTTCCTCTAAGCTTCTCTTCCTGCTATAGCTTTGACATAGAAAATTCTGGAAATATGTGAATGTATAGCTCATCCATATGTAGAATGCTAGTAAATACATACCATATGTAGCAATGATTTGCTGTGGATAGTGAAACACAATTCCTGCAAGACTGTCTCAAACCACCAAGTAGGTAATTGGTGTAACAGATCCTCTTGGAGAGCACAGATTTTGCACCTGGCCAGTTTGTGGTTTCAAGTCTTGGGGCCTCCTCACTTGCTCTATGTTAAGATGTCAGTGCACTGCTGGGTCATTGCATGAAATATGCCCTGGATCTGAGTAGCTGTGTGAGAAATATGAGAAATACTGGTTTGGTTGTTTTTTTTTTTTTTGGTATTGTTTTGCAAAGCTTCCTGTGCAAAACTCTTCAGCTGCAGCACAGGTGTCTGAATTGTTCATTTTTTTCAGTTTTAAAAGGCCGTAGTTCCATGTTTCTAGTACTGACTTAAAAGTTCAGCATCAATGTCCAAAACAGTAGCTGAGGTATCTTGCCCCTTTTACTTAGCCCATCCTAACCCCTTTCACTTGCTTAAGCCAGGAATCCAAGAGAGGGAGTCCAAGGAGAAGAGCAGAGCAGAGGGAGCAGAGCAGCAGCATTTAGGGGGTAGTAGGTGCAGAAGAGCCCACCTGCCTTACCTGGAAGTATCTGSGTTGGAACAGCTGCTGATGCTTGCTTCTCCAGCCAGAGAAACGGCAGGCAAGCAGGGAGACCCAGGGTTTTCTGTCACTTGGGAATCCCTCTAACCTACCTTATGCCACAGGAGACCCTTTGCTGAGTTTTAAATGGCCTCAGTGCTTCGTAACTGGTTCCCAGCTGAAGAAGTTAGGTGCTATTTATGGAGCCCCTTAAAGAGCTTGGTGCTAAAGAAYGCAACAAAAACCCTCAAGCAGCTGCCCAAGGAGGCAAAGGAGGACTCTTTATTTGATCTTTTTAGAAATGGATGGAGGGTTTCATTTGCCTTTCKTGTGTGCCTTTACAGCATATAATATCTCTGCCCATCTGCTTCTTTTAACAAATCCATGGTACAGCAAGCTCCAGGAGACAGAGATATTGCCTAATTGTTTGCCACTTCTCTGTTCTTCACTAGGAACTATCTTGAACTTAAGTGGACTGTAACAAGTGTGGCAGCAGATTTTTGCTAAGATAAGAGCAACATTAAATCCAGAAATGGAACTGTTTTCCAGAAGAAACTGCACAGTTTATGATGAACCTCTTAAGACTGGTGCCAGCCTGAGAGTGCTGACCTGACCCTTTCCCACGTAGCGAGACAAGTCACTTCTTCTCCTGTAAAGGGCTGAACAAGCCTACCAGTGTCTCTATCTTGAGCATAGCTGTTAATTTGGAAGTGTTAACATGTACCACCTGGCCCTGTGAGGATGGGATTAGCCAAGGGTATCATTAACACTAATAACTTGTTGAATGAAAAACAAAAATGAAAGCGGAGGAAGTCTGCAAGGGTGTAATTGYTCCAAAATTAACTTTCCAATATTTCTATCTTATGGAATGTCATGTTTGCTCAGAAATCTAGACAGCCAAGGAACAGATAATATGTTTATTGATGAACAAGTGAAAAAAGACTAGCGTTTATTTTCCTACTTTTAATATTGACTGCACCTTGTTTTTTTTTTCACTTGTCTCAGCCCAGGGCCAGCTACAGGGTGTGTGAGATTGTGTAGCTACAGAAACACATATTCCAGCTGATGTGTGTCCACTTCACTGCTTCTGCCATAGTATGCCTGTCACTGAGTGAAAAACATTCAACCGCATCAACACTGTCAGGGACATTCCTTGAAATTGTGTCAAAACCGAGCTGTGAGGTAAATAAGGACATGAAGGAATGGGTGGATGTAGCAGTATATTGTTAGTTCTCACCTTCCAAACTCCAGCAAAAGCTTTTGCATGTTTTTACCCTGGGAAATATAAAGGGTAAGTATAGAAAATCATAGTGGGTGACTTTCATGCCCTCAGGTGAAATGTCTTTTAGCAAAGTGGCTTCACTTCACCAATACAAACACCAGTGATGTCAAAGTACTGTGTGTTCCTGCCATTGCCAAATTTCAGCTTTTCTAATAGCAGTTATGTATTGCATTCACCAAAAWTATTTTCCCATCCCTGACAATTTAATTAAAACAATGCTACAATGAAATTATATTCAGCAAGAATGWATCCAGTCTCTACCCGAATGGGACAGTACTTGAGCAAACTAAGCTGGTTTTGTTACATTCTTTTTGAATTAACAAAATTTCTGCTAAAAATATTCTGTTCACTGATATTTTTACAGAAATACCTGTTGATTCTGTGGGTCCCCAAACCAGTTAGACTTTCCAAAAACCAAAAAAGCTGACATTTTAGATAGCAATTACACATTTGTTTTACATTTGTGCAAATATGCAGTTTGTTTACTACCACTTGTAGTGGTACAGATGAAATTATTGAACATATGAAATTGTTGAACCTGTTCTCTGTAGGTCTAGCTTGTTTCTGCTTAGTTCCTAATGTATTTTGAATCAGGTGCATGGTAGTGAGTGGGAGTTCAACTGCTAGTCTKTGTTCATCTTTGCTGTCTTAGGTTCAGAGGAAAGGAGAATTAATTATAAAAACACCTCAAATATTAGAAATGGGTTATCTACCATTTTATTAGTTAGAACTCTATCATGTACAGATTACTTCCAAAGACATAGATGCAAATTGTTTTTTATGGTCTGAAATTTGGGGTGCAGGGTGTTGCCCCTCCTTAGTGACAACCAGAGGGATCCAGARCATGACTGAAGGCTCTCCAGAAAAAAATTCATATTCCACTTTATGGATTGTATAATGTTATATGTGCTTGTAATTTTGTCTCTCATGTAAATGTGTTTTGACTGTGTCTATATCAAAATACAGTAAATGGGGGATGACAAATAGTAACATCCACAAAGAGGCACAGCACAAGAAAGGATCATGGTTTCCAGCCTGTTTTTTTCTAGGTCATGAATGACTTGCATGAAGATGTCAGTGTCCTGCATCTGTTTCCCTATTTTGCCAGATGCCTTGAGGTGAGATAAGAGAATTTATGTAGCTAGGAAAAAAACCCTCAGCCACTTATCTGTATTGTGGTTTTTATTGTGTTAGCAAAAAGATATCAGGCATCCCTCAGTAAACTGAGTGTTACCAAAAAGTTTCACTTGTCTTAAGCTTACCTAAATTTAGTAAAGAATTCAAAAATATATTAGAAATAAAATCATTTATTTAAATTCTTTTAAAATTTTCCCCTTGATAAACTGGACTGAAAATATAATCGTACTGCAGTTATTGCCAAAATTATGATTCTCTTTAGAAAGTCTTTTGAGAAGAGCTGWCAGAGACAGCTAATATCCCAGTAAAAATGTTGTGGTTTGGCTTTGATTTGTGGTTAACTGTGGCTGGGGTGTCAGCTGGAGTAGCAATTTGCAGAAGTACTTCCAAAATCATAATTAATTTCCAGCTGTAGTTGGACAGTTTGAACTGGGTTCAGATTTGGTTTTGTTCTCTGTTTTAAAATACCTTACACTGTTTATACACTTCAAAGATTCTCTTTTTCTTTCCACCATCATATCTATCTGATTGTAATTCTTTCATACAGAATGGCTCTAGAAGACCAATAAATAAATAATGCATGCTATACCCCCTAAAGATCTGCTTTCTGGATGGCTTGATGGCTGTATGGTAGCAGGAGACTTGGGTTACATTGGGATATTTTTAAATTGACAGTCACACTTTTAATATGAATAATTGTTTTTGATCATAATAGCAGCCCGTCTGCAAGGACAAATGAACTCCACCGAGTTACCACAGATGGAGCAAAGTCTCCTTGGGCTCTATAATGCATTTTTAATTGGKCTACTATGGCTCTGTGGTACCTGCATATTCCACTGAAAGCTTGAAAATCACTCAGTTGTAACTCAGTAAAAATTGATCCTGCCTAGGTGTCTTGAACTTAAATTTTTGGCTTGCATTAATTCTCAATTTGGGGGAAAAGCCTWATTATTTTCAATCTGCTTCTCTAATCATCCACTTTACTGAATTATTCTKTATCAGTAAATACTTTGCTCTTTTTCTTGGCCTGTAATACTTTGGATGCTTATTGTTTTGAAAGTCTATTTAGAGAAGTAACAGTCCAACCCAGGTGGTGGATAGCATATAGGGTTATATCTGTATTAGTGATTTAGTGTTTTCTAGAGGAGGATCAATGGATCTGGCATCCCCATCCAACAACTTTTTGTGATTTTTCTCCTTAAGGTGTAATGGTAGTCTTGCCATCTAGACCAAATGCCCTTCAGCAGTCAGAGCACAGATTTGTTTAGAAAGTGCTGTGGGTGCTCTGAGATGTGAATAAAAACAAGTGAGGAGAACAGCCTGAACAATATTTATGACAGGAACATATTCCTGGTCTGGACTAAAACATTGACATAAATGTTCTCTTGGTGAACTTASCTGAGACCAGAGCATGAGCTGCACTGTTCCTCTGGCTTTCCTCCTGCCCTTACGAGAGGATGCAGTACATTTCTGTTACTCCTGTGCTGGTCCTGGGACTGAATGCAAATTCCTGGCTTTCCCCTTCCCATCCATTTAGGATGGATTGTAGTAGTTCTCCCCCTTCTGTGGGGTTTTGTTGTTGTTGTTGCTGCGTTTCTTTGTTTTGGTGCTCTGTTTGAGGGGGGTTTGTTTGTTTCTGAGAATTTTTKGGGGGGTTTTTGTTGTTGTTTTGCTCACCCAGTTACATAGCTTTTTATGCTTTCTCTTCTGTAGAGGCATAAAAGAAGGCCCTCGACTGAGCATTTTTGTTAGCAAGCGTTTCAAAATGGTAAGATGACCCCCTCTGTGTTTTTGTAGAACACAGAATATTACATGAAAGCTTTCTATATTGGCATTTCAGGAATCACAAAATGTTTTCATGCTGTGATACCTTGAGTAGTTTGTCTTTACTCGTACTATTTTTATGTTTCTTTCATTACATAGCCTATTTATCYTTTCTGGGAGGCTTAGGGGTTCAATATAGTACTGATGATCACTTATTTTCTTGGAATAGAATCAAAACTCTGTGTTATTTATCACAGGATGCAAAACAGCCATTAAGTAAGGATTTTGTCAGTGCTGTGAGACAAGTTTCAGCCATCAGGGGAAAAAGAAAATGCCCCTATATAATATTTTCAGGCTCTAAAATGATGTTTTTCTTCAGTGACCCTCAGCTTAATGGTAGTCTTGAATTGCTAAGTCTTTAGCAATATTAAATAAGGGTTAGTACATCCATTTGATAGGTGTTATTAAAATATGATCTGTAGATATGGACTAAGGAACTGATTTGAATGTGTATAAATGTGAATCCCTTGCACGAAGAGACAGCCAAAGCCCTGACCTGTAATTTTTAACTCAAATCACTAACCCACATAGCAGGGACTTGGTGAGTGTTCTTTAACAGTGGGTGTTCTTGAAATACATCCCCTTCCTTGAGAAAATTGTCTGTATTTGGGGTGCAAAGTCTTATCTGGCCTTTTCCCCTGAAATGAGAAACCTGGACAGGTAGTCTTCTCCCAAAATTTTTGTCCCACTGAATTCTAGTCCACTTTTAAAGGACTAAAATCTGGATGCATGAAGAATATTTCTCTCTTATTTCCTCATTTTGTTAAACTTTGAACTAGTTTCTGCCTTTTCTAATGAGATGACTTGGCTACTAAAGCTGCTGGCATCCCCCAAGACCTGAGATCAAGGAGGTCATTGGAACCCTTCCCTTTTGGCTGCTTTGCAACTGAATTTCAGGGCAATGATTTCCACTGTTTATTGGAACTGGGATTAAACATGGATGTGGTTTGAGTGACAGAAGCTACTGGGGAGCTCTAAAAGCCTTCATCGAGGGTATTCCTTTCTTTTCACACCACTCACACAGTGTTGTAAAGTTGCACCACTCTTAAGGCAAACAACTGCACTGCAAAGCAGTGACTTTAAAGCACCCGTCTGCCTTTTGGCACCTCGGCATTTGGGCTGGAAAAGRCTTTAAACCTGTAAACCCCACCCACTGCCTGTGGAACTCTTGTGGGAAACAAAAATAATGTTTTTCTGGTTCTTCCCATAATAGATGATATCTGTTACAGACACCTTACTGCACAATGTCACTAGTGCTGATATCCCTTCAAGCTGAACTGATCGCCAAGTGAAGGCAACGAAACCCCAAAGCTCCAGCAGTGCTCTGGWTCCCTGCAGCACTCAGGCCACCTGTGTGTTTGTGGCTTCTAAGTGCCTGCCCAGRCCCTGAAGTTTCAAGTGCAAGCAAAGAATTTATTATGAGCTCTGCACTTTAAGTATTTTTTTCCTCTCAAAGTTCTAGTGTTACTGTTCAACTTCTGCTTGTGCAGCATGATGGGTACAGGCTAAACTGGGATATTGGTGTTTCTGGAGAATATAGTTTAGAATTAATACAAACCGAAACCCAACAAAACCCCCTAGCTTGCAGTGAGAAAACTACTTTTGCTGCAGCTTACCTGGAATAACTCCAGCTCTCTTTTTTTTTTTTTTTTTTTTTTTTCCACTGGCTGGTTGTGGCAGATTCCCAGAACTAGTAAGCCACCCTTTCCTAGCAAGAGGAAGGCTCTGGGTCTGCCATAATCACTCTTAGCATCCTGGCTCTGTGTGGAATGTGTCCACCTCCTGGAAGAAGTCCAGCGTCTGCTCTGCAAACCACAGTGCATAGTTTTGAATGTTATAAATACTTTCTCAAAGATTTACTTTCTCAAATATACCTGTATAAATGTTCAAGACTTAACAGTTCTTGCATATAAAACAAAGTTATTTGGTTTTGGCTTTACACTTAATGTCCATTGACATTTTTCTTGAAAAAATCCTATTTTWCAATCATTTCTTTAATAATACTAAGCTCTGTCTTTTTGCATAATTAAATTTAAAGTATTTATAGTGTATTTCAATGTAACACAGAACATACTTTTCCTGTTGATCCCCYTTATTCCTCTACTTCTCTTTAGATAAGAGTTACTTTGCCTATTTATTCAGAGGAGCTTCATTTCCTGACTCTCTTCTGCTTTCCAATCTTTAATAAAGTATCAATAATATGATTAATAAATAGATTGGGTTATTCCAGTATTATTTTTTCTTCCTCTGTGAAGAATAGATTTATACATTTTCTTCCCTAGGAGGAAGAGACATGGATGTCTCTTRTTACATTCACATGTGCTCACAGCTATTTATTTTCCTTGTTAATATTTGTGAGACAACTTTTCACAGTGCCTTGAGAAAAAGCCCATAAAACTATTATGGGCTATTCTGTTAACTTATTAGTGTAGTCCAATTGTTGAAGGAGAGAAAATATTTTCGTTAAAGAAACCATGCAGCTTTCACTGAGCAGCTATTGCTTTTTATCTCAGTGGTGGACTACGCTGACTTCAATAACTTTTCACTAGTTTCCCAGTAAAAATTTCATGATTATTAAAAAGGAATTATTTGTTATAGACTGGTCAGCTGGGACTTTTCAAGTRTTCAAGTATTTTTAAGTCTTTGAGTTGACTGAAGCTGTAGCTCTGACAAATTTTCTTTAAGCACACGTCCTACTTTTTTTTATTTTACAACACAGACGGAACATGGAGAAAGAAGAGTTTGGTGTGGGGTAAGTATTTCAGTTGCCACTTGATAAAAAATGGCTTTAGTTATTCTGAATTTAACAAAATTAAACATATAGGATGCCAGCATTTATCTCATGATGCTTCATGAAAAAATTTACAAATTAAAGATTTAAAGCACCTACTAAATTTTGACACACATTGTTATCATAGTTTTGGGGGAGATTTGAACTATTACTTGCTTTATTTAAAATCTTACACAGTACCTCCTGCTTTGAAGAAGCATATTTTGAAATACCTAAATTTGCTGCCATCTACTTGAGGTTGTACCTGGTATGTGGATAAAGTGATAATTGCTCAGACTTTTTCCAGAAGCAGTTATTATAATTATCAATTTATTTGCTTTTGGGCTTTAAAATTGGCTATTAGAATGGTGCTTCCCGCAGTTTATTTTAACCACTGATTAATCAAGACCCAGTGATTCTATTGCTTGCTCTACATGGATAGTAAGTTTATTTCCTGGAAGGCTTTTGGTGATTTATCAGCAGATAACACAGTTATTCCTTTTCTACTTTCACCTGAAAGAAAATCTGGTGTAAGTGTAAAGGGCTGTGGTTCTTTGTCATCTTTTCATTAACTTTTCATTACATCAGATTCTGTGGGAAAATGTTGTACAAATAGGACTGGGAAAAAAGTTTAATTTTTAAGAGAACAATAGTATCTTGCCAAGGACAAATTTCTTTCACATTATTTTTCTTCTTTGGCTATCTTGTCCAGTATCTCACACCTCTTATATTTTTGAGATTTAGTTTCAGCTAGATTGTCCTGCAGAATTTGTTCAAAACCCCTTGCATTAACTGCCAATCTGGAGATCTCTAGGAGTCCATAAGAGAATTCATTATTCACATGATTGTGTTGAACTAATTTCTTTTTCTTCAYAGGTCTTGCTCTACTGTCTTGAAAATAAACACTGGTTAAGGCTCCTCAGTGCTACACAAAACCCTGAAATTTTGGCTACAGATTTGAGATGTTGCAAAATTGCATAGCTGTTGAGATGATAGGGGTTAATCTAATTTAGCCTTTCAAGAGTACATGTCAATGGAGGCTGTGTCTTGCCAGAATAGGAAACCATATATATTTATCYTTTGGCCAAGGGCTGGCCACAATGCAGCTTATATAGACAGTGACACAGCAGATCTTTCCAATCAGTAAACCACAAACCTTAGTCCTACTCTACAGGGCCACACTTTTCCAGTCTAAAGAGAAAATCATATAATTCTAACTGTTTGTCACACAGCATCTGTACAGCCTACAGTRTGACTGACCCAGATCAATGCATGGCACTTGTCTTGTGGGGTTCTGACCACTTTTCTTAAAATATCTGTTTTTAACCTTAGCTACAGCAGAGAACAGTCAACAAATTTCTACATTGAAATAACTGGGTTGCATCTTATTCTATACACCTGTTAAGCACACTCTAAAATAGAAAACTCTGGATGCAGTGTAACCTTCCTGTAATTACCTGTTATGACTTACTGGTGTGTTCTTTATCTAAGAAGGAAGAAATTTCTCTTACTTTTTACTTTGCTGCATAAATACAAATTACTTATACTCACCCTGGTTTTTCTTATGAACATAAGTGAGTAGTTATATTTGAGAACTGAATTTTAGTGTCAGTACTACTGCAGTGGGCCTYTGATAAATGATTGTCAGTGTTTCTAAATGACTGCAATTAAAAAAAAAACCCTTTGCTCGTCTGCAGGGTGTTGAAACCAATCTCTTTTTTTCCCACAGCTTCTTTAAAGATCTTGAAAAGCTAAGGCATTTTAAACTTTTTAGCTGCTAAAGTATCTTCCTGGAAATGAAACTTTGAAAAGTGTGTTACTGCTTGGATTAAGAAGGGCTGCATTGTTGGTTAGAGAGCACCCGTAAATGCTGCGTGGAAGCATCTCATAGCAAACAATGGACACTGGGAAGGAAATTAACAGTGATCCATTGATTTCTTACTACACTTCTGAACTGTTTGTCTGTTTTCAGCTTCCAAATAGTGAATCAATACACAGTGAAGTCTTGATCTCATAGAATAATCGCTGGTGTGCCACAGCACATCTTGTGGTTAGGGCAATAGAGGGAACTTGGGAAGATCTCACATCTTGTGGTTAGGGCAATAGAGGGAACATGGGAAGATCTGTATTCTTATTACTTGTGCAGCCACTGAACTCTCTATGGCATTAGGAAAACCCCTTCATTTCGTTCTGTCCACTTCCTTTTGTTGTTGTTGTTGTTTTTATGTTTGTTTGTTTGTTTTTTGTTAGATTGTGTGGATATTTTATCTAGTGACATTTTATCCTCTGCTCTCTTTTGCCAARCTCAGCACAAGGTCTGCCTGGATAGTCTGGTCCCATCAACGTAGCTCCATCACCTGTAGTCCTAGGGGTCCTAGGGGGCAGTTTCTGGTGACAGAAGTGATCCTATAATACAGTCTGGTGTTGATGGGATATACAGGGTTCACTGCTCTCCTCTCCATTTTACCTTGAACTTGCAGTTATTTCTTTTCCTTGCACTTTGATTTATAATGATGAGTAGTTATTAWGTGCCTTTATAGTTTAAATTTTCTTTCCTTCCTTGAGGCTGGACACAGATTCCAAACAAGATCAGATATTTGGGAAGACTGAGCATAAAATCTGCTGCTGAGGACACTCCATTTTTAAATCAATTTTATATTTACTGTGCCTATAAGTCATAGGCAAAATGCTGTTTCATATTATTGGGTACACTGCTGACAGTCTGACTAGACAGGTTTGGGGTGAAAAGGGTTCCCCTTAAAGTCAGAGTTGTTATCAGTGAGCTCTAGCTCTGCCATGTGTATTGCAAATACTTCTTTTTTTTTTTAAAAAAAAAGAGCCAACTTAATTGTGGGGATTCTAATGTGAAGTACCTCCAGCAAATATTTCCTAGTGGGATCATGATTAGGAAAAGTTGTGATGTGGAAAGCAGGCTAAAAGGATTTCCTCACTGTTTTATTGGTTGTACTGTAGAGGAATAGGAGGCAAAGATTATATGCTCTTTTAAATATTTTCAGGTTAATTCTTTGGCTTGACAAATGTGGCTGAGTAATTTCATGGTGTTTGAAAAGCCAAATCTATGGTAAAGAGCATAAAAATGTCAAAAGTTCTTCTTGGAAAAAAAACCCAAAAACAAATTAAAACCAACCTCCCAGCCAACAAATGGAAGAATCAAAGTCAGAAATATTAACTAGAAAAATATAGTGAGCAAAAGAAAAAGGAAATGCTGTGTATTGTACCGAGAAAACACAGATGTAGCTGTTTTGGTGGTCAAATATAGGTGTTCAGGAGGTGGCCATCGGCCATGTATCTCTTTCTTGCCTCTTGTCTCTTCAATTTCTTTAAAGAAGAGCTTTTAAACCTGTAAAGAGCTTTCATGATGGAATTCTGCCTAGTTGCAATCTCAAATACATAGTAAATCTTTTATTTTGTTCAATGTCTGCAGTATTGCATAGTTTTGTGCAGGCACAGAAAACCTGCTGATCAAGGTTACAGTAGTGAGTTTTCTCAGAGTGTTTTCTGGTGTATTTTATCAATATGTGATTTATTCCCATTCAATGTACTCAATTTTTCYTGCAATAGAATAGGAAAAAAAATTTCCCTGTTATAATGCTGCCAGTTGTCTACAAAAAGATTTACCTGGTTAGTTGACTACTSGGCCCTGCAGACATGGCTGGATCATGGCTCAGTTCCCTTGAGCTTGCATTTTAACTCTGGGTTTAACAGCTTTGTTGTGTGTGCTCGTATTTCTTCCCTTCTACTGCTGCGAAGTAGCAACCTTGTTAAAAATACAGTTGATGTTACTAGATACCTTAATGGATAGCAGGAGTTTGTGTAGAAAACTGAATAAAAGCCTTCACTTTAAAATGTTCTGAAGAAGATCAAACTTTTCACAGAATTTGAAGCTGGAAAAGACTGTGGAAATGTTTATTCTGACCAACCCTAGTAAGCAAGATAGCAAATTTTGCCATGAAATGTATCATTATTTTAGTGTCTTTGGCTAAAAATATCTACTTGATCTGAAAAACATTCCTGCAATAGAAAGGGCATCAACTCCAGTGCTTAATCACCCTCCAAATTAAAATTGTACTCAGCTGCTAGTTATCAGCTTTTTTGGGTGTGGGTTTTTTTTCTGCTGACACCCTGCCACACTCCAGGGAAAYAGGTTTGAGTTTTTCAAATTACATGGTTCTTTATTTCTGTGGAGGTTCTTTTGTTCCATAGTCATTGCCTTTTCATTTTGCTAGACTAAATTGTTTGAGTTCCTTTATTACTAAGTAAAAAATTAATTCAAAGTATTTTTTATTTTAATTTTTGAAGTGTTTCTTTCCTGCTACCCTGCTGTCCAAACTTCATCTGGTCTTACTGAAATGTGGATGTCATCTGTACACAGTATTCTAGTACTGATACCATATATAGAGATAAACCACTTTCCCACTAAGAGTCAACACATCTGCTTTTGTTTGTATATCCAAGAAATTGGATTGCCAGGAGCACATGGAAGGATCATGCTAGTTCCAAACTCCTTTTAATATGAATTGCAACTGCATTCCTTGCTTTTGAATATAGTATTTTGTGTACCTTTTTGGACTTGTAGGAATGCGGGTTTTTTCTACAATTATTTAAGGGATTTTTATCATCTACCTTCTCAAAAAAACCTATCTTAATGTGAAACTTGAAGTTCAAATCTCTAGAATTGYAATCCTTTAATGACTTCCATARTAACTTCSTTCTCTTTGCTGTTTCCCTGTGCCYATMCTGTCAAAGCTGRGGACAGAMMTTCTCCATGTTACCAGGGTCAGGGTAGGTAATCATGATCAATTCCACACCTGCTACAAGTGAATGGAACTCTGCGAAGGTGAGCGATTGACTACAGTAGATGGAGTTGTTAACTTGTGGCATTGTTATGTTTATAGTGGTTGTTATGTCTGTAATATTGTTATGTTTTTAAAAGCTGAGTTGAGGCAGCTCTTAGAGAACAAATTGGCCAAAATTGTCCCTACATGACTAACAGGACTCGAGTCAAGGTTGAAGGCAGAAGTTGGGAAGCAGTAAGGAAAGGCTCCCAGGGTAGAGGAGTGATATTCTACCCCTTGTGGGAAGATTCTATCAAACAGGTTCTCACTTTTCAAGATGCTTCCCCCTGACCCTACCTACTCCATTCCTCTCTTTGCCTCTGGTGTATATTACTTTTCATGGCAGTTTAGCTCATGAGCAGTATCATTAGCTTGCTTCTTGCTCAAATTTTGGGTGGCCTCAATTTCTCTGTTTTTCCAGTAAGACTTTTTTACAAATTTCTGCTTGCAAAAAGAAAATGGGCTACTTCTCCAAGCCTGAACTGTTGCTCTGTAGATTTCCATTTGAAAAGTTCATCAATGCAATAATTGTGCTGCTAAAAAACATAAAACAAAAGCAAGACCACAGATATCTAGTGACTAATCTGAATGTTTGAATATAGAATAATGARGACTGATTTTTTAATGTAAAATTCAGTTTACTTGCTCCAGAAATACCATTTTATTAGTTGAAATAAAGCAGGAATGTCTTTTCAAGTAATAAAATAGAAAGTGCTGCCTCCTAGAGCAGTGCAGAAATGGAGGCCTATACTCTCCTGAATTTGATAGAAGAGATGTTTTAGTTAAAACAACAACTAGACACTATAAAGCTTCCTTAAAGGAGAAATTAGGGTAAATTTTAAAGCTGAACTAAATATTTTTTAAGCCTTTTAATTATTTTGTTATAATCTTTGATACTGCTTACACRCAGMATGCAAYTATTTGATGTATATGAAAAAACTAMAAAGCAAAACATGTCAGGAGGCATTCCTGCTGCAGCAGCACTCATTGCTGCTAACTGCCATGGGGGAGCTCTGGAGGTCTCTCCTGAGGTACCTGGGTTACTATGTACATCCTAGCACCCTTGGTGAGGTGACTTTCAGAAAAAAAACCTAGCAAGTGGCTAGCTCACATTTCTCTAAGCTGTCTGAGTGGATATTMATAGAAACAGGACTTTGCCTTGCTCTTATAACTATTAGTTCTGAAGGAATTAGTCACAGGTAAATTGTTTGATATTTGTGGGGTATTTAACTGGTTGTGACAGGAGTACTGGAAAATGTAATGCAGGGGGAAAACATGACACCACAGCTGTGCAAACAATGCTAAGATGGTCTTCATACCCTCTTCTCACTAATTTCTCCTCCCCTCACGTGGTCAGAGGACACTAAGTTTGATGTACTTGATGTGCAGAAAATAGACACACTTCTCATGTGGTTTATTATGGGCATAAGTTATTAATGATTGTTTAAAGAGCATGCTGAGACTCATTCTGTTACAGCCCCTGGGGCATCAGCAGTAGTGTGTGTCCAAGAGGATTCTAAACTATGATCAGCACGACACATACCAGTAGGTGTATCTTCAACAGAGGAATTGCCATGGGGCTATTTTTAGTGTAGCTATCAGATATCTTAGGGTGGAAAATTGTAGAGCTCTCTTCCAAAAGATCCTACAAAGCCAGACAGGGTGACCACAAAAAATATAAGTGGGCTTTTAAGACTGTAGCAAGCAACCATGAATAGGTTTTCAGAAAGATGAAGGGGAATTTTTGTTAGTTGTGCAGAAGAGAGGGACACATGCCCTCCTTAAAGTCTAATAAATCATGAACTTTTAAAATTTGTTTCACAGGTTGTGGGGTTTTTTTTCATGCTTCACAGGGTCAAGACTTAATACCTTCCTAATTTACACCTGTGTCATGTAATCCCCTACCTATTTTAAGCCTTGGCTGTACAGACTGAGCTGGTACATTACTGCCACGTAGAGTTCAGGGCCAGCTACTGAATGTTATTTATTGAAATTTATACAGTGATGGCATTCAAGAGATCCTTACACAAGACTGTTTTCACTAATCATGCAAATAAATCAGTGCCACTATTTCTTGTTTTACATGCATCTTCCAAACAATAAAGGAGGATACTCTTACTCATGTGCAGSTAATGCTAAAATAGTAACTTAAAGAGTGAGTATTTACAATAACAGCCACATTTGTTTGGAACATAGAATGCATATGCATATACAAATGCATAGACACATACTCTATATAACTACACTGAATTACATTCGACTGAAGAAGTAAGTGCTAAAGATTGTAACGAGAGAAGTAACTATGCTACAAAGCATGACATGTGGCTCCATGTTCTTAATTTTAGTAGTATCTAATCTCTCCGTGGCAGTAATGCAGCAGCTCAGTTTCCACAGTCAGGTGTAACTTCTTGTTAAAGTCAGGCCTGATTACATGACAGCAAAAAATACCCTGAAGATATTCCTTTGAGATTCCTTCCCAAACTCATGTAAAAGCATATGTGAGAATGCTTGCTGGAATGAAGAAAAATCACAGTTTATTTGAGGACAGGATTTAAACAGTCTTTTKCTTCACCAGTGCCATGTCAATGGTTGTATTTTCTGGAAATGTGCTGGTATAGGCTTTCTGAGGTTTTTCTACTTATGTTAGGTATGGAGGAAAGAAGTTGACTTTACTTTTGAAGTCATAGTCTTAACGATTGAGTGGCTGCAAGATTGTAGACCTCTACAGGAGTTTTAATTGAATAGACTTACAATTTTTATACAACAATAGATACAAATTTTATTGTAGYCAGGAAATGATTGAACAAAGCTCAGATGTATGAATGTCAGCAAAACATTACCTGGAAATGTCTGTAGTCTGATGTGCCTGCATGTAGGTTAGATGTTACATTTTTTACTGTTCACAGTATTAAAAGGGGTTATAGGACTGTAACTGTTTTATTGTCTATCTGGGCCCTCTCTGAAAATCAGCATTTTAAATGTTGATGGTAATGTAATCTAACCTTTTCCCATGCAAAATCTTTTACTGTCCTCCCCAATTTGAATTTCTGCTCTTTCCTGGTTCAGGGTGTTCATGTACAGTGACTGTTGGTATTTGCAAGTYTGCCTTTCCCTATCCTAAAGATTTTGTTGATAAAATGTTAGCACTTTTCTGTTGCCTAATTTTCTTCCTTGTCCTCTGGCAGCTTTCCACAGCTTTTGGCAGTCTCAGCTCTTTGWCCAAGCTGTCCAGCACGAGATATTCTCATTCTGGGTACATTTCTGAGAAAGGACAACTTTTGTTGCCTCTCACAGAAGCCTCATAGAAATCCACACAATGTTTCCTTTTCAACCAAAAACCTACATAGAAGTGTAGGTTCTAAAGGATCTTCCTGCCATCAAACTGCAGCAGAGGTGAAAGTCATCTCTTTCACCTTACCCTCGACCTTTCATTGCGCACCATGTTAAGCAGTAAATTATCAATTTATTGCAATTACACTGAGGACTTAGATTTTTTTTTTATTTAATTTTTTTTTCCTGCCAGAAGTGCTGTGCCCTAGTCTTGAACTGCAGACATTAGATGGCCTGTTGAATGGAAACTTCAGTGCTTGGGGAATTATTACACATATAAAGTGGCTTTTATACTTAACCAGTAATAGGATCAGTAGTTGCGTCAATTAAATGATAATTTATTAAGGACAGGATTARTAAGAGCTCACTTGACTTTGGCAGTGGAGTTAGAACCTTGCTTAAAATCCCATCTAAATCTTCTGTGTCTTCTCTTTAGCCTGTCCTTTTTTCATTTTGTTCATCTGAACATTCAGCAGAACTAAACCACACGAAATTAGGCACCGAATTAGAGGTTTCATTTCTATTTTTCTTAAGTTAGTAGTGCTTGCTAGTCCCTTGCAACTTTTAAAGTGTGCTGCAAGCACAAGTGCATTGCAGTCATAATAGCAGCTGCTATTTTCTCTTGTTCTAAGCAGGCATTCTCTGCTATTCTATTCCTATCCCTCTGCATATTCAGTTTCCAAGGGAGAGCCTGTTAAAGGATTATCTTGAGGGGAGAGCTCCTCTATTCCACTAGGTCTTTCCTGACTAGAAATCCAAGTGGATTTTGAATGTAARCTTTCTTCAAACACATCAGGCACTCTTCTGTGGGATATTCTGCAGGAAGTTCTGTTACTCATAATTCAGTTTAAGTTTTGTGTGATYTGCTCATGTCAATCTATTGGACACTAGTAGGTAATATCAATAGTAGATTACTTAAAAAATAAATAATGTCTTACTCATAATATACCTATAAGAAGGTAAGTAAYTCCTGTTAATAACTTGTATCTAGTAAAGTGGCTGCGCTACTAAAGCCTTCCCCCCACCTTTCTCTAAATCCTAGAAAAAGGATTTTAAAAATGAATTTGTTCAGTTCTTCTATTTCTGATCATGGAGGTAGAAGTGAGAGCCTAATTTGACACAGTGGTTAGAAAACAGTTTCTTAAAATTCCACTACTAGGACTRTAGAGTTTCAATTGATAAGCTTCAAACGAGTTTTAAAAGCCTAGAGCATAATAAATTTGGAATTGAACTCAGGGTTAGAAGCAATAGATTGCAGGGTATAGTGGGAGATAACACYGAACAAATGCTTATTCTGTTTTTTTACTCTCATATACATAGATGAACWACTGATTTAAAGACATGAATTGAAAGTACATCATGAGCCTGTTGTAAAAGAAAATAGGAGCAGCATATTAAGAACATAATCAGATAATACCAGATTAAGAAGAACTGTAAATGTTAGAATGGGCTGAGAAATAACTGTGGAAATAGGATCCCTGAATAAGAAGTAAACAAAATRGCTTTACCATAGATCATGCAGCTTATATGTTGTCATTATTTTACGGAAGGATATTTAGAAGCTAAAAAAATATGGGAGGATGGCAATAATGCCACAGCATACACAAGTTTATTCAATGTTTTRGACAGGAAATACATATGATGCAAGCTTGGGTTTGTAGGTGCAGAAGGTAGTGACCAAAACTGGCCACTAAATTGATATCCAGTACCCAGTTACTATATTTGAAAAATATGGGCAGACTAGAAAATACATGCAGAGCTAGCACTTCATATAATACCTTAATAGAGCCATGAACAGGGAATGTAGTTTTTTTGAAACCCTCAAAGAACTGAAGTCCCCCTGCAGAGAATTCAAGGTAAATGCCAGCAAATACTTGGTGAACTCAAACACTGGTGAGTGAAGTGAGTAATTAAACTGTGGCATAGCTGAGGCTATCAGGTTGCAGTCAGGAAAGGGAAGCTCCTCTGCTTTTTTGATGGTGGACAATATGACACTGCAAAGATAAAGGCAGTGGAATATTTTCTTTCTCATACAAAGTAGTTTGGCTGGAGCATGCAAAAATGCACAATTCAGAACAGATTTGTTCAGGTATGGAATACAACTAGCAGGACCAATGCTATGTCTTCCCCATTTCTARCACCTATAATCTCACTCCTTCAAAAATATTTCATTATAGGAAAATAGAAATCTCTACTTTAATAGACCTTTTCTGTTTACTCCAGGGGTGGAAAGTCACCATGTTGAGCTGCCAGAGTCCTGGATAAAACTCTTTTAGTACACATTGTGTGCAATGGCAGGCCATGACATGGGCTGCAATGGTAATTAGGTTTTATAGCATGTATATTTTTGCCTTTTTACAATYTATTGCCAGACTGTACTATTTTAAGAGGTGAACATGTGCATGTTGAGGCTTGATTTGAGCTCACTAGCTGGGGTCTTGCACGCTACCAACAGCTGACAGGACAGAGAATTCAGCTCCAGTCTTGTACTGAATTTCACACGAGCAGCCCCTRCACACAGTTTGTGGGTCTGCCTGCACAGAGCTCGCTGAGGGATTCAAGCAGGTATCAGATTGTTCTCTGTACCTGTTTTTCATTGTGTGGGGAGTGGGATGGTCTGTCTTTAACGCTGAAACAGGCTACTGGCTGACTGATGAAATACTATGTTGCCAGGATCCTTGGAAACACCAGAAAGGAATGATGATGTTTCTRTGTATTTTCTTAAATTCTTCCTTTGAATTGTTTTCCCAAATGTTACGTTTAGATATCAATATCCTCCCGGGCAGTGCACTGTTTCGGGCTCATCTTTGTCAGTGCTTTCCTTTCCCAATTGCAGGAAYGGGCACGCCAGGCTCCTCCAAGGCAGGGCTTCCTTTGCAGTGATAATAATGCAGAAATCACTCGGAGGAAGGGAGGGAGGACACAGCAGCCTCTATCCCGGTCCTGGCATGCCTGGGATCCCTGCTGGCTGAAGCTCCCAAAAACGAAGGTTGCCTTGATCCCCTCCTGCTGTTCTGTCCCACATACTGCAAGCGTTTTCTCACAGGAAAGTTTCGTGACCTACCAATAACAGTCCCAATTTTGAAGACTGTCAGATTCGATCGATTAGTCAAAAGTCCTCCTTTTTTTTTTTGTTTTATGTATGAAGAACAGCATTATTGCAAGATCATGTCAGGACAAACCTGACCATTTCAGACAATTTCTTTCTTATCTTTGAGATGCTCCAAAAATGCTTTGTGGCCAGAGAGCAACAGAAATGTGCATGAGGGATGCATTGTTCTGGTTTGAGCTGTGATTCCAGCAGCCTTGAAAAAAGTGAGATCTATGTCAAATCTTCGTGTATCATTTCAGTGACTGGCTGATATAAACCATCTTAAAATTATAGCCYTCTCCCCAGTTTCATCACCAGGACTTTCAAATGAATGTCTATATTGCGTATCCACTTTAACTGATTAAGAAAACCCCAAACCCGTTTCCTGRTAGTAATTTCCTTTATGCTTCCTTTTGTAATTTCCATGCTTTTACTGTTGTCATCTCTTAAAAAAGATMTTTTTACAATACAATGTATTAACAGAAAACCCTTGCTCATGTTAGTTCCTTTGAAAACACTAAATGTATCTTCAATACAGCATGATTACTGTAAATTATTTGACRTGACTCAACCTCTAAATAACTGGGAACTTTCAGAAAGTTCTTTGTGCTGAGAAGCTATTTTAAGTTTAGGTGAAGCAGCTTGTGGAAAAGAAAGAGTGATGCCAGTTTTCATCAGCTGGTCCAGGAATTTGKGCCTGATTACCTCTGAGTTCATTAGAAAGGGTGCATCTATTGTGAGTCTCAGGTAASTTCATGTTACCAGACAAGTGCTAATGCAACTACTCTGACACAGTGAAAATTGACTTGCTTAAGCAATGGACAAAAGACAACACTTAAATGTTATATTTGATTGCTTTACATGTAGGGATTTGAAAATCCAGTTTAAATCCTGGGTTGATCACTCTTTGATTTCAACTTGTTTGAGCAGTGGGCTTGAATTCAGGTTCTGAAAGGCTCAACAGAAAGATGGCAAAGGTTTCAGTCAGGAGTTCTTTCCTTTGTACTGTCTGTCTCTTGCAATAGTACAGTAGTAACTGCTCAGAAGGCTTATACATCCAGCTTGTGTCTTTGAAAAAGCTTTCTGTGTTGTCATGTGCAAAACAGGAAATGTCTAATGGTACAATCCCCAGAGGAGCCGATCCAGGGCAAACTCTTCTGACCTTGTGGAAAACACATCCAGCCGAAACTCACAGTGAAATGGAAACACACAAGTTAACCACAGAAGTTAAGAAATCCCCTCATCTACATTATATTGCTTTAATGGAGAAAATTTCTACATGGGAAGCTAAGAAATGAATAACACAGTTTGCAAGCTGATGCCACTGTGCAATTCTCTTCATGTTGTTTTTCTTCTTGTTAGAAGCAATGTTGTACCTCAGCTTGTTTACATTTTGCAAGCACAGTAGTATTTTGGTGTGAATGGCATACTTTCAGATTTACACACTATTAKATATTGTTGCTGTCCCCAAAGAGTAAAAAAGTGTAAATACCAAGGAGAGAGAGACATGATTCAAATTAATCTTAGCAGGCAAAAGCTAATCATTATTTAAAACTGAGAAGAGAGTTGATTGAAAATRTAAATTCTCTCTTCTGGACCAGAGCAGTTCTCTGCTCTCTGTAGTTTTTAATGTAGCAGGGTGAACTCTTGCCCTGCACAGGTACAATAATAGGATCCAAGYCCTGTTCCCAGCAGTATCTGAGGTCATGTTCCTTGAAATACATGGACAAGGATTTATTTCATATTAAACTACAATTAGGGGAGGAACATACTAATTGAAACTCAAAAAGCTAGTTCTAGTTTTCATAAAAGCCAAAWGCTATAATAATTATTTTCAGAGGATCTGGGAACAGTTTAAAATTAAAAACCCTGTAAACTGTGGCAGTTTTATATATTCCAACTATAAAGTCTACTACATAGAGATGTATTAAATATTTATGGACAGACTAGTATTAATATCTTCCTTTAGAATTTGGGTTATTTCTGTARCATGTCTTCACCTACTGATTGAAACAATATTACTTCAGCAGTCTTTCTGTTAAATACAAAGCTGAAGTTATTCAGTGCAACATAAACATTTAGCTCTACAGTTTAGTCTGTAAACACTTAAAAGGTTGGAATGTTTATCTAAAATGGCCAGACGTCCAAAACTTGCAAAGCTGATCTGTTTGCAGTGCTAACAAGAAGTAGAAAACAAAGAACTTTACTCATTTGAAAATGAAAAAGAAAAAAAAACCTCAGTCTGACTCCCATCAACCATTAGGCTCAATTGCATTGCAGTTCTGAGTTTTCTTGGGACTGGTTTACCTATCCTGAACAGTTTTCAGAAGATAATTGGTAGAGGTTAGGAGTGCTGCTGGAATCTCRGGGTAAATCAGGGTCCCAGTAAAAGGAAGAGAAGGGATGGAATAGTACTGGTTTTGTATTTTTATTTTTCTAAAAGACTCATTGGGATATATTAAGCTGAAAAAAACCCAGAGGTTTAGGAGTTACTTCATGGTCACTTCAGTCTTGACAMCTATAAAAATGGCAATTCTGTGAGAAGGGAGGAGCTACTGTCACACAGATGTGACCACAACCTCATGTTTTTGTCCTTATGCTACTGCTAGTAAATCGTCATACCTCTAGGCAAGTAAACATGATTGCTGCTCAGTTATTTAATTTCACAAAACTTTGTTAGCCCTGGCAATGCATTGTAGTTGTAAAGTGTTTACTTTGATGTACTAATGTTATTTCTGCTTTTTTTTTTYCTTTGAATGCACTAAGATGCTGAGTCCAAGCTGATCTATGACATGATTCATATCRTTATGAAATCCTTTCATCAAGTCAGAAGGGAGCTGGCCACTTCACATAAGGGGGTAAGCAGCAGAAACTGTAGTGATCCAAGCAGTGGCTACAAAATACTAAATCAACATTTTCATAGTTCACAAGAAAGTTTGGCTTATGCTATGATGAAAAAGCAGGCAAAGTTCTGAAGGACTTACGGTACACAAGTCAATTTGGTCGGGATTAAAATTACATTATACTTTTAGGAAATCACAATGCAGAAGAAATAGGTTTTTTTTTTTCTTTTTTTGCAATTATTTTGTTTCCTCCAAACCACAGCCTGGATAGTTGCCGTTTGACAAGCTATGACTACAACAACAGGAAAGAACTCAGAGGAGTTTTACAGTTAAACATTGATTTGCAGACTTAGGGGAACTATATATTTATCTGGCATAATTCTTCTCAATGTATTTAGGAGTAATTATTCTCATAGATATTTCATAGCTCTGCACATAGATATAATTGCTGTAATAACACAAACAGCCACTTCAATCCTCCAGTGCACTTCTAGTGATTCGATGTGTGATATTACCCCATGTTTTTGATTTGCTAAATACCCTGAGGTGACTCTGTTTTGCAAACCTTTTTCATCCTTGCTGTTAGTGGGTTGATAGCTGCACAGCAGGGACACTTCGACAGAGCTTTGGTAGACAGTGAGAGGACTCCCTCTGTTGGCAAATCTATAGGTAACTGCGAGATAAGTATGAATTACTGTGTGTATTATCTTCCTGGGATACTTGAATTTTGTGAAATCTCAGCAATTTGGTTAATGATGTTTTGATTAAACAAACGAACGGACTAAGCACAATCTGCAACTGTATTATGAACTCAAGACACTTCCGTAATTCTGGTCTATTTACATCTGAGCATCATATTAAATCTTTTCCCTTAACACATTTTTGCTTTCCCTGCTCTATAAGCAAATTAAAATYGAAGGAAGCAGGAATGTCAGGGGCTCATATTTATGAGTGTTAAGTATTTCTGAGGTGAAATAGCACAAATATTTAAAGAAAAGAAAAATACCTTTCCATATTTCTAGGTGATGACTCTGACTCATGGAATGTATTAAAATAGACTAAAGTTCTAAATCTTAAATGTTAGCACCGAGCTGTCATTCCTTTGTGYTTTGAGCCACCTTAGATAATAGGCTTTGCTGGTGGCAGCTGCTTTGTAGAAAACAACTTTTTTTTTATTGCTTCTAAATATGAAAATGAAAGTCTGCTTCAGGACACAGTGAGGCTTCCTCCCTTAAACCTTCAATCAAAGGAGGTTTGCAGGGTTTAAAATAAGGATAAGGGGCACAAAATAACAACAAAAAAAAAACCAAAAAACAAACCAAGAAAAAAACCAAAAGTATTTGAGGCCAACTGCAATCGCCTAGGGCTGAGTTGGAGAGAGAAGGCAAGAGAATTCCCTGGCAAGGGTAGATGGGTATCACGGCTGAGCTCATGCTTTSCAGAGCTGCGGGGAATGGAGGCTGTTGAGGTGCTGGGTGCAGGGGCACCTGTACCATGGTGCCACCCAAGGCTGCACCGCTGTGCACTCCCACACCACCAGGAGACTCTCGCTCCCTGCGATTGGGAGATGTCCTTAATCAAGGTGTCGGCTACCTAGGCAGTGCTTGTGGAAAAACGCTTACTTAGGTTGGAATTCACCTGCTTCCTTCCACAAGTGCTGCCTCATTGCTGTCAATACCAAGAACACAAACCTGTCTTTATTCAGTGTCAGTTAAATACTCTGTTGTCTGGCTCTCTCAGGATCTGATGCCTAGTCTGTGGTTAGGGTGCTTACCCACATGGCTGGGTTAGGACACCTATGAAACACAATCTTTCAGTGCTTGCTTTTCTTAACAGTTGCAAAATATTTTAAGCAATCTTGCTTAAAAGGTCATCTGTGCTAAAGATGGCTTGAATGACACGGTTTTCCCTAAATGTGGGAAAGGCTCCKGGTGAGTCAGGGCTGAGTCATGGGAAAATTATGGCACTTCTCTCTATGAGGCCTRGTTTATTATGGTCTAAGAGTTATGCCCCAAAGAACTGTTTTGCCACAGCAGGATGCCGCTGCAGCTGGAGGCACRGTTTGAGGAGGTGCTGACCCATATCATCAGCGAGGTGAAGAAGGTCTCAGAGTTTGCTTTGCACAGATGATCCCCACAGGCATTAATGATTAGAGGCTCTGACAAGGTACATTTTTAACTACAGTTTGAACTGTGTTTTTGTAGTCTTGAGAAGTTTTATTAAGCCTTTCAATTTTGACAATTACAAAGAAATGTTGTACCTGTAGGATATTTATCTTTATGTAGTCCTCTTGRTTTTTATCATCACACTGAGGATAGATTACAGGTATTTATCTCCAGTGTTAGGGAAGGAAATTGGATGAATGGGAAGACTAAAGTCACATAGTAGCCCTATAGTGATCGAAAATTATCCAAATTTGACGTTTTACTGAGTAGTCGTATTTTCAGCTCCATGATTGTTTTGAAGTACTCAATATAGGTATAAGCTATAGRCACTCCTTTCTCTGCAGAATTACCACACAAGTATGAAAGAGTTGCATATAAGAGAAGAGGGAAAAGAAGAATCGTTCAATATGGTGTATTCTGACATAGGATGTAAAGGTGAAGAGRGCAGAACAAAAGACATAGGAGAGGATTCAGTTCTAGTGAATATGACAATAAAGGTGAAAAGCTGTGGATTCATGTCCCAATGGGAGGAGCTAAAAGGTGTCAAAGCCAAAATCAAGGTTAAATGGTGCTTTGTGAGTAAGTGACTCCAAATCCCATCTTTTTCCATTAGGAGTACAACAGAAACATTGCTGTAAGACAGAAGTATGCACAGTTACATCAGAGGTGAGGGGATATAAGAACTGAGATACTTATTTCCCAAAAATTTTTCCCAAATTTTACAGTGTGATGGGCACACTTGCTTTGGGTCAGTGGGACACCATTTGTTGGCATCACCAACAAATAGGCTCAGCTGAGGCCAGTCCTGCTGTACAAACCTTGAGAGATTATGCTAAGTGGTATCTTTGCAGGAACCTAAAGAATTTGGGTCATATTGGAAGTTAACAGGACCAGCCTGAACTGGGACCAGACAAATCTAAATCTTCCAAGGCTGCCACCAGGGAGGAGTTTGATTACAAGCCGATCACTTCACACTACAAATATCTCCAGACCCTGTCGAGCTCTCCAGCATGGCAGTGGCTGCACTGGGGGGATCTCCCCTTGAGCAGGGGCACCTCCCAAGGCCACTCCTCGAGGTCACGAGATTCCTTACYTGGCACCTGGTATCTACAGCAAGGTAAGTGACATTTTATGTCAGASCCAAAGCATACTGTACATAAGCTAGTTTAATTATTAGAAGTGTGGTAAGTAGTAGAGTGTTTGACCTCCTTGTTGGCATTGTTTAGTCACTGTTTAATCATCATTAAATCACTGTTTAATAARACCTTTTGGTTAACCCTACAATAATGACTTTCCTTAATAAATTGAAAACCCTTTGATACTGCTGAATGCCCCTGTTGCTTTGCTTGCTACTTCCTGCTAGAGAAAAAAAAAAAGTAGCTGGGTAGGTATTTGTATTTACATCATATTAAGTTCCACCCAGAAACTTTGTGGGGCTGGAAYGTCATTTACAATAATGAAGAGAGCAGTTCAGAATGGTATTACAAATTGCCACAGCTGACACATAGGGATAAATGGCTCATCTAGAATCCATTCAGATGAGGTTCCCAGTCAATCAACTGAATTGCATTCAGCAGTAGTTAAAAATACTAGCAGATATTTATCTATTTCCCCATACTGGGAGCATAAACTCTGCAGGTGTAGGTGGAGTGTGTGCATGCCAGGGCCAGCTCAATTTGTTTCTGTGCATTTCCTTTCCTGCTGGCTAACTCTATTGCTTAGAATTAAATGTTGATTGGAGTTCAGAATTCAGTTTTACACAAGATACAACCCAAAGCAGAAAATCTAAACAAATGGTAGAAAATCTGATCTGTAAAGGGGTGAACTAGTGATTTCTATGTGTGTGTGGCAGTGTCAGCCCACTGAAGTCAGCTGGGCCATGCCCACCAAGCAGTAAAGCACAAAGCTATCYGACTGCAACACTTCAAGAGTTTAATGAGGAGGTTCTGTTAATGCAAAATGGAAACTAAAGCACTTCCATCTGTTACTCCTTGATGAAAATGTTTGTCTCAAGGCTATATTCTGCTGCATGTGAAGGGTGAGGGTTGACATACAAGTGCATGCTCAACACTCCAATTCACTCGTACCTTAAATTGAATGCTTTYAGTAACAATGGAAGATGCTCAGGTTGACAGCCTCACAGATCAAAGCTCATGGCATGACGGTTTGGGGAAAAATACAAGATCTATGCAGGAAAATGATCTCACAAAAAATCTTTTATGCTAGAGACCTAACCAGGTCTAAGGCAGATAATGTAGTTTGTRCAGTCCATCACAAGTTCTGGCCCCGTTATGAAATGGCTGTAGTGTTGCATTCCACAGCATRCAGCAAGTCGAGCCATAGGCTCTATAACCTTTATTCCAGACTACTGCCAGTGCAGAGACATTAAACATTGATGTCTCTTATTGCAGCACAAATGCACCAGGGAAATGAAGCGGGTCTGCAGTCAGTGCARCTAAGCCTGCCCCTGAGCAATGGTTTTTAAGCAGTAAAATTTTCTCTGGAGTGTAACACAGGTTGAGGATGACGTTGTTACCTAAATATCCCACCTAATATGTTGGCAGATACAAAGAACYTGTGGAGGAACAAGCAGGGGCGATAAATCCAAGTACATGATGTCTGAGTCATGGGAAGATTATGCTACCCTTTTACTTGCTACCCTTATGCTAATCTGGTTTAACTGAGGGCCCAGTTATGGAGAAGGAAAACAGGTGCATAAAAGAGTTGCAAGCTGATGGAGTTAGAAACCACATGCAAAAAAAAGTAAGTATAAAAACTGCAGAATGCTCAGGAGCAGTAGAAAAACAGGCAGGGRAGAYAAATRTCTTTTGTGGCTAAAGCAGAGTGAAAGCATTCGGGCAAATGTCTTTCTAAAATCTCCACCAGTTATCAGGACTGTGAAAAAGTGATCTACAACCCAACATGACTGGATTGTGAGAGGATTCCCCTTCTCATAAGAGAGTGAATTAACAAATGATGCATGTCAGTTCCCCAGGGCTCAAAATGAATGTAGGCTTTATGCGTGTCTGTCTTCAGACACCTGAACCTGATCAAGTTCATGCAGGAAACCTGTAGGGTAACCTGGACTATTTGGGTTCCAGGCTAGAACTCCCAAAATGTACCACACACTGACTGGTACTCAGGTTCCTAGACTGTCTAAAAGACAGTGTTATAKTGCTTGCAGATTTTATGTTTTCTTTAGTATTTTTTGCTTGCTTTTACTGTGTAAACATTCAGGTTTTTCTTTTTGAGTTTCCAGCAATGGAATATTTTAGTGATGGAAATGAAATGCTGTAAAATGAATATAGAAAAATGAAKAAGATAGTACCTGTGAAATCAGGAGTGTGGATGTTTTGCTGTACTAGTCTCCACCATTTGGTGCTGGTTTGTGTATTRTAATGGCACAAATCCACTTGGAAAACTACAAGGCTGGAACTTGTCAGCTTGGAAGGATCACTAGAAAAATGCAATGCTTGTAGGAAATGCTGCTATGATTTTTGGGTTCTCCCACAAGGAGAGAAACAGGTTTCCTGTTTCAATTGGTACTGGGTCAGTATTGGCACAATGCCAGAAAGCAGTATGACTATGTCATCTCAAAGATGACAAGTAAACTCTCACCTATCCCAACACCAAGGAYTCTAGGCCTCATTTCTGACTGTGGCATCACTGTCTGTATGCATCTGGTTTGAAATCCCGATACAAAGTGACAGCATATTTTTATACGAGTAAAAGTAAACCTCTCTTCAATTGCACAGCACATGGCATTTGGGGTACCATCCTGGTTAAATACCAGCTTAAATATTAGAACCCAAGAGGCTGGGAAACAAACCCCAGGTATTAAAACTTGTTGGTAACCTTCCTGGAATTTTAAGTGGATGCTGGCAAGTACTTGTGCTGCCCATAACAGTTTTTTCAGGAGAAGGTATTTGGTCCAACAAGAGGTCCCAAAATGCATGGGCTCGGATGTTATCATTCCTGTGGAAAAAATTCCAGAAATAAAGTATATTAATCAAATGTCTAACCCTTGACTGTCTGAAAATGGCAGAKAGTGAGGTTTCCATACAATGAYTTCTTTGTCAGAAGAATATTCTGTRTGCTGCCATAGCTAGTTCAGTTTTCTGTTCATGAATGCAGCATCAAAGGTGTGGGACTTCCAGTCAGTGAGGCTGGATAAATAGAGGGATTCATAGAAGTGAGCCAAATCTAGACCTTAGTTAAACCCATGGAACATTGCAATTGACTTCAAAGTGAGCAWAACCTAGCCTGGAATGAATACCAGACTGGTTGCAGCAGTACAAGCTTCCTCATACATCCCTTCCAGCCTAGGCATGATACTCAAAGGTCTTTTTCACATGAAAAAATAGCAGCACTGAAGTTGTAGAAATATGAGTTTGTTTTTTTTTTTTCAAATCCCGCTGGAAGAAGAAGTCATGCTTTGTAGAAGTCCCTGTGTCCTCATCTGATGGGAGTAGCAGCTCCTGTATATAGTTCCTAACCTAATTCACTCTGTTACTCTGGTTAACAGAACTCTTGTGTTAGAGATAATGTGGCCCCTTTTGGCTGACACAGGTGAAAGGAGTTCAGCTCCCAAGAGAAGCAATACCAGCAGACTGAGAGGACAAAGATCCCTGGCCTTGTTTCCGTCTGGGCACATCTTTATTTCTCTATCTGTCTGCATAGAACATCACACTACATGGCATCAGAACCTGTGTTGATGCTTAGCTTTGCCTATTAATCAAAAAWGCCTTTATCAGTGAGGCTTAAGGTAATGTGGGTAAAAATTTCTAATTTGTGCTAAACCACAATAAGGTAATGTGCTGGTTTTGGCTGAGGTTTGTCTTCTTAACAGTGGCTAGTAAGAGGCTATGTTTTGGATTTGCACTGAACACAGTGGTGAAAATACAGAGATGTTTTTGTTATTGCTGAGCAGGACTTGCATAGAGCTGAGGCCTTTCTGCTTCTCACCCCACCAGGGAGGAGGCTGGGGGTGCACAAGAAGTTGGATAAAGGCATAGCCAGAACGGCTGACCCCAGCTGACCCCAAGGGATAWTCCAGACCATATGACCTTGTGCTCAGTGTATGAAGGCAGGTGGGACATTTGGAGTGATGGCATTTATCTTTCCATSTAACTGTACTGTGTGAATGGAGTCCTGCCCTCCTGGAGATGGCTGAACACTTGCCCGCCCATGGGAAATGGAGAACGGCAATTTCTTTTCTTTAGTTCAGTCACAGCTATTGTATTTCAATGATTGGTCACTATGGTATGTAAAAGTTGTATGGAGGAGAAAAATCCCAGCCCCTCCAATGAAATCTGTGGGTGGCTGAACAGGATGCTTGAAGAAGTGTGAACACATCTATCCCAAATAAGTTTCATCCTAAATKAAATTGCCTGTTATAAAGCATACAYATTRGGGAAGCAACTGTTGGAAAGGAAGTTCTGGACTTTGTTCCCAGCTGCAAAGTCAAGTTCATTCCCCACCCAGGTTGTATAATGCTGTGATTCAGTTAGATAATGCTGTGTTTGCTATTTTGATTAGTCTTGGCAAACAAAATTTAWCTGGAAAATACTGGTCCTTTTAATTTTTCATTTTTATTATCTTGGTTTGTTTCCCTAAATGCTTCCATGTGAGCAACTTCACTCATCTTTAAAGAATGCATGTAGGAAAGAAAAAAAAAAGATGTTTATTGAAGCCTTTAGCTATTACTGCTTGTAYTAGAAAAGGTCAACACGAACAATCTCCTTCCTCTGGATTTTTTGGTGGAATTTTACTTAAGGAAAAGTATGTTTATATASAAAATGAGGGTTTCTATACGCCTTGCGTAGAAAGCATATTTTCTGAAATTTCCTGGTGAGAACAATCAGGGATTTTGGTTTTAAATCCGATCTTGTGCTGAACGCTTTTAACCCTGACTCGGACCGTAGCTTCCGGGATTTGATTATGCCGCGTTCATGTCACCCGGTCCCTCAAGCGTCCTGTGTCCTTGGGGAATGCCCAGGCTGCCCACGTGACGGGTRGAATTACCTTTTCTCCTGTGTGTTTTGTTTTTAATAAATACCGTCCCTGAGTCTGACCGGGCTAGGCCGCCCCGCCCCGCTCCGCTCCGGGCCCGCCGCCCCGGCAGGTCTCGCACCGTCCGGCCCCGGCCCTCCCTCGCAGCGGGGCGGGCGGAGGGAGCCGGGGCCGCAGCAGCTCCTCCTCCTGCCGCTCCCGGCACCGCCCCGCAGCGCCAGCGAGCACCTGGGACGGGCGGCGGCCGCGGCGGCTCCACGGGACCCGCGGTAGGCGCGACCAGCGGGACGGGACAGGGGCGAGGGGACAGGGGTCAGGGCTGCCCGGTGCGGCGGGGCCGGGCGCTCCCCGCGGGGCTGTGGGCTGTGGGCCGGGCCCCTGTCCCCGTGCGGATCCTGGGGCGGCCGGAGCCGGGGTGTCCGCGGGGTGACAGCGGCTCCAGGGCCGGCGGAGAGGAGGTCGGGGCCTGCGGCAGCTCCGCGCTTGGGAGGAAGCAACTCCTGTTTCCTGGGGAAATGKGTTTCAGAGGAGAGGGCGTGTTTTGTTGTTGTAGTTGCAGTTCGGTTATTTGCCTGCGCCCTTAGCTTGTTTTGAGCTTATAATTTTGATATGTACAGTTGTCAGGAGGAAGCAGCTTAAGATGGTAGGCTGGCTATTACGCAATGCTTTTTTTCCCCCCAAAGGCCCCTTTCTGTAAACTGCTCGTAGTATACTTCTCCTTTTATCGTATGTGCTTGGAATATCTTTAGACTTTAAGAAACTAAAGTGTCTTTAAGTGTCTTGAAGTTATTTTAGTTGTCTTAAAACCAAAACTCTTCAAACTCTTGGTACGCTGTAAGTGCGTGTGACAGAAAACGACACAAACATCTTCATATTCAGCAAAACAGTTCCTCCCTATCCTGTTTGTGGGCATTAAGGGAGTATTTTTGTGGAATGTGTTTTTCTCTTTCATTAAGATTAATAGTAGTTCCTGGAAGGTTCTTCCTGTTAAGGAGGAACAGTGGAGAGATAAGGTTCTGAAGGGAGTGGCAGAATCGCGGAAGGCAGCTCAGCCTGGAACAGCGACAGATGCACTGGGGCAGAAAGTGTGGAGAGAAAACTCTGGCGAGAATGAAGGAATGTGTTGGTGCTCTGTGTTTTGATGAAGGAGCTGATKATGAGGGTTATGCACCTGAAAGCCCGGCTGCTGTGAGACGTGGAAGGTTCATTCCCTGATACCGCCCCCAGCTCACACAGTTATTTTCAACTGAGTGAGTCAGTGCTTTACTGGAACACCCCTAGTAACGTCAGAAGCAATACAAAACTAGTGCAACTATATGGTTGCTGTAAAGCTTTAGTGTATGAATGCTTTCCCCACAGCTTGGCTATTTCTGTAAATTTCCTGKTTTTTGAGTTGCTCTAAGAGTCATGTGGACCACTTTCCTCCCACTGATGCAGCGGCTAACTTGCACTGAGCACTGCTTCCGTATTTACCTGTGACCCTGTCCTCACTGCATTTCTGCTGAGTTTTTTCTTCCTGAAAGTGCCTTTGTAGCTACTYTTGTGACTTCTTTTCCCCCTGCTTCCAAAGTACTGTAAGGAACATGTTGTATAGAATGCAGTAAAGATTCAGCAAGATTTTCAAGACCTAATGATTTTATGTCAATGCATTTATGTCAGTGTATTTATGATAGTTGTGTTCCTTTTTCTTACCTGACCTTAGTATGAGGTCAGAGACCAAAATGTTTGTACTTAAAATTTCTGGAGCCATCATATTCATTCAAATGTCTTGTCACATCTTTAGCTTATTCTCTGTAGTCCCTATAAGATTTTGTCAGACTGAAAATTCAGTGAAATGTCAAAGGCCACTGAAAGATGTAACAAAAACAGCAGTGTAATGGTGATATTTCATGGAGACATTTATGTAGTCAAAATTGTCAAGATGTAATGTTAGATAACAACTTAAAATACGTAACCTGAACTACTGTAAAAAGTCAGGCGAAGAAGTCTGTCTGATTTGAAGGTTGCAGGAGATGCTGTTTTCTAGACCTCTAGCAAGTTTTGGAAAATGGAGCTTCCGTAGTGTCTGTTCAATAACGCTGCATTAAACAGTGCCAAGATATGTGATAGCAACGTAGGGATTAAAAAAAAAAGAAGCTGTCGTTAAAGTAGATACATAATTTAGAACAGCACATGTTTTAATTGTGACTACAGAAATAGCAGGGCTTTTGAACAAACTGAAAATTTCATTTATTTTTAGCCAAGGCTCTATGTAATTTGTAGGAACTTCTTTGTCAGCTTCAAATTGCATTTGGAGGCTTCTGTTATATACAGAATATACTAATATATATAATAATATATAAAATATACAACTGAATGATGGCACCAATTTTTTTTTTTTATTTCATACATTTATGTTTACTGTCTTGAACCTTGTTTGTTACTGGATATATTTGAAAAGTATATTATGTAAACTGTTGGAAATGGGGATAGGGACTTGTCAGCTCTATGTAGTGACTTTTCTTTGGAGTTTCTCTTGAAGATAGCAAAAGAGTTAAAAGAAAAAAGGAAAGGGCTGCATGTTTACCCTTCAGCGAGCAGCACTTTCATGTTTGTGAAACTTGAGTTGTCATGCAGTGAAGCAAAGGTTGTCCCTTTCCTTTTGCCAGTTTATTTGAAAACAGGTGTGTTTGATGTAAATACTGAATTTGCCTCAGGCAGTTTCCCCAGCTGGAAACTGTAAAGTAGATAAGCAATCCAAAGTACAGCAATAGGTATTTACTGTGTATTCCTTCTATTGTTGCTCCATGTTTGTTCCAGATTTTTTTCAGAGCTCACTGGAGAATCTTGATAAGAGGTTAGATCCTGAATGGGATAAACCTGGGGTCAGTTATGGGTCAGAGCTGGGACTCAGTGGTATCTTTCTAAGAGACAATTCTWCCATATTCTTGTGTGATTCTTGCTTGGCAGCTGTTTTTTTTTGTTTGTTTTTATATGTGAAATTGTTTCCATGCTGTTCAGCTGTCTCAGATGCTGTGTGTGGACCAGTGCCAGTCATTAGATTGTGCCAACTGAATAAAACAAACACAGCCCCRCTACCTGGCTGTTCCCTGTACACTGTGGAGTGTCACTGTGTGGTCTGATCGGTAGTATTGTCTAAGATCGCCAAAGAAAGGGAAACAAGTTCTTCTCAGATGTTGCCTCTTTTTTTTTTTCCTTATGCATTGTTTATTTGAGAGAGAATATATTGCCTTACTTAGTAAGGGAAGGCTAAAAGGTTTTGGGGTTTTTTTTGGATTGTTTTTTTTTTTTTTTTTTTTTTTTTTTTTTTTTTTTTTTTTTTTTTTTTTTTTCTTTCACTGCATAGTGTAGGTGGTGAGGGTTTTTTGTGAGGGCATTGAGAAAGTGTTCACCAGCAGGAGTGGTGGGCTTCCAATTCAGCCTTTTGGATCTGAACTTCTGGCAGGCTTGAGAACTGTCAGTTACATCAGTCCCATATGAAAGATCCAAATGAGTTGTGATGCTTCTGTAAGTCTCTTATTTGTGCTAAACTTTACTGTAGCCATGTAGTCAACATGTGAAATGATATTCTCTGTGATTAATTCCTGCATCCCAAAGACCTCTGATTTGGATAAAAAAGGATGTTTAATTTTGGAGTTTGGCCTAACTAGTTGCTCTAAATTAGGTGTTTTTAGAAGCAGATGGGGGTGAACGTCCCTTTTATTGTTGCTGCAGATAACTTTGAGCTTGGGAATTTGCACTCACTCTGTAAACACTGTACTTATCTACAGTYGAGTAACTAGTTAGTGGCTACACTTGTTAGTGTTTTAAAAATACCTGGTTTTCTATTACCTGGAAGAATAAATGCATCGTGCAAATGTTAGGATTTAGGGGAGAAATTACTTATTTTTCAGTAGTAAGCTTTGAAGCTTGCGGMTCTCAAGCGCAGAGTAGATTTGAAGGCTGTGGTCTTGCTTTCTTTTTGCATTCCTTATTTGTGATTGTTTTGAAGTACCTATCTTTCTAGTTTACTTCTCTAAACTAATTCTGTTCCTGGAAAGAATTAATCAGCTGAAAATCAGTAATTCTTTATAGTCTAGAATGAATGAAGGTATGTGGGTGTAGTAATCTTCTCAGTGTTGCTGGACAGCTGAATGTGTAAGCCTTCTCTGTCCAGGAAACCCTCACCTTTAAGAAAAAGTTGATGTATTGGCACCTCTTGTTCATCTGGGGAGTCCCAAGGCTGTCAGCAGAGAGGTTTTGTCGTAGTGTCGGGTATGTCCGTACAGAGCTTAGCTAAGGTCCCATGCAGCTCCAGCCATTGTGTCTGATGTGAGGAATTGTCACTTGAACAGCTTGATGTCACTTGGCCTCCTTTGCAGTSGGGCCACTCCCTGGCTCTGCACTTCAAGCTCAGGCACAGCATTGAATTAAAAACTGCTGGTGTGAAATGAACGAATCAGATTTTTTTTAGTAACTCTTTTAGTACTGAATATTACACTGTTGCTTTAGTTCATGGAGTAATTGGTATTTACCTATTCTGACTCGCACTAATGATGTAAAAATTTGTTMTTTCATGGTGGAACTTAAAACAGAGGAGTATAAATCCCTGAGGCATTAGTCAGTTGGGAGCATAGTTCAGACTATTTATAGGTTTTTTTTTTTGCAGCAAATTATTTTCTGTTAGAATTATGAGTTTGAAATAGAACAACCTCATTCCACTACTACTTCAAACATTGCATAAACTTAATTTGGGTTGTTTTCTTRCTTGTTTTGTTGTTTGGAAAGTGTCTGTCTGTACACTGTAAAATACACAGTCATAAATGTTTTGACTGTGTATTTTATATMTTTGAAAGAGAGTATTGAAGGAGTGTGCTACAAAAAGAAGCGCTTGGATCAGGGCCGAGTAGGGATCCAAAGTGAAAWGACCTCTTGTTATTAACTGAGGTTTTTGCTGCTCATAGATCTTGAAAGTCCATGCAGTTCAACTAAGTTCTTTGGATTTTTTTTGCCCTGAGTATATATGTAGGGCTGCTGTCATTGGRAGAGTTATGTGAATGTTCTTAGTAATATTTTTACTACTTGGTTGTGGCTTATGGGTGTGTCTTCCCATTCAGGTTTTCTTTGTTGGACATGCAATTTCTTTTCAGGTTGATTTTATTTTGACTAAAGCTTGCAAGTGCTACTTTTCTGATGCTCTTTCCCACCCCACTGCCTTGCTCCAGCAGGTCAAAAAGTTTTAGATTATTTTCTGTAATAATAAAGATTATGATGATATTGAATTAGAAGGATCATYGAACCTGGTAAAGGTCTTCAGGCAGAATACTAGCAAGCAATTCAAATTGGTTACTTTTTAAAAACCCTCATATTTGAGTTTGTTTCTGTTCCACCACCTGTTCAGAGCAGTGAGTTACTTTTGATTTTTTTTGTTAAGGAAACAATTTTTGTAGGAAGTGGATGATGTGTTTGTACTCTTAAAATATACATTGTTGGATTAAGTCCAATCAAGGTCTGGAAAGGTGAACAATGAGCAATAAGATCTGTGTAAAACACATTTCCTGGGTTTTGGGTGGCATGAACAGAGCCCTATTGGATAAGGAACCTATTCTGCTAAATTAGTTTCTTTCATGGTGAAAGGAAGGATAGACAGGGAGTCACATAAACAGAAGACTTCATGAAAAACCAAAATTGCAGGACTTTTTTATCTGTCAGGATGAAAAATATTATAACTGGTACAGGAGAGAAGAACTTGTATGCTGCAGTGCATGAGTCAAAGATAAATCTTGCTCAGGCTGGTAAAATAGCAGTTAGCTAGTTTGAGGCTGACTGTGGTTTGTCCTTGTCTTGGAAAAGCACTGTGGTGGATGCCTCAGCTCATATCTGATGAAAAACGACAACRTGTTGTAAGGTGATAAATTCTGTTCTGCTGGTTTCACAATCAGGGATCAGTCTCAGAGCAGGTASTGTAATTTATAGCTTCAGGCTGCATTGTCTACTATATCCTGGTAATTAACCTTGTGGAGGAGTCAAAGCCGAGAGTTTACCTTTACTCAGTGTTCCCTGTCAAATGGGCATAATTAAACAAATTATTTTGAACAATTAAAGGTCAAAACAATTAAAGGGTTTTCATCCTTTTTTTTATCCTCAAATTGTTGTTTTATCCTCAAACCATGGCATAGCTAGAGCCTGAACAGCAGCCACTAAATAAATTCCAGGAATGGGTGTGAATGCAGTGGCTAAGCTTATTGGTATTGAACCTTGAAACTAAAGTTTTCTGGCACCCTTGAGGTTTTCTTCTTTACTTCTGCCATCATTCTGTAGTTTGTGTTTTTGTTATAAATTTCTCGAGTTGTAGTCCTTTTCTACTGTGCTGTTTCTTATAGAAGTATAGAAGTATTGTCAAGATTCCTGTTGAAAGTCTGTCACAGATGTAATCTCTTATGAACAGGTTTGTTCCCTGTTAGCTTTGCCAAGCAGCAGGAAAATGCTCTAGAGCCTGAATGGTTCTTAGCTTGCTGTGTGAGGCACGATAGTGATGGTCACTGTGGGAGTAAAACCTCAAATCTTTATTTAGACTTCTGAAGTGGATGTTTAGGACTGAACACTGGGACTGGGGGAGGACSTTGACAGTRTTTGTTCTGTATTTCCTTCAAGGCACTCCCTCTTTCCGTGTGTGGTTTGGTTGGTTGGATTTTYCCCTCATCTTATGCAGTACATTTTTTATGACTGAGCAAACACAGACCTTGCTGTTCCTGTATCCTCCCATGCAATATTTGTACAGCAGGGTGGGTTTCTGTATCTTCTGTTCCCTGGCCTGTGTCACTTCTTTGTTGTCAGCAGGCARGTGCTGCTCATCACGAACAATTTTACTGAGATATTGTTGATGTAGCAGGAGAAAGTGTGGAAGATGAGGTTACAAGATGAGATGGAGGCTGTATTGTGGGAATGGTTGGGAACGTAAACCTTCTATGTTAATATTTCTAAAATTAGAGAGCTGGTCTACAGGGGCTCGAATGAACTGCAGAAAAGGTGGTGATCAGGGAAGTTTCTGAACATGAGAAGTTGGTGTATTTGTASATCTAGTTTGCCTGGAATCAAACCAGTCTGGGAAAATTTCCCTTWGGAAAAGCCCTGGATAAATACAGTGTTCAGAAGAAGCAAGTGGAACATTTTAATATAGAAAGTAACATTCTTTTCAGATTGCTGATGAAGTTAGCTGTTTTTTCTCAACCTCAGCTTTCATTGCCAAAAGACTTTTATTTTTTTTTCCCAATTTGAAATGAACATTCTAACAGGATTAAAAGCAAGCCAATAACCTTGCTAAGAAAAACAAGACTTATCCCATTGCTTCTCACCCTCTACCACAAAAGAAAAGGCTTTTTGCCTTAATTTTATACCTAAAGCTTTATTGAAAAGGCATCTTACAATTTTTTTAATACCCTATCTGTATTGTATTTATATGTGAAACTTGTAAAAGAAATGAAAATATAATTATKGTTGTACCTGAAGAAATAAAACTAATTCCAGTGCTGTAATAATTTGTATTTTAAATGCATACATTGGCATCATGCATGCTAAGAATCTAAGTTGTGGGTTTTTTTTTTCCATCGGAATGACATGGTAATAATTGTATTTCCTTATTAAAAAAATCCCACAAAAAACGTGTTTCTCTATTTCACTGTTGCTATGCAAGTGCCATGCAAACCAGAAAGTGTTTCATGCAAAATGAAAACAATTTCACAAGAACAGCACCCCTGCCAACTCAAACCAAATCAAAAACAAAATTCCACAACTAAAATTCAAAACACAGCAAAACATGCCAGATTCAAAAGGTAGTGCATAGGGGAAAGAGGGGAAAAAAAACCCTGGGGGATAATTTACACACTGGTTCTAAAAATAGACTGCGACTTGTCATTAAAAATGACCTTCAAAAAGTTAACATTCATTATGAATATTTTCTTCATAGTTACTTTTACCATTCCTCCTGGCAGTTGTTCTGTTTAAAATAAAGCTGTTAGATTCTGGAAGCCAGTTTTCATTTTGTCCTTTGTTTAGCTGTTCTTCCATTTTGACCTTCAGTTCTATTTTGGACAGCTAATGACTTTGTTCACTTTTGTGCTGACAGAGGCACTCTCCATTTTGAGAGACCCAATTTGTTCTAGTGATCTTATCCTATCAGTAAACCCTTCATATTTTATGACAATGCTGTAAGCACTAAGGTGTATCCTGTCTCTGCTTAYTCTGACCTTGCACTTCTGCAGATGTTTGCATTTAGGTGCCTTTTAACAACTACTTATAGTTKCTCACTTGAAGACGTAGCTTCTTTKTCAGATGATTTTCTTCTCTTGATTGATAAGATAGTTCTGTATAGGCTGGAAATTTCTGGAGATTTTAATAGCACAGTAAAAGAAGCATGTTCAAGTAATACATCCCTAACAATATGATAGACAAAGTAAGCAGTAAGTAGCAACTGTAACAAATGAGAAAAATAATGTGAGGAGTGACTCTACAACTGCTTAGCTAYCTGAATGTATATTAGTCCAGAAAAAAGAAATGGGAAGAGGTTTCTCAGGGAAAAGCTGGCGCGGGTTATGTCTAAGTTTCAGAAACTGGCTACTGCATACGTGTTGACTTCTAGTGTTACAGTGGTGCAATGAATGAAGCATTACAGAAAATAACTGTGTCACACATTCATTTCAGATCTTTGCAATGAGTTACCCTGGCTATCCTCCAGCAGGTGGATATCCACCAGCTGCCCCAGGTAAGTTGTTCAGATGAAGTAAACATTAAATACAGTGGTGGTCCTATCTGGACTGGAGAGGTGGCATGGATGAAGAACAAGACTACAGAGGGTTTCCTTGACTCACCAAAGCTTTCTGTATTGTCTTACGTCCTGTTTTAGCTGGGCTGGGGATTCTGATTTGTCTAATRTATGTGCTCTGCCATGTGCTCATGCAATGGGGTCCAGTTTCATTCATCTTGAATAAAGCACAGAGCATTAGGAGATGGTCTTAATTTGACCAAATCAGATAAATGACAAGGGTCAGTGTCTGGTCAATACTGAGTTTTCAAGGTGAGACAGATGAGTACRGGAGAAATCAGTCATACAGCTTAAAACCGTATCCCACAAAGAAATGGGAAATTATTCTGAATTCACTACTCTTAGGCAGGTGGTTGCATACAGAAGGGAGAGAGCTATTAAAAAGGGTAGCAATTATAATAATATAAAGCTGATGAAATACACAACCACTGCTTGTTTATCAAGCTGAACTTTGCAGTTGTTAGTATTGTTGAAAGGTGGAAAGAAGGGACTGGAGTCATGCAGGTATAGTGAAATGTGGAGTTTGGCAAGCTAACTCACGAAGGGGAAGCAGTGTACAGTGAGAAACCAAACTGGCTAGGAGGATAAAGCCTATTTCTCAGCARAGTATTCTGGCTTAAGGTAGATCACACTGCTGTGTTCAGATAAATTTTATGACTTGGGTGTTTGTGAATGTGCTGTTGTGCTCTGTCGACATCTCTCAAATAGCAAGGTAAATGGAATTAATAATACCTTGCTGCTGAAATACCCAGACAACTTCRTACTCTAAGTGCTCTCAAGTCAAAATACAGTATTAACTGTATTAAGTCCTGAGTGCTAACTTTCTAATAGGTTTAGAGTTGTTTTAAGTGAAAGCTTACAGATTCAGTGATAATGAACATGATTAGAAATATCCAATGAGGCTTCTTTTTTATAGTAATTGCACTACTACCCTGTACCTCTTCAGCTGATTTTCCTGGTATGTTGAAAATATTACATTAGACAGTTAAGTAGTAAGAACTTTAAAAAGCGTAGTTTCTTGTTTCAGCATATCTGTGTTTGATTTCAGGTAGCAATCCTTGGGGTGGTGCTGCCTATCCACCTTCAAATCCACCTCCAATTGGTCTGGAAAATGTGGCTGGCTATGCCAACCAGTTCAATCCCAGCCATATGGCTGGAATGGTGAGTTTGCTTTCATTCAATGTGTTTCACTGTGATGTCCTTAACTGCAAAGTTGTGTTTCTGGCATGTCACTGAGAGATTCATCACTTGAATTCTGTGCCTTTATGTCTAATCTGTTCAGGTGTTGAGCATTCAGTATTGCCTATTGAAAATGGTTATTGCAAGCTATTTCTYAGGAAATTTTCTTAGGAAAACAGAGCACTAGTTAAATGTTGTAAACAGTCTAACTTCAAAAGTTGTGTACATAAGACCAATATAACTTGGCATTTGCTGTCTAGAGGAATAGGGAACTATYAACGTTTATTATTTATTGTTAATATATTCACATGGGAAAACACAGTCTGGATTTTGCTTATTACCTGGATTTTGACCAGTCAGAGTAAGGAAAAAGGCTGTGCAATTAGCGGTATCAGTGATTTGTCCTTAAAAAGGATATGGGCTCAACAGTCTCTTATAAGCACTGATGTTTAACAGATGGAAATAAAAACCTTTTACATTGACTGAAGAAAATGTAGACATCTCCAATGTGATTTTTTTTCATTGAGCAGAAGTGAGTGACACTTCTGACAACTTTAGTCTTCAGAAATCTGTTATGCTGCATAACAAATGCAGTTTGTAGGAAGACATTTGCATTATAGATGTCTTTCTGAGGCAGTGATTAAATGAAATGATTTGGCAGGCAAATTGAGCAACAAACTATCTAGGGTGCACAYAGCAAAATCCACAGCAACTATTTTCTGATAGTGCTGCAATCACCAAATGGCACTTCTGGTTCCTCTGTAGAAGAGGAGTTCAAGTGGTAAGATTTTGATGTGGAGTATCTTKGTTGCAGTTTCTGCAGAAGTCTTTCTAAATGTAGTCCAGGAACTCCTAGCTACTAACACATAAACAGCCAGAGGTTGCTCAGAGTAAAATTCTTGCACCCAAGTAATGCTGTGAGCACGCAAGGCAGCCGTGGACAAAGAAAGGATTATTTGGTGTAAGTTTTTAGGCAGATTTTTCTGTCCTTCTTGCTGTCTTTKGCAAATGAGGAGCTATCTATGTGTGTCAGCGGGAGGGAGGTTGTATTGTGTTAAGCATGGTACTGAAACTCAGCTGTTTGTACCCCTTCCTGTCTCTTTATTGCTGTCATTGCAGGCATCCAGCCTGGCAGGGACCTTTGGAGGGGCAAATGTTCCTCAAGGCATGTATCCTTCCACACCTGGGGGTTACCCACCAGTTCCTCCGGGTGGCTTTGGGCAGCCTCCGCCAGGACAGCAGCCCTCTTACGGAGGRTATCCTCCTCCTGGAGGAAATCCACCATCAGGAATGCCAGCTTACCCAGCATACCCAGGCGGCCCTGTGCCAGGCCAGCCCACACCAYCGCCTGGTCAGCAGCCTATGAACTATCCAGGACCTCCAGCAACTTACCCAGGGCAGCAGCCCATGCCAAATTATCCACCAGGTCCATCAGTGAATCCATCAATGCCCTCTTACTCAGGAACTACAGGGCCTGCAGTCACTACTGTAACAGTAAGAGCATTCACTGCTTTTGTTTTGAGGTGTGAAGGTTGAGCTGTATATACATTCCTCTACATTTTCTTTGTGTGTATTAGTGTAAAGCTGATTGTAAAATTGAAAAGAACGTTTTGAAAAGAAGYTTGAGTGAAGAGAAAGATGGAGCTTTTTCAAATGCAAGCAGTATAGGCTCATATGTCTTGGAACAAATTATGTTTTACCATGGTATCCAAGAATTCACTTGACATGAATTCAAATTATTCTTGCCTTTCCTAAGTTTAGCAAGTATTGCCAGTCATATATGCAGTGTCATCAAAACTTAATTAATTGGAAAGCAGATTTAATATCAGCAAACTTTCTTGACCTTGCATTTTCTTGTGATTTGTGTCTAGAAATGAACAAATTGCTTAAGTCAGGGTTGGGTTGAGTTTTCTCTATTACTTTACTAACAAAAAGAAAACTGGTAACAGTGGTCATCTTTCCTAAGTCGTAAACCCCAGTATTTTACTGTTTAACACTAATACGCTGTTAACACTGATACTGTTTAACACTGTTGATCTCATGTTAGCATGGAAACCGAGGTACCATCACTGATGCACCGGGGTTTGATCCTCTGAGGGATGCAGAAGTCTTAAGGAAGGCCATGAAGGGATTCGGTGAGCAGTCTGAGGATTTACATTTCAGTTAAAAGTAGAATTGCATTTCAGTTCAGAACTGATCTTCTTCTCTTGCTATATGTATACTAAGTGGGATAGTTCACATATGTTTGTCTTCAGTTATCAGAAGTGGAAGTTCATGTAGGCATAAACAACATCATGAGTTTGGTTTAGGTTTTCTGTATATTTTTACTGTGTTTGTGATTGGGAGTAGAGTTCAATATTCTGTGGTTTTACACAAGAGTRGATACTGTAGATGAATTAAAGGCGTACATGTCTTTCTGCTGGGTTTAGAAGAGGTAGAATGAAATGGAGACAGAAAACTGAGTCCTCACATGAGGTGATGCTCATTCTGTGGTGTTTGTGTGCATGTGCAGGAACCGATGAGCAGGCCATCATCGATTGTCTTGGAAGTCGTTCAAACAAGCAACGGCAGCAGATAATCCTGTCCTTCAAAACAGCTTATGGAAAGGTAAATATATCATGAGARCAGAGGAAGAAGAAAAAAGAGCTTAATTCCTTCCGTGGAAGTCAGAAAACTTAGTGGCGGGAAAAAAGATTGGATGGTTCTTTAGGGGGAAGATGGTTCTTAAGTCACAGCCATTTCACGGTTCTACTTTTTACCTGCATTTGACTTCTTCACRTGGTGTTTCCGATGAAATATGCAAAAAAATTCTCTGCTAAATGCTTACTTTGACTCTTTAATCTGTGCAGTCTGTTTAATTGGACCTTAATGACCTCAGTGTACACATTCCATTATGCTGGTTTTGGTATTAAATGGAATAGCTTTACTTTGAACATGTATTACTGGTGCTTATGCATAAAGAATTCTAAGCAAAATGCATATTTTTGATGCTTGCTTTTGTCAAGTTTGGTCTTAGTGCATTTTTTCCTTGTTTTTTCTTCTCATTAGGATTTGATCAAGGATCTGAAGTCTGAGCTATCAGGTAACTTTGAGAGGACAATCTTGGCAATGATGAAGACACCTGTCATGTTTGATGCTTATGAAATCAAGGAAGCTATACAGGTTTGTGTAGGAGTATAAATTTGTAAGATAGAGGAAATAGTTCTACTGATAACATGTTTGGTTGCCATTGCTTGACTTCCTATACAAGGTTATATTCTGATTTTTTTCCCTATAAAATTCTATTACATTTCTTTTATACTGTGTTGTGGAAATAAGACAAGATTCTGAAATCTGTTTCTCTTTTGCTTGTTTTAGGGTGTTGGCACAGATGAAAATTGTCTCATTGAAATCTTAGCTTCCCGCAGTAATGAGCATATTCAGGAACTCAGCAGGGTCTACAAAGCAGGTTAGATTTGTTGCACCAAAATTTKCTTCCTTTTCTTACTTAATCATTGACTGATAGTATGAATTTAGAAAATGAGCAGGGTTATATGAGGATTCATGACTCTGCCTCTTTTCTAGAATATAAGAAAACTTTGGAGGAAGCAATAAGAAGTGACACATCTGGACACTTTCAGAGGCTATTAATTTCACTTGCTCAGGTACTTGCTTGCTGGGATTTTGGAATTTGTTTTTTGTGTGTTTGTGTGTGGTGTGTTTGTTTGGTTTGGTTTTGATTGGGGTTTTGGGTTTTTTTTCTTAAATTTTTTAAAAAGCAGCCCATCAAAGCCTATCAGTAACACTTCTGGACCTTCTGATTCTTTCAGGGAAACAGAGATGAAAGCACAAATGTTGACATGTCTGTTGTCCAAAGAGATGTGCAGGTCAGTAAAAATGCTTCATCATTTCTTGGTATGGTCAACTCAATATGCTGAAATTTGGCTGTGTGGATTCTGCTTACTGTTACTTTTGGACACCTTGTGACTTCTGATGTAGTGCTTACGTTTCAGTGGATAGAAGTGATATAAAAAGGTATGACAGAGTGTTAGAGCCATGTAGGTGCAATACAGAAATGAAGCTTTAGGGAATACAGTCCATAGAATATTTTACCTCCTGTTCTGTCAGGACTTTGGCTTTTCCAAGTGTTGGATGACTCCATTGTGCTGCTTACTAAGGATATTGTCCAAAAAGATTTGAGATTATATGTTTGTGGATTAAATTTTAATCTATTCAACACCTGTATTAGCCTTTGTGTTTGTATAAGTAAGTCTGGATTTTTGCAGCAAACAAGGCACTTGGAATTAGTAATGCTTGTCCCATTTCTTTTTCTGTATGTTCCATTTCATCACAGAGGTAAAAGCTAGGATCATTTTAGCATACTAGTGTCATCTAAATAGCAGTGGAATTAGCTTTCTACATAATATACTTTAGCCAAAAGAGGAATGTCCCAGAACACACTGAGAAGTGTAGAAAAAAAGCTAGATGTAAGGACTGTCAGGAAGAGCAATATTCAGGTACATTTTGAACAATAACCCCTCCTTTAGTAATCTGGAGCTCTTGTGTTTGAGCACGTATGCATCTGCAAACTACAAAGACTGCAAGGATAACACACTATTAAAGGAAGGTTCGAAATAGTAGTTATTTATTGCTTGCTCCTGTTTTGCAATAATACATAGGCTAAGAAATAATTACAGAAGGAGGMGAGGCTGTAAGGAAGCAAATCTGTAACTCCGCTGTTCAGACTGACTACTTGTCTGAGTAATGAAGTGTGAATTCTCTTCTGTGTTCAGGAGCTGTATGCAGCTGGTGAGAACCGTCTAGGAACGGATGAATCCAAGTTCAATGCCATTCTGTGTGCAAGAAGCAGGGCCCACCTTAGAGCAGGTAATGGTGTCCTACATAAACAGTAACTTGATTCTGCTGTGTGTAATGATAAAAATGTACAGCACTGCTCTGTGCCTGAATTTCCTCCATCTGTAAAATGAGCCCMGTGAGATATCAATGAAAAGCAGGGTGAATTCTGCTGATGAAAAGAAGTCATCTTCCTTAAATAGCAGGTAGAGGTCATACTTGTTCAAATGTTCCTCTGATTAAAGAATTGARAAACTAGAATTGTTTCAGTCTTGCATACTTGTGTGTGCAAGATGCTGGCAATCCTTCCCCTTTTTCTTGCTAGTGTAATGTGTTGTATCAGTCTGTCRTGATGGAAATGTTTTAATAACTGCATAGAACTTTTACAATTGTTGGGGTACACGGTACTTAYATGGAGGAAAGAGGCATGTTTCTGAATATTTTATTTAAAATTTTATTGAGACCCAAAGCTTTCCTAGAAGAATTACCACTCTTTCCCTTACAGCTGTTTCTTGGTCTAGCCCTTTTACTAGAAGGATAGATCTGTTGAAGCTAGAAGGAGCATGAAACATGTAAACGATTGATAACACAGTATAAGTCCTTGAGATGTTAAAACTTGTGTGAGTACACTGTAGTATCCAGCTGAGAAGTGCCATTGAAATGAAGCCATCCAGCACATTCCAGCACCACCTTTTTTTGCAGAGCTGACTCTTAAATTTTTCTTTTCCATGAACAGTCTTCAGCGAGTACCAGAGGATGTGTAACCGGGACATTGAAAARAGCATTTGTAGTGAGATGTCTGGAGACCTGGAAAAGGGCATGCTGGCAGTAGGTATGTGCCACCTTAGCAAGTTCATTCCTGCTGTTCTGCTACAACTGGCTCAGATGGAGTCTGTGACTCCTGCTGAGGATGTTCTTACTACTAATAATTCCAGTTTTGTGCTTTTTTATGTTGAGCTTTCAGTGAAGTCATTTGTGATTAGTAAAGTGGGCACTGAATTCTCCTCAAAATGACAGATGAACCTTTTTTATTTCAGGCAACTGCAGAATTTAAATTTCATGTGTTAAAATTGGGAAAGTATTATTAACTAATTGCATTGTTTTAAGAACTGAAGCAAACTTGTACCAGTTGCTGAGTCAGTGAGAATGGAGTATTTGGGACAGTTTTGGAAATCCAGCAAAAAAACAGGCATTAACCCTCTACCTCTGTTTAGTAGAAAGAAAAATTAAATTTGATTGCAGAGGAGTTGTATTTCCACACTTCCTGTGGTTACAGTTCTGTTAAATCTTTGTTTTTAATGGCCCCCAGTACTTCTGAGGAGTGAAAACTCTTACCTCAGTTTACTGTTGTTGCTTCATAGGTAGTCACTCATTTCCATGAGTCTGGGACAAGGCCTCTAATTGTTGAGCACTAGTTTTATTTGAAATGCTTTATTATAGATGTAATTGTGAGCCACTTTTCTGTTATTTGTCTTTACATCTCCATTTCTTTTTCTGTTTATTGCTGTAAATACACTACTGTATCCAGAGCTCCTGCTTTAAAAGTGAAAAAAAGCCCCTCAAACAACCACATACACAAAACCCAAATAACTCTCACCAAAATAGGAAAAATGAACTTTGCATCACTTGTAAATGAGATCRGACAGGATATTTGGTTCAACCACAACAGATTGTTTTCATTGAAATTTGTAACAAAATCTTGCAAAATGGAAGTCAATTTTAAAAGCCTCTTTTTTTTTCACTCCTGTCTTATGAATATGTGAATTATGTAACTACTGTTCTTATTCTACATGGCCACACTGTCACTGTTCTGATCTTCTAATGACCCAAACTGGATCTAGCTCACTGTGTCTGATTCRTTTGCAGACCTTTCCCAGGATTCAAACTTTTCCACCTCAGAAAGTATTGTTAGAAAACCAAGGTTAGGGAAGAGAGATATTTCCCAGTGTTGTTGCCTTGGTAAAGAAACTGCTCAGAGTTTAGAAGCCATTTGACTTCATGGAGTTTCATAGAGMCTTGACAGGTCTCCATGTAGATCCAAATCAAAACTGAGGCTGTAGCTTGCAAACAAGTCAATAGCCTTTTGAGCAAGGCTTGCCATTAATATTCAMTGATTAACTCCCTTTATTAAATAGATTCTGTGGGTTTTTTTTATTTATATGTATATACACATATACCTATATCATTGAATAATATTAACATCATTTGTTCTATGAACCTTATTTGCAGGGAAAAAGGGTTTTCTAATTGAAAATATTTAATTTTGCTTTTTTTAAAGCTGTCTGGATTGTACAACTGGTAATTTACAACATCTTTAAACATCTTAGAATGCAAGTGTGTTGTGTTAGCTAAATACAGTGATACAGAAACATGCATTTCATTTTGTCATTTTTTTTGAACAGTATTGCACATATCATTGACAGTTGTGTGGTGAACTGCTCTCTCTCATCTACATTTTCCTGCTCAGAAAAGTACTTATACAGAATGTGTGTTGCTATGAAATACATATCTAGGTTTACACCTTCAGTTCTGTATTGATTCTATGTGATTGATTTTGATATCTTACTGTGCTATTAAATGTCAAGTGTGGTCTGTTTTCTCTGTAGTTTGCCACAGTTTGCATGATTGTTCACTTGTAACCAACATTGCATCAACATACAGATTCTATGAACAGTGATGTATGATTCTTTCATTATCTTGATTAACATGACAGTAATTTGATTTAGATTTTGCTCTTTCAATTTTCTAATGAACTCTGCTAATTAAATATAGCATCCAGTCATTACTAAATGAGCATGTTAAAAATTTTTCAGGAGTCCCGATGAACTCTGTGGCTAAAATAAGAGCTTAAAATAAGAATTGTGATGACTCGCCCTGAAGGAGAAGGAAGCACCTAAGATTCTCTGCTATCATAGGTGGCTTCCCAGTTTGCACTAGGGCAGGAGTTGAATTTGTCACACCTTGCAGATGYATGGCCTAAACATTTGGAGTTAAGAACCTAGGAACACCACTACCTGTGTGTTCCTTTAAGTCTTCTGCTGTCTCCCAGCCCTCTCCTTTCCCTTCATAAACAAGAATCTGGTTATTAGAACACARAGGTTCATTATGGCTGCTTCACACTAGGTGGTTTCTAGGGACAGAAACATTKGTTTTGAGCCATGAAGTGTAGGTTCTTTGGCTGTATTGCAGCTACTGTTTGGATTAAAAATAGTTTTAGTGACTAATGGAAGGAGTGGAAGCTGCATTATATCACGTGTGTGTTTGTGTAAAATTAAAGCATGTGACTATGTAGGATAAACTCAAAAATTACTGAGTTCTGGTTGAGGAGGAATGCCTGATTTCTGTTCCTTTTTGCAGTTAAGTGTCTCAAGAACACGCCAGCCTTTTTTGCTGAGAGATTGCATAAAGCAATGAAGGTAAGTGTCTGTGACAAGTTACATAAACTTATTGTGTGAGGTTTTTTTAAATGCTTGTACAGCTCTTGGGAAGGAACTGTTCAGCTTACATTTTTCAGTGGGCAGATGACTAACAGGATGYAGTCATTATTATGAAAGGCTGGAAAAATCTCGCTAATTTGATCCAACTTAACAGAGAAATGAATACAAGCAAACAAAAACTAAAAGTCTTCACTTGGTAAAACACAAATATGCTTAAAACTCATTGAAAYTGATACTTTTAAAGTAGAGAAGTCTAGCAGAAAGAAATAAATTTTCCTGATCCCCTGTACCTCTWTCAATCCCCCTTTTTTCTTTTGAGTTGTTCTTGTGTGGAGAAATTACTTATTGTCCTACCACTAAATTTAATTTCTTAAAGCATGATAGGCCAAATTCCGTTGAAGCTGATTGAAGTCAGTGTGGTTATGCTAGTAAACAGGCATTTATTTTTTTAGTATTGCTGTATTACAGAGCTCTTCAMTAGATTATGCTGCTGTTTTGTTTGTTTCAGGGAGCGGGAACAAAGGACAGGACTCTGATCCGGATCATGGTATCGCGCAGCGAGATTGACCTGCTGGACATACGTGCAGAGTACAAGCGGATGTATGGCAGATCTCTCTACACAGATATCACTGTAAGAMCTGGAGTTTTATCTTCCCTGCCATGACAGCCTTTATGCTGGCAGAACACAGATCCTTGTGCTGATCAGCTRTTAGCTGCACTGAGTTTAGCTGGCTGTGTTGGTTTGCTGCATTTTCCAGGAGCATGGACGGACAGAGGATTGACAGCACTTGGGTTTGCATGTGGGCTAGATGAGCTAGTGATGTGGAGGGGAGGGAATTTGGTGCAGAGGGGTTTGAGAGACCCTTCTATCCCAATCTCTTTATATGATCTTGTGGGAATCACTCAGTCCTCCTGAGTAACAGTGGTGTTCTACTTCATCTGTGTGTTGGAAGAATATAAAGCTTCTAAAAATCTTCTCAGGGATTGCTTTCGCTTTTTCTTGAAAGTAAAGTTTTCACTAATAGACTAAACTTCAGATTCTTTAGCAGTTGATCCACCTTCCTACTGCTGTTAAGAGCTGTAGCAACAGTCAAGAGGATGCCTGGCCAATGCTAGGGTAGTAAGAGCTGGAGTAGAGTGAGTGGTGCCACTTTATTTTACCTGGTAATGAGGGTGGCAAATCTGTTAAGCCCCTGTTTATTCCTTCTGCTGTGGCCACTGAGGGGCTGTAACTTGGTGGTGTTTGGAAGGAYTCCTGTAAAGATTCTGAAGGATAGTGCATACCAAACGTTTTTTCTACAGTAGTTGCTTGTCCTGTAACCACAAGTGTATGAGTAAAAAGCAGTGAGACATTGGTGGAAAAACTCTGTATTGCTTCCTCCYGCGATTCCCCTTTTGATCTGGCATTAAAAGTTGTTATTCAGAAATAGAACAGGCCATACTTATTTTAATGGACTGAACTTGGTCAAAACCTGCCTTCAGTAAATATGCATGTGCACAGTTAGATATACATAAACTCTGCTGCTTGTTTCTGTAAAAGTAGAGCCAAAAACATCCCTGCTAAGAAAGTTCTTAGTTCTTCAGTTGTGGCTTCTTCTCCTTTGGTTGTTCTTCAACTTTCCTTTTTCTGTGTTCCCTTTCAGGGTGATACTTCGGGAGACTACCGGAAAATCCTACTCAAGTTGTGTGGTGGAAATGACTAAATGGAGCATTGAGCTTTGCTTTAAAAAGCTGCTGTTTTCATGTATTTGCTGCAAAGCGTCTTTTTATTTTCTCCATAAGTAAATATGTAATGACCTGTTTCTTCTAAAGCAATTGCATTTTAAAAGATARTACTGCATATATCTTCAGTTCAAAAATAGTAGTTCAATAATAAATGCCAAAACCCCCCAAAATACCAAGCTTATGTGCCATCTGCTTAGGATTCTGTATAGCACCCTCAGCAATCCGTGAATGACAGGTCATTTTCTTTTCTGCTTGTATCATGTTGGAATAATGCTTGTTTTATGAAACAAAAATCACTGTTGTATGATTTAAGGTGGTGTTTTGTATAAACGTTGAGTGCCATTTTAATGCAAGTTTTATATATATTAAATGTTGAGTTGGTTTCAGSCTATCTCACTTCCTGATGTGTGGAGATAGCAGCCTTGAAGGCTTGTGTCTAGTTAAGTGTTTTGAAGAAGTTTTGTCGAGTTCTGTTTTCTGTCCTTGATTCTTTTCAATGAAGAGGTGTTCCACATTTCATTCTTGCTAAGGCAGACCGTCACAAGGTGTAGTAATGTTGACAGTAGCAAAGATTCTATCATTAATGTTTAAAGGTTTTYGACTGTGCCTTAAATATATGTATGTAAGAAGACATGATGAAATTAAAGCTAAGTCTTTGCATACTGTGCTTTTTGGTGTTCATGTTGATGTATATGTGAGTGATAACTTAGTTTTTCCRTGGAAGTTTTCTTCCACAGGATTATTCAGAAATTGCTGTGTTGRTAAGAGTTTGGGGGTTGTGTGCTGTTGATTTGCAATAGTCCGTACATGATGTGTAATCCATAGTTATTGTTCAGTATTTTCACTATGGATGTTGTAATTTCTCTTACTCTTGGAAGTCTGAATTTTTATTCCCTGCTGGCATGCATGGGTGACATCTCTTCAGCTTGTTGTTGTCAAAATAAAAACATGTAAAGGTAAAAAGTACAAAGAGAGGGCAAGGTTTATTAATAACTAGGTCAGTGAAAATAGACTGCTTCTTAAGTAAGAAGGTGCAAACTGCTCTTACTTCACATGCATATAAGTGTGCTCCCTCTGTTGTGTAAGGGTCAGGGAGGTCCTATTTTCTTAAAAGTTGTATTGCTGCTTGTTGTATTGCTGTCTTGAAAGAAAATGGCAATGTCCTGGACTTAATTCTGGATTGCACAGTAACCATGGCAGGGCAAAGGAATGTAAAGATTACAGAATATGGTAGCTGTGTGTCCAAATAATGGATTGTGATCGGGACTTGCTGACAAGACTCCCATTTTGGTCAATGGCAGTAATGTGTCCTGTGTCCAAAGGCAGATCATACACTCATTCCTGTCTAAATCTGAGCATGTCTTGAGGGGAGTTTTGCACCTGGAAGTGTATCTATATTGGTTGATAYCAATAGCAAGAGTTGACTTCTTTTCCAGGGACRGAGGAAGTTTGTGAAATTAAGAKAAGTTTGTTATCTGTSCTTTAGTCCTGGACACCACCTGGTCCTTTTTCTTAATGACAACGTTGTATTTGAAATGCAGTTTTGATGAAGTTGGGCTGCKGAAAGATTTAGAATACCAAGTTTGAAGCAGTGTCTAAAAGCCTTTTTATTACAAGCACAACAACACAGAAGACAAACTACAGCTGAGGATTGTTCATCCCTGCACAAATCCTGGAAACACAAGCTTATTAAATGATCAGAAGTGCAACTGACAACCACACTGTTGCATTCAGCKGTCTTCTGTCTTCGCAGTGCTCAGCTGGTGTCTGTGTAGAGAAGAGCTAATGTAATTATTTTTGCTTATGTCATTAGGATCAATTTTTGTTCATAAATCTTGTTTAAAACATGAATCCTGCTACTCTAAAGTGGGGAACTGTCACTTTGATTCACAAAATCATAGAAGGAATTTCCAATCTGGTAGTTGTTGCAAGATCACCTGAGTGAGACTTGCTATAGATGTGCTGTAAATGTGCTGAGGTTGACTCAGGATTTCTGTTTTAAATTCACTGAAACACTTTACTGGAATACTTTTCAGTTTTACTGGAATACCCTTTTTCATTGCAGGGGAGTAACTTAATTGTTAACCTGTTAACTGCCCYTCACAGAAAACTGGAAACTTCAGTGGATAACAAAGTTGGTGAGGACATTGTCAGTCATGGTGACCAGATACATACAGCCAATTGCAAGAACCAAAACCAGGCATAAACTCTACTGCTGTCTACTTTGAGCCTATTTCTATCATGTAAGTGCACTAGTGTAGTGTAGTGTGCAGTGTGTAGCTATTTTAAACAAACAAGCAGCCCAGCACTGACCAAACTGACCTCATAAACATGTCTGTGTACATTTATATCTTTCCACAAGTGGTTTCTTTTCTACCACGAGTGTCTCACCTTGTTGAAAGCACTGCTTATGTTTGGGCAGAGAATGAAGAGCATAGAGCATTTTAAGAAGGTGTGTAGAACAGGTGGTCTTATCCAATTAATTTCTGTTGTGTTTGATATATTCCAAAAGCATTTATCCAGAAGCACACTTTGTGTGAGGGGCTTACGTGTCAAAGTTGTATTTAATATATCAGAATGGTAATACCTCCAATTTTTTTTATTTTGTTGCCCTCTCTTACTTTGTCACACATGGAGCTAAAGAATCAGAGGATCTTGAAACTGAAAGGGACCTTGAGATAACTTCATCTATCCTGCCATTCTAAGGTGGGTTGCTTCCTTTTCTCCCAGCCCTCTCTTTAGTGGTTGTTGGTACCTGATTTTTTTTGGATCTAGAGTTGGAGTCCTGAGGCCCCCAATTCTGAGGCCTTTGCTACCCTGAGCTGAATGAAGCAATTGGTTCAGATCTTGGGGCAGAATATTTAGTGTTTAGTAACATATGTAACACATTTAGTTACACATGTAACACTTTATCAACTTAGGTTATACCCGACCAGAYACTGACCATCAAGAATGTCTATGAGTGGAGTTCCTGGAACGGTGGGGATATTCGATGCTGTCTCACTGATGATGTTGAGAAGTGATTTGACTTCTGATTCTAGGTGCTCCACTGTTTTTATTACCTTCTAATGGAAACAAGGGAGAAAGGAGGTAATCAAAGGGTCAAGTGAAAGGAATTGCACSACATGTGTTTGCAGAAATGCAAACCTAATGTCCCGTAATGCTAACAGCTCATTTAGTCTAYATTGCGCATTGCAGGTTTAGACATTTCTGGTGTTCTGCTGTCCTCTAGTGGCACCAAATATTAGCACTTTGTTTTGCAAGAGTTTCCTTATAGCACCCCTGTGTAAAAAATAACTCATCATTTGACTTCTTGACGGGAGCTTTGCATAAATTTATTTTTAATTCTTTCTCCTTTCTGAGCCACTGTTATATCCAATAAAAGAATCTGCATGGAAGATGAGAGGAGCTGATGAGGTGGAAAGAAGCCTGGGACTAGAGTAGAAGAGATGTAATGTTGCCATTGGAGAACCACAGCATGGAGTTTGGGAACTCCCCAGCTGAGAATGTATCTTGTGAGTGCGTAGGACACCAAGGGAAAAATTCAAAATTTMCAACTTCCCTAGAATCCCAGTTATAGAGCTCATTTAGCTCTTAAGTCTCAGCAGGGATGAGCAAAAACTACTCCATCAGTCTTGGAGTCACCTGCAGAACATATCTAGCTGTAAGTCAATGTGAAGCTACAAATATAAATTCTGAGGTTGTTAGATTAAAGGTGCAGTTGTAAACATTTTTAAAAAGGCTAATATAAAATAGAGATTGGTTAATCCCTTCTTTGGAATTCATTGAGATTATGTATTTCTGGTGATAATGGCTTTATGGATAGTTACGAGTGATGAACATCTGAAAAAAAGTAGTCCAGCCTTGACTAGAATAAAGTCAAGAAGGGACATAGTCTAGAAGCATTCTTGGATCAAAGGATAGGGCAGAGGTCGGGTAAGATTCAGTAGCCACTCAATCCCTCTTACCTCTTCAATAATATCTAAGCGTTCATGGATCATCTGTTCATTACACCAGCTTTCTCCTTCTAAACTTCCAGGTACCATACTGACAGGGTCTGCAGCAGCTGGAAAAACAGACACAGTAAATTAGCAGGAGATTTTTAATGGCAGTCCTTGCCTTTCTGATTTCTGAAGTGGTTTTTGCATGCTGTGTGGCATTGTTTATGAACCAAATACAGGAATTGAACCTCTTTTCCAATAACTGCAGCTGTGCCCCAATGCTGTGAATGTCTCCTTGCCTGCACACATCACATTGGTTGTAACAAAGTGTTTTCTCTTACCATGGGTAGTTTTTTTTTTGTTTTGCATATGTGTGTGTTTGTTTTACACAATCTGTTTTTTCCTACCTGTGTAGGGTGGGTTTATAGGTTGTACCTCTGTCTCTGTAAGTGTAATACCTAGCTGCTGGGAAGATCTGCCTTACACAACAGCTCCTCTTAGACTTTCTTCAGAAGCTGCTGGTATGGTAAAGCTTTGAAGAGTAGGTAACCTTATCTGCTTTTCAAATGAATGCTGATGATGGCTGATGATTCCTCTGTGCCAGAAAGTTGTCCCTAACAGTCTGACTTTGCAATGAAAGTCTACAGCTGACATCATTTGCTGACCAAGCCTCTTGTGTATGCTGCTGTATACAAAGTCACATATCTTTGTCAGATATCTGTGTTTACCTCTCAGTACTCATGAGCTCTTGCTCTCTGAACTTTTCATCCTGTTGGCTTCATGAAAGGTGAGTAACTGCTGGTGTCTCTGCTTTCGTGGAGGTAATTTCATKATTTCTGTGCAGCATTCAGTAACATTTAAATTTTAATACGTGTGCAGAGTACTATAGCAGAATATTTTTAATTGTGTTAAAGTGATAACGTATCTTGCTCCATGTAAAGCTAGGTCTTGCTGTTGTTTGAGGCTTGAAGCAGCTATGATAGTGAGGAAGCAGCAGCAGCTCATTCTGTCATTGATTGTAACAAAGAGAAGACTTTGTATGGACACATGTGAGCATGTGTAGMCACACAAGAACAGTAAGTAGTTTTCTCTTCAGTACTGCTGTGCCAGAGCAGTGCTTTGGAACTACTGCAGTGCTTCACCTCAAGCCTGTGCCAAGATTTCTGGAGAGGAGGCGTCAGGTGATGGCAAACACGTCACTAAGGACCATTGCAATTTGCGGGAGATCAGAGATGTACTCTGAGTTGGAATGGCATCCTTGGAATTGGAGGGAGGAGGAGGGATTAAAATGTGACCTGACTTACTGGGAATTATTTAGAAATTGATTTGGTTGGGGTTTTTTAGCGCATTCACCAGAAGGTGGTGCTGCTAGGACGGAATCTGAAGACCTCATCTACCTGTTTACAGAAGAGTGCTGAAATGCAGCAGGTACTTCAACACCAGCTGCTTTGCAGTTTGCCCTTTTTTCCTCTTTGCTGCTAGCATTAGTGGTTTATGAGTGTTGTTACTGTCTTAGTGGTCAAGTGTACCATGCTATTTCTCAAAATTTTTGCTTCTTTATGTGTTATTTTCATCATGACTGGAACGGTGTGGAGATAMTGAAACTGTGCTGCTGATTCCTAGGCAGGTGTTTGTCAGTGGGGAGGTTAGTTATGATGGGTTACTGACATTTGTTCAAAGCAGGTGTGCCATGATAGATATGTATAGCCAATGTAAGGTTGTTGCACCTCAGTGTGAGCTTAGCAAAGCACTGCACAGCTTTGTGTGCATCTAGAGAATGAGTAAAGGGGTTGCTATGAGGTACAGGACTCCATAGCTCTTGGTTCCTTGAGGTGGTTCGTTCCTCTCCTGACATGGAGGGAGTCAGCTTTCCATCACTCAGAGCACATTGCTGCATTTGCACTGTAATGGGCATACTGAAGGAGGACAAAGTGTCTTGTCCTAGTTTAACAGGGCTGTAAGATGTCACTCAGAACCACAGATTTAGTTCAGTGCCTAAGAACTTGACAAACAGGCCAAGCCTAAGTGTCTCAGAAAGCACCCGACAGCTGATGTTAGCAAAGCGAAGGGTTAGTGTAAGCCAAAGCATGTCTAGTTGGAGACCTCACAGCATGGAGTGGCTGAGGGCTGAGCTAGCAGAAACCCTTTCAGGACCTGTGTGTCCATGTTCTGCTTTCACTCCAGAACAGAGCTGCCTGTGCTCTTGGGAATATCCCTTCACCACCACACTAGAACAGGGTATTTCAGGCGGGTGGTTGCTGTTGCTGTCTGGGCAGCCTGTGCTTTGTCAGTGTGGATTTCTTTTTTTCTGAGTCCTGGCTTGAGGCTTTGGCTGCCCAAAACACTCATTGTTGTTTTGTTGTCTGGCTTTAGCTCATAACTCACAGTTTTATCTCTGGGATGGGYTGTTCACAGGACACATCCGGTCCCTTGTAAATACAGCGTGTATCTGGGTCACTTTGGTCAGGCAATTCAGCCAAAGTATTAATTTCCATATGCTCAAGGAGAGCGCATGGAATGTTGCTTGTGAGCACTGCCCTTCTCTGTATTGCAACTGGTGAAAGAAAGAGACACCTTCTGCCTTTGGCACTGACCTTACTCCAACAGCATCTCTACTTCATGTAGGGGTAAAACAAAGCAGGCCACAAGCCAAGTTGAAGACATGTGAGATTGAAACAGGAAACAGATGGCAAATAAGGAAGCCTGAAATTATATGATAGAGCAAGGGGAATAAAGGAGAACATGTCTAACTCTTCAAGAAAACATGCTGTACTGTGTATTTTTGTTTGCACTGTCTTAGGTTTAGCAGTAACCTTTTATTCCTGGAGCATATAGCATAAGGTGGCCAGATAGCTTTTGATGAGAAAAGAACTGGTGATAGTAATGATTTATGATCCAACAGGAAGAAGGTCATGAACTGGAGGATCATGTTCAAACGGTGAATCCACTAACCAGTTTGGTAGGAATGCAACAGACCTCTGAATGGATTTGCTGATCCTCGTTTAAATTATTTTTTCTCTACATATGAGTGGTGGATTCCACTTTAAAATTTGCATGTAAATTTGCAATGCTAGCTTCAAGAAATTGCGTGGTTTTCAAAAGTGGTTGGTGAAGATAATTTGAGGCTGAATTAAGGAAATATTCAATTGCTTTGGATCTGAACTGATACTAATAACTATCGGTACTTCTGCTTTCAGACTGAGGACTATGTTAAGCTAAGACTGTTAGTCATATTTAATTTTGGGGGCTGTTCTTCAAGGCATCAAAGTTAGTTTCCTGTTAGTTTCAGCCCTTAATTAATTACATTGGCATCCTTGGATATGGAAACACTGAATTAACTTTCTATATCACTACTTTCATTACCACCAGTGCCCAAATTCATTTTAAGCTGTCATATATAACTCAAGCCATATCAAATTTTATTGTTAGGACATAAACAATAATTGATCTGGATAGCAAGTGTTGTATTGAAAATTGTTTTTATGGCACAGATTCCCTTTGAGTTCTTAGCCTCTCAGAACTGGATCTTTAACTGAACACAGACTATCTTTCTGGCTGTAATCCATAAAATGCTAATGCTTGGCAGTGATTTAGACACTTTGGAATCTCTTTTTAGAGTTTAGTCTCTGTTTTCTTAAAGGGAATTCTTACCTTTAGCAATTCCAGTAAAGACTGCAAAAATTGTAATGAATACACAAAATTTCTTAGCAACTTAGACATTGCCATAGGTTACTATGCTACACACTGGAGGCATGGGTTTGCTTATTTACATGCAAATATGTACATATAAATATTTAAATGTACACGCACCTTTATTAGGCTCTAGCTTTTATGGCAGAATGAGAAGGCAAATTTCATCCAGGGTAAATATGATCTATCCAAAGTGGGACATGGAACGTAGGCATTATATATTAGACAGTAAACTGAACAGTGTAGGAAGATCTGAAATTTAGGGGTTGTGGGAAGATTGGTTTGTATTGGTTTTTTGTTGGGTTTTGGTTTTGTTTTTATTTCAAGAAGGTACATAGAAAGTTTTTAATGCCTGATTAGGGGTTAATCTGCAATCTATACATTCAACTGCTTCATACTTCAACTGCTGCCTAAATGTCAAGTCTTGGAAAGGTTTCAAACATGGAACAAAATCCAAGGGATTTCTCTGGTATCCAAGATTTATGAGCCTCTGATAAGGGAAACATCCTGAAGTAAGTTTCTTCCATTAAAATATTAATTTCAGAAGCTAAATAACCATATAAGTTCCAAAATTGCAGACCTGGTTCATACTCTATCTAGGTGCAGAAGATGCTACTATTTCAGATTCTACATCAGTTAAGATTGTACTTTTTAAAATTCTTTTTTACCTGAAAGAGAAGGAGCAAAGAGGATATCTCGGGTTGTAGAATGTATTAGTAAAGGTGGATCAAGTACCACATCTCTACGTAGCCTGTCCCATCCACTTCTGTGTGGGACATTGTGTCACAGTGTGCTCTGCTCTGACTGTGCATTACTTGTACTTGTGAGATATGCAAAACTGGAAATGGGAACTCATAGAAATTGTTCCTGACCAGATAGTTAGATTTCTGTCTAAAACTACTTCATTTGGAGGGAGCTTTTGCTACTGTGATTGATGTAATTCTCATTTCGTAAAGGGATCCATCTCTCACTTGCCCAACAGCGAGACTGAGAGAGAGTGCACAAGGCCAGGAGTAGTTTGTGCTTCCAGTGAGTGTTTTTTTTTTTAAGGCACAGAAAAAACTGGGCCCCTTCCATGGCTATGTGCCAGAAGCAAAATTGCTACTCAAAAAACTACTTTTCTTTTTCTGCTATTTGACCATATCTGTGATTGTAAGAAGCACTTAAGTTTTGTGTATTTTTATTCAAAGGAAGAATGATAGCAATTAAATGTTCCTGTGAGGGAGCTGTTGGCTTGGAGCATGTTTCCAGCATTCTGGTCTTCTGAACAAGCAGCCAGAGAATATCCTCTTGCACTTACTGCTACAATGGAAAATGACTACAAGGAATTGGACTGATAAGAGACACGAGCTACATAATTTGCAGGTACTTTTCTCTAATTCATTCTGTATCTTACAGTGATGCTTTGGGCTGCAGTAAAGTTTGTCTTATGTATTTATTTTTGTATGAATATATATTGGCTACAGAAACTAAGGCTAAGTGTTAGAAGTATTATAGCTAGAAGCTGCGGAGGCCATGCTTGTGTGTAGAGAAGGGGAAGCTGTTTAGGAAGAAGAGGAACTGTGTATACATAAAGAACCCAACTACTGCAGAATTAGTGAGCTTAAGGCTGGCTTGAAAGTGGAGGAGGTGAGATACATAAATAATAGAATCACCATCAATTTGAGGATAACCACTGGTATCGGGAAAGAGTTTTTCAGTTTTCTGAGGACATGGCTTTTAGTYTCTCTCTAGTAATAACAAAGCTGTGGTCATGGGCAGTGGGTGAGGTGAGTCTGAGACTTATTAGTCAGCTCTGTGTTTGTGTAGTTTTCGTATGTCTGGGTCATAGTAGTAGAAAGAAATAAGTACAATGAAAGAATATAATTTTGAGGTTTTTTTCCTAATACCTAAACAAATCTAAGAACTTGTTTGAAGATATATTTTCTTTTGGCAAGTAGTTCATGCATTTTGCAACAACTCAAGAAGTAGAACAGTGAGAAAAGGGGAGAGACACATACATACACATATTAGATCCTGGCATTCAGGACTCATAACTGCTTCAGCCAGAGCAGATCAACTGCTTTTATGAATAAAGCCACATCCTGCAGATGAGCAACAGGAGTCCTGTATTTTGAAACTCCTGTTCTTTTGGAGGTAGTTCGATTTTAACTTTTGTATTACACTTGGGAGTTAGAGAGTCCACAGACCTTAAATTCCTTTTAACTATACATAAGAAAACAGGGCTTTACAGATCTATAAAATCTCTTTGTAAAAGCCTCAATTCTGTACTGAACCCATCTCCAAATCCACACAATCTTAAGAAACACACTATTTCTGTGACACTTTGTTGTCACAAACTTTATTTCTCCTTCCTTGTTGGAGCTCAGAGGTCTTTGCAAAGACTGTAATCCTTGCACTGGAGACAATAATGCTGATAGGTTTCTGTAAGGACAGAAAATACCTATAACATGGAGTACAAGTKAAACCACTACCATAAATCTTTGTTAACAGAGAAAGATGAGTTCAAGTCTGGTCTAAGATAGGATATCTGTCACAAATTTTTACTCTGGCTTTAATTCTACGGTGCAGTGGTTTAATCTCCTAGAGAAAAAAGCCTCTGTGAGAATGCAAATGGTCAATTTGAGGTAAAATCTGACTGTTCGGAATGCATTTCTTTTTCCAGATTCTGGATAATGATCTAGCTTATAGATCRTCCCAGCTTTGATATTGCATGTGAATATTAGGGGATTCAAAAGATTTTAAGAATTCAGAACATGTTAGCTGAGTGAAGAAAAGCATCTATACACTTGGATTACTTTAACTTGTTGTTAAAACCTAATGAAACTTCTGACTTCTGCTGTTTAAAAGCAAATCACGCCACAGTGTGGAGTTTTGAGCAGCAGTGCCTCCACTGGAAGCTCTCTCTGGTAGAATGCTCAGCGTTTGGCATGCTCAGCTAATGGCTCACGTCAGGGGGGCCAGCCTGCTTGCCAGGTACTTGTTTATCCAAGAACTCCAGGTCACCTCTCTGCCACGCATAAACATGGAACAAAAACTTTGCTCTTGGGGTTCCACACCCCTCAGAATAATTTGCTTGGATATTTTTGTGAGAATGGAAACATATTTGAATGGGGCAGGTATATGGTGCTCTAAGCTATGTTGCAGCAACCCACAAATTAACTCAGCACCAGCAGCTAAGCATTATAAACTGTGGCAGGAGCACGTGGTTGCAGCCAGAAGGGCYCCCAAGTGAGCCTCTCCTCCTGAGTGATTTGGAGGCTGAGCTCTTTGAATATGAGRTTGTTTATATTAATGGCTGTATTAAAAGGTAAATTCTAGTTTGGCTGAATAATTTTTAAGTAGAACGTGCAGGAGTTAAAATGGGAGGATCTGCAAGGGAATAAAAAAGATTCACCAACTTGAAGGTAGCAGAGGGAAAGTGGGGGATTGCTTTCTTAAGCCTGTCAGCCACTCAGGGTGCTCCCTGGCCATGATAGACCCAAAATTTCTCATCTTGAATTGYATATGCCATTAAGACAGTAAACATGATTCCCTGACTGAGTAGCTACCACCTGGCATCATACTGAGTACTATTCTGCAGTTATTATTCAAGTGTTATTCTATTTAACTGGATTCTAAGTTTACAAAGGTTTTGAGGTTAAAATCATACCTTTTTGGGAATAGACAAAGCCTTTTTTATTTTTCTTGAATTCCACATTATTTTGGTGAAGCTTGCAAAACTCAAAAGAGGGTAGTGACTTCTTGTGGAGTGAAAACAAGTTAGAATGCTGTTGCTGTTGCATTGATATTTCAGTTCATCACTGAGATAAACATCACAAAGCCAGCTAGGTGGAAGGGCGTCAGGGCAAGGAAGAGTGACTAGGATTTGGGGGCAGAAGGGACTAACAGTTTTTCTGGAAATGTTTTGAATGTAATAGAATCTTATTACCCTGCCATGAAATAGAACCATTGTGATGTCAAGAAAGTAGGACCAGAGGGAAAATAAAGCTGAGCCTCAGCTAACAGAAAAGATGTAGTACAAACAGGCTGGGAAGCCAGGTTTGTGGTTACACAGGGACTATAAACCCTTGAACTAGCCATACTGAATAGCTTTCAATCTCACTACATGATTACAAGTTATTCAGCACTAATCTCTTGTTAATGGAAGTAGAATTCAGATGCAGGCTTATCAGATSTTCTCTGTTTATACCTTGTACTCCCAAGGCTTTTATGTACCTCAAAATCTCAGGAATAAGCAATCCAAAACGGAAGAAATAAAAATGTAATGCTGTTTCCAGGAGATGTAAAAAGAAGGCTTTGAATAAAGGAGAATGTTTCTCCAATTGCCTTGATCTTCAATCTCATTTCCATGTGGATTAGTGTGATATTAATACAGCTGCCAGAACAGTAATTAGGGAAATTCAGGACATTGTCTGCAGCACCTCAATGGGTTCTAAATTTCTGAAGATAGAGTGATAATACCTCCTGTAAGGGAAAAATCTCTACCAAAACAATATGCCTACAGAACAGAATTTAATGTCACAAAAATTGAGTTTTTCTTGTTAAAAACAATATGCTCACAGAATTTTGACACATACCTGTGTCACCTCCACATAAAATCTATAAAGCAAGCAATTATTTGCCTCTCTCCTGCCTTATGCAAGGGTTTTGACTGTACTATGATTAAGTTATAATTTCTGCTTTGCAAGTTCAGTCACTTACCTAAAAGATCTTGCTCCTGTAGGACTAGAACAAAYGCCACTGCCCAAAGGAAAAGCATGGTTTCAGCCTGTCCAGGCTCTGCTGTAATTGTGCTGGAGAGCCCTGCAGCCTCCCTCCCTCCCCGGCTTCACATCGACAACTCCTCATCCAGCCCTTCGTGCTGAGGTTTAGCCAGAGTTAGGCGGAAATATGCCCAGGCTGAGCCAAGATTCTTAAACTGTTCTCTTCTGATTCCCTCCTTTTAAAAARCACCCTTCCAGCTCCATGCAGAGCCCAGCTATCCAGGCAAGCTGGAAGTGGCCCAGGCTTCCCAAAGTTGGGGTTTTTTTACGCTTGTATTTATTTACATAGACTACAATGGAATGCAATGAAAAGCTTTGGATCCTGTAAATACAGCAAGTGGGGCAATGAAAGGAAGGGAGAAAGGAGGAGGAAGGGGTGCTGTTTCTTTTCCTGTATAATTTAATCTGGGGCAGGCAAAGCAGGAGCATTGGAAAACATGGTATCTGTAGATCTTGTGAGCTTGTAGGGCTTTTCCCATTATGTGCTYATTTTGAAGAGTGCAGAAAAATCTTTCATGGGCATTACAATGTGTGGCAGTGTTATGGGAGGTGGCAACTGTCTGTGGTGCTTTATGTTTTGCAGTATCAYAGGAACCACCTGAGCTCTTCTCAGTTTGGCAGGTTTTTAAAATTGATTGATCTTGGTAACATCATGTGCAAAAATAGCACTACTCATGGCAGCCTGGCAACATGTGTGATTTTTAGCAGAATCTTGGTTGAAYATTGTTTGTCTTGCAGGTTCCCGGGTGTTGACTGGATAAGCATCACTCTTTGGTCCCTCTAGGCTGGTGTTCAAAGACTTAAGGTATCTCCTTCCTGGTATTGTTCCTCATATTCATTTGAGTTACCTTTTTTCAAACTATTGCAAGAAAAAAGTGAGACGCCTCTAAGGCCTCCTACTTAATCCTWAAGACTGTTGCCTGAGATAGACAGTGTTTTAACCACTGAAAATAAACCCCTGCAAAATAGAACAGATTTAYTTCCTCCCTAGCAGTCAAAAACTCAAGTTATTTGGCTATCTGAAAGTAAGCCTGTAGAGATGCTATCTCAGAGTTCAAAGTATAATCATCCTTGGTGACTTCCATAACAAGTTAGGTTGTAAGTTCAGTTGCAAGGCAAAAATAGCCTCAGTAACAGAAATTATGTGACTAGATTTTAGCTGGTAACTTTGAAGAGGCATAGAACAAACAACTTCAGCATTTATAAAGCCTTGAGGGTTGGTTTGAATAAGTTAACATTTGTATATAATAAAAATTAAATTAGCTATGAAAATTGGAGTTCCCGTGTTTTTCTGGGTGTTTTGGTTTAAATCACTATGTAGTATAGTGCAATTCTTACGAATCCTTGCTTTGAGAATAAGTTTGATTATGCCTRCTGAAAACTTACATAAATCTTAATTTTGTTATGAACTGGTCTTGAGAGGGACATTACAAAAGGTAATAGTGAGTCTACCCTCAGTTTTACCCGTGTTTGAATATGAAATGCTGATGTGGTTGGCTGTGATTTTTCAAGTGAGACATTATCTATGTGTTCTCTGTGCTTTGAAGATGTGGGAGTGGGAAGCAGAAGAATATTTATGAATAGCTGGCTGCTGTTTTCTGAATGTGTTTGTCCTTTACCTCTGTCCTTCCGTYAGCAGAATCACACAATGCATTCTCTGTATTGCAAAGGGAGCCTGTTCACGGGTGATTTCTGCAAGCTCTCTCTGCCATCCCTTATGTCACACTAAAAAGCAATGAACATTCATTGAAACAGTTTTCCCTTCAACACACTGTAAAAAATATGGCAATTTCCATTCCAGACCACCTTTGCTGAGGCCACTCACCCCCTTTACAGCACATTTCCTTGAGGCTCCTCCTGAGTTGYGCTCAGGCTCCTGGAACAGTTCAGTTCCTCTAAGGCACTTGCCACATATTTTTGCGTACTGTGTTATGTTTGACTATAGTGAGGTGCTGGTCTGATAGCCATGGAGAACTAAACAAAATAGTGTGTGCTTTCTCTAGAATTATCCTCCAGGGGTTGTTTYTGTAATCAGAGAGAAGTTTTTTCCACTGCAGGGAAATGCAGCCAGAAGGCATATTTCTGCCAAGTGGGGATTCTGCTTTTCAGTAGGACTACCTGTCCTGAGATTTTTGGTCATTTTGGTTAATTACTTCAGCTAACTTTTGTTATTTGTAGATACTCAGAAGGAAGCTGCAGGTTAAAACAACTGGYAACAAAAGCACAAAATATCTGGGGGATGTGACAATACCCATGAAATTGCAAAGTAGATTTTTAGAAGACAGAAGATTTGAGAGTAGAAGAAAGAATATGATGCAAATGTGTTTATGTTCTGAAAAGTTAGTCAGTAACTGATTACCATCAGAGAAAACATTCTTTAGCAYATTCATCTTGGAAACAGCCATATATGAGAACACAATGAGATCATAYGAATATAGATTTGCACAAAATCCAGCTGTTGAGATGTTCCCAAGATACCAGCAGCCAAAAAAAGCATACCAGTGAACAGGGATGTGAAATTTTGCCAGCAGGCAGTTTGGTGAAAGGGAGAGCAAACATAAGGATCAAGTCTATTTTGGGAGGCGCTTTTTTTGTTTGCTTTTTTTTTTTTTTTTTTTTTTGTTTTTGGTACAGTCTTTCTGTATCTCTTTCTTGGATTAGTTAAATGCTTGGCAAAAGCAATAAATAAGTGCACAGAGTGCATAGGGAAAAGGAATGGAATAAATAAAGGGTGTGTGTCGACAGAGGACATATTTRCCATGGGAAAGAATCACATTGATATTGGGCATGAAGTCTTACAGCATGGACTGGCAAAGGATATAGCTGAGCAAACATGTGGGAAAAATTGGGTTTTATATGAGACACAGAGAAAATTAAGTGAAGATTACTTTAGGAAACAAATATATGGTAGAAAACCAATCCTTGTAGGGAGAGGAAAGTGCTTTACCCTGAAGAGAAGGAAATGAAAGAGTATTATCTCCACCCTGGATWTAACACTGGTGGATTATRAAATCAGTGCAAGGTTTGTGTGATCTGCCTACCTGCTCCTAAGAGAAGATTTGTCTCCGTTAGAGACTGTGGAGGTACCTTGGTCTCTCACCACAAGCTTAACTTCTGTCAGCTGTTCATGACCAGAAGTTCTTGCTACTTGGAGGCTGTTGAGCACCTTATGTAAATTGAGACTTGTTTTGTGATCCATTTAGAAAAGGTCAGTTATTTTTCACTCTCTTAATTCATTTGGTTTCTGACTGCTGGGTTGGAACAGCTGTTGAGCAGATGYAGAATTTTATTACCTGGAGAGGTTGATTTACACAGAGCAGGTATGCAGCTTTTGGGCAACTTCTCAGGGAAGCAGAAATTTGCTCTGCAACACTGCATCCATATGGTGAAGAGAAGAAGAGCCTTTTGCAGTGGAGATTTCATTAGAATGAAGTAGACATTGCCTTTTAAAGCTTTTGATAGTAGTGATTTTTAGCACCTCATTCCTGGCAGTCCCCATGGAGCCACCATGCCTCTGTTGTTCATGGAGCAGCTTCCATAAGAGTTACAGATCTTATAGGTGCAGCCTTCAATGTGTGAATATCTTCATGTTCTGATCCAGTGAAAGCCCCTCTCTGATCTGTCATGTATCAACTTGTACTAGTGTTTATTATCTTTTGATTTGCAGGGGACATTAGCAGTAGAACTCAACATTTTTATTGTCATAAAGGCACAGTCTTTGATACTGTTAAAAAACCATATCACATGGTTCATAGGGTGAAGCACTGTGCAGATCAGCTCTGTCTCTGCCCTCCCTGGAGAACTTAACAAGAGTATGTGTCACGGAGCAGACAGCTCTGATCCAGCCTTCTCCAAAACAATACATTTTGTGCTACGCCTAAAGCCAGCAGTGAGTCAGCTGCAGGAATTGACTCTCTGGTGTCATCTTGGTGCCAGCACACTGGGCTGGATTGCCAGCATTAGGTAAKCGTCCGAAGGCTTCAGGGTGTTTTCAATCTGTGGCTTCAGCTTCCTGAGCAATGATCTGCGAGGAAACTGAATCAGAAAACTGAAGGGGAGGAAAGGTGGGTCACATGGAATATTAGTGAATTATGTTTGGTTTGTATTTTTAACTAGTTGTTATATCCTTTCATTTGACAGATTTCAGGCATTTTATGAAGCCTGGCCATGCCTCAGGAATGCTATGAAATTCGATATGCAGTGTCCCCACCCATTTTAGTGAAAAGAAACCTTTGTCCTTAAAAAGCTGGATTAACTATATTTCCAGCTAAATTAGTGACTCAGGAATAGACTCTTGACTGCAAGTCTTGTATTGCACACCTGGTGATCTGATATTTGCTGCATTATCTATTGCAGAAGGTTGTGGCCCTTTGCTGTTGTAACTTCACGTCCAACCATTTGCGTCACATAAAAATGGGAAATAGATCTGTGAGTCTGTGGTGGATAATATTCGGGGAAGATAATAGTCATGGGGGAAGTACTTTATTATTCCCAAATTAGAATTACTCAGCTAGTGTCTTGCAAACCACACCAATTAAAKGAGATAATTACTTGAAACTGAAGCCACAATTTCATTCCATGAAGGAGCAGCTAATATCTGAGAAGCTATTCATATGTTGAGTAGCACCTTGCTGAACACAAACCATGACAAACAGCAGTACAGCAGAAATCTCTTACTTAACAGCTGTGTACCTTGCTCCATTAGGGAATGCATCAGCCATATATGTGAAGCCTTTGAATATAGGTAATATTTGCCATGTGAGCGAGATATCTAACAAAACAGAGAAGAAGCTGGAAATAAATCCCATTTTTGTTTGCTAGTCAGCCTAGTCTCCTTTCTTCTTAATTACCACAAGGTCATGGAGACTTGCAAGGGGAGGAATGTCTTGCCAGTGAGAGAAGCCAAGCTAATAACTCCACTGCCATTCCTCTGAAAATTTACAGTATGTGTATTATTTTAAAGCCAATGCAGTAAAAATCCCTGGTTAAAATTCCTTTTAAAATATGTGAGTAAATACACAATACTGTAGCAGGATGATAGTGGTTCCTTTGTTATTACTTAYGTCTTTAGCTGCAATTTTTCTTCAAACATGCTTATAATACCTGTTTCCAGGCAGTGAGTGAACAAAAATGTGTAGGATTTTTTTCATCTTGTTGCCTTTGTAGTTAATTGCATGATGGATCCTGTCCAAGAAGATTCCCCAACAGTACAGCTGGTTATTACTGTATGGTACTGGCTTCTCACCTCTTTAATTCTGCTGCAAAACTGTGTTAAAAGACAACATAAATACTTCCATAATGCCACTACTTAATYGGAGATTTTGTGGTAGTTGCCATAGGGAAATAGTATAACCATAAGAAGGAAGAGGAGTGCCTATGAAAAAATTTCTGYTGAAAGTTGATCCAAGGCATGAAAAACCTTGTGAGCAAATGAACAAATGAACAGATTAGCACACTCCACAAACTCTGGTGGCAGGACATTAACTCCGATTGTTAGAAAACAGATGTGGACTCCACTATTGTCCTCCACCCTGTTAAAAATTTTTTTCTAATGAGTTCATTAAAGTGCAATTGGTTCCACATGTGTTTAGGGAAGAGGCTGATGGTGGCTACACTCGCTCTTAGTTTGCTRTATCTGCATGGATGGTTTAGATGGTGTTAAGGATGGAGGAAGTAAGAACAGGAATTTCCACCTGAAGCAGCACCCATGTAGAAATCAGGATAGCATGGATGCTGCTTCCAATGTCTGATTTTAGGRCATCCTTCCTTGCCTTAAGAGACCAGTTGGCTCAAAGTATTAAAATATCTGTTACAGTGTTCTGCCCAGATGCAGTAAAATGCTTTAGATTATCTGTCCCAATTGTTCTTTAATTCAGACCCACCACTAGAACTCTTCGTAAGAATAATAGAAATTTTATGTCTTAATGCAGATATTACGCTGTCATTTTGTATTTTTATTACTGTAAGTGCTATCTTCTTGAGTACTGCTTTTTGCCATCCTCACAATTATGAAGGGATGACTTTTTGTTTCACAGTGGTGACGATCTGACGTCTCTTCTCATTAACACTGGGAAAGGAGGAAATAGGAGATTAGAGGATAAAAAGCATGTAAGGGAAATGTGGAGCTCATTGCTTGTGTTCTAGGAATAAGAAGCACCAGAGGTGAGGAGAYAATTGAATCATCAGGATGCTATAAATAATTCTGAAGTAATCTCTTTATCATTAGGAAAGTGAATTAGGAGAAGCTGATAGGGCAAAAGCCTATGGTTTGAATTTAGAAGAAATTACAGCAGTACAGGGTGCACAGTTTTCTCCTGGGACCACTGGGTGTGACTTGGTTGCACAGCTGTGATGGAGTTGTTGGAAGGGGAGCRAGGGAGCAGGCGGGGGCGAGGCGAGATGGGGGGACAGCCCAGCAGAAGGGCAGGGGAAGGGGCGTGGGGAGCGGGCTGGCAAATACCTGTGAATGGCCCCTGGCCGCTGGCAGCTGCCTCACGGTGGCCCTGAGGTGACCTATTTCTGGCCACCGGGTTACCCTCAGGCGGCTTCTTCCTYGTCCTCCTCCCGCAATAGCGCTGGGCAGAGCCCAGGTGAGCTGATCTCCAGCACAGCGTGAACTGCAACCGAGAGTTCAGTGTTTTAATTAGACACRGCGGGAGGGGAGCCAGGAGGATTTGGATCCATGAGCGTCTCGGACAAAGGARCGGCCCCCGACTGTTACGTACTTGACCTTGATCGTGCTTAGGCTGCTGGGGAAGCAGAGTTCAGGCAGTGCCGATGCTCAGGGAGCTGCAGTGCGGCACCCGGCAAAGCATTGATTGGCGTTCAGCAGAAACCAGGCTCTGTTCTTCACTGCTGAAAGGGTCATGTATAGTTATCTGTACAGGCTGTGGCAAATCAGAATCGCTTTTGGAGAAAGTCTGTTAAAAAAAAAAAAACAAACAAACCAAACTAATTGTGTTTCAGCTCACATTCACTTGCCATTTGAATGTCTGGCGATCTCCGTTAGTGAGAGTAAATTATTGCAGTAGTACTTTGGAATTTTATGATACCACCATGATTTTCTAATGTGTCTGCAAGAGCAGAAGTGAAAGTGCTGGTTACATTTGCTGTGCTCTGCACAGCCAAATGTGGGTTTTCAGTGATTCCCTGCATGTACTTCAGCCACTGCACTTCCACTCTGTGTGAACACCACTGCATGACAGTGCTCGAGACCCAGATGGAAAAAATTCCAGGAGTCAGTAAGACCATAAAGGGTCTCATGCTATTCAAAGATTACTGGATACAGTCTTTGTTCATTGATATAATTTTGTGAGGTGACTTAGAATAGACTGCTGAGGACTTTCATGCATCTGCAATGCTAATCCACTGTCTCTGCTTGTATTAGAAATGTTATCTTGCCACTTGAAACTGAGATAAGCAGGATGTCACAGTTCACTATCCCAAATAGCAGCGCAAAATGTTTGGCTCGTTCTTGTCAGTTACTTAGTCTCAGTAGTAGAGAATGTGCATTTTTCTGTAACAGCAAGACACAGGCTTTGTACTGAGTCCCCAGTTTTTCCTCATCTGGTGCTGTTGGCTCAGCATCTTATTGTTAGGCTTATGGATATAGATATTATTTTGAGGAGATAATTTTTGGACTCTAATGTAAACTTTTTGTCTTGAGAAATATCTCATCCTTTCTGCAAAATATTTGCATTAGATAGACACAGTCTGYCCCATAACTTTAGACAAAGCACACCCAGGCTTCCCTGTTGCCTCTTGCTCCAGCAAATATGTTCCTTGAATTGATGCCTGCCCTTTCTTTCTGGCACTGTGAAATATAGCTTGAGGAAGCAAAATCTGTTTCCACTGGTTTCAATCTACCTTGTCAACCTTTTCTGAGCTCCCTAAAGATAACAAATGTGAATGTGACATTTTACTGCCATGGGGCAGCTGCTATCTGACAAATATAAACTCTGGTCTGCTCTATAAATATTGATTTATGAAGAATCTGAGATGGGAGTTAAATTAGTATTGTTAATTAAAAGGAAATGTGAAGCTTTTTGGTGCCTATTTTTTTTTACTTTTTTTTTTAGTTGTCAATTCTTTATGAGTTGTCTATATTTCATTACCTGTACTGATTATTACAGTGGTTTGCCACTATATTTCATCAATATGTTGCCTAATCCTCAATTTTCATTTTGGTTTTCTGAGTGGCTAWTCTCTGAGAAACTTTTTTTGTTTTTCTTGGCTTAACTGCAGATGGTCTCCACCCTTTTTCCTTCTGCAAGTGATCAAATTCTCTCTTTGGATAGACTATCACTTCCCACCCATGCTGTTCTCAACTGAGGTTGGAAATGTTATTAATTTTATTTAGTGTAGGGAAAAACTTGGCTAACCCTTCAAAACAATCTTTCAAGTTCTGTAATTCAATAAAGTCCTTATTTACAATGGCCATAGCTATTTTTCTCAGTGCTGTCCAAATTGAGTTCTCTCTGGTTACAAGAGAATGAGGCATTGTTTTCCATTCTGACAGCAAAATGGTTCTATTTTATTTTTCAGTTCAGGAAAAGTGCAGCATAACCTTGTTTAAAATATTTTCTAGTAAAAGAAGCAGCTGTTACTCTCCACATTATGTTATTTTTAATTTTGCGCCAGGGACTGAGRGAGGAAGGCTGGCAGTTGTATATGACCTGATGAGTGTAAAACAGTTATTCTGAGAYTTGGATTTTCCAACTCTTTCCTGTCCCAATCATTGCTTTTTCTTACACACCAGCACATGAGTACTGATTTTTGTTTCTGTCCATTGATTGAAGTGCGTGGTTTATTTCTTTCTTTGGAGTCAAAATTATCTAAGTATGATGATGTGGATGAAAACACTTGTCAATAACTGCCATTTCAGATATATGCAGTGCCTCTGACCGAGGCTGGTTTTATGGAGGTCTCAGGTGTATCTGAAGCTGTGCAGATATGAGTGATGATTTCCTTGCACAAACAGATGAAAAGTGAGTAATGTCAGTAGGGAAGTTGTAAGCGAAACCTGTGGAAAGCTATACAACACTGAGGCTGTCGTCCCTTAGCACCTACAAAGAGCAGSTGGGAAGGAAATAAGAAACTCTAGATTTGAAAAGGAATGTCATCTGGGGTGACCTGTAACTTAGTGCTGTCCTTGGCAGTTTCATAGCAATTATATTAGATATCACTTGACTGTACCAGCAATGCAATTATATTTTACTTATCCCTTCCTTCCATCCATATCAAAGAAAAAATGAAAGCTGAAAAKTAGTTTTTCCTTCCTGTGGTAATTGTGGTGTTTTCAAAGCACTCTGAACAGGCTTGGAAGCAGCAAGGGCTTTGAAAGATTGTTTGACATGGGCCGGAATCTCCAGCAGAAATTTTCAAAGTTCTTTCTTTCTTATGAGCTGCTTGTTTGGGAGTGTTTTAGAAGGATAGCAATTCAGTGCTTCATTTGCTTCTGTCCTGCAACAGCTTGGTGATTTTTTTCCAACTCCTTGACCAAATGGTCTCAAAAGTCCTTTTACTCATTCAACTCAAAAGTCCTTTTACTCATTCTGTCTGCAAGTGTCAATTGCAGATCAGAGCCTCATTTGTCCAGAGCTGAATTCATGTCAAGACTTGAGTGCATCCGTCTGGACTCTCAGATACCTGAAATACAGAAACTGCCATTTTTGCTGCTTTAAAGTTCCATTTCCTGCCCACCATTGCAGTTCAGATGTTTTGTGAACAAAGCAGCAACTCCACTTGCCTTCTCTCTGTGCTTCAAGGCACCAGTGAAGTTGGCCTGAAGGTACTTTGTCCACAGGGCTGGAAGTGCTGGCAGCAGCCCAGTGCATTTTGTCTCCTCACCCCTGGCAGTAGCACACTTGATGGGCTGTGGTCACTTGGAGAACATGGCACCACCACAACCTGCAACCCCACCACCTGGCAAGGGAAGAATAAGAGGGGTTTGCATATGAGAAACTGGAAAAAATGGTGAATCTAGACCTTCATCAGTACTAATGAAGTCAAGAGAACATGGGCCTGCCTGCCACACCAGTGTAGGAAAGGCTTCACCAGCACAACTCAGACTTTCCCAGAGATCCCAGAACACTATTTAATCATTTATTCTGACTCTCTCATATAAATCAGATTATAATATTTCTCAAATATCCCATGGGGAGGGTTAGGTCACAGCTTGGGTTAGATTTTTTGGTGTSTCTGTTCTCTGTCTTGGAGATTCAGGTTTTGTAGATTTTGCTCTCAGTAGAAAGCAGAAGTTACTGAGGGACCACTCATACCTGGAAATGGACACCTGGTCCATCTCCAAGCAGCCTGGAGACTGCACTCCATCAGAAATATATTCTAGAGCAGAGCTATCATGAAAGGACCCCACCCCATCCCCACRCCACAGCTATTCTGCATCTGTAACTGCTACTTTGCCTTTGCTAGCGGTCTCAGGGCAAAGAAAGGCTTAGATGGAGTTTATAGGTATATATACACATACATGTATGAATCCCATAGATACATATAAATAGATATAACAGATACTTATATCTATCTATCTATAGATAACTGTTGCTACAATCTTTCTCCTAGATGTCTTTTAATTTTTTTATGATCTAGATACCTGAAATTTTCTGCTACAAGGACTTGTGCCAAGAGAAGACCTGAAGGAATTGAACAGTCTCCTCTGTGCCTCAGTCATGAGGACCTTTGTCCCTAGATGYTGCCTTAAAGGATCCCTGCAGTGAMWCAACCACCCCAAACCTGGCATTGCTTTCCTGCTGCTCTTCCTACCAGAGTTGTGCTGCTCAGCCCTGGGCCCTGCGGCCGGTCGGGATCATGCTCCACAGCTAAGCAGTAACTAAAGCTTCGAGTGTCCTGCTCACAGAGCGTCACCCGAGCATAATCCAGGCCCTGACTCAAATTGACAAGGACAGGTTGGGCTCTGAAATAATCTCTTTAAATAGCAGCAGCCWTCTCTGTCAAAGGCACTTCCCCCCCAGCCAGCGCTGAGAGCTGCTTACAGCACGTCGCCTGCYATTTCCCACCCAGGCAGTGCAGGGCTGACACTTCTCGCAGGCAAGTGTGTCCCCTGCCAGCAGTCTCCCAGCTTTGCTTTGCACCAGGAWTTACAATGAATTTTGCAGCACAGTTTCTCTACTTCAGRGTGTTAAAAAACAGAAGTCCCAGGGACCGCTACAGGGAAGATGAAGAGTACGACCCTTTCTGGCAAAGGTTGGAGAATATTGCTGTCTGACTTAGAGCTAGAGCGCTCCTTTATCCCCCTCAGGGGTCATGGTCAGCCCTCGGGGTCCACCCAGGGCCAGGCCCACGGACATGACAACCCCTGGACCCCTCCTGCCTCCTTATGGTGTCGTAGTTGGAGTTTTGCTTCACCTCGTTGTTTATTTAGTCGCTGTGCTTTATAGGTAATGCTTTCTTTTTCCTTTCCTTACTATCTTAAAAAAAACCAAATCAAAACGAAAAAAAAGCAAGGAAATTGTTTGCAATTTTTCATAATCTCCCAGAATTCTGTGGGTATGAGTTGTTCTTGGAGTTATCCACTAGAAGAAGTGGAGATTTGAATATTTTTAGCCTGTGGAATTCAGCWTTTGTATTTCTTCATGAGTGTGGTGTCAGAAATAACCCTGGGCAGGCCAATGGACTGCTGAAAATTTATCTTGGGATAGCCCATGTCAGATCCTGTTACACAGTTCTGTGGTTGTCTTTGTTATGGTACTTATGGTGATCTTAAATTCCTGTTTTCAGGCTTGGATGGTGCAGATGGAATTTAAGAGTCATCTGGTGCCGTTGTGTAGCATGAGCTGAGCCTGTGCACACACATTGCATGCTGGTGTTGTGCAACCTCATTCTTAACCTTTTCCATAGTTTTTTCTCCCYCAGTTTTATTATCTGGACACCACTAGTCCAATCATGCTGTGGTTTTGCCAGATGTGGTACAAACAAGGGACAATCCTCATTTCCTGCATCTCCTTGTCRCAGRTGTTGGTAACATTTAAAATAYAAATTGTTTCAGTGGGCTCAATGCTGTTAATAAAGGGGAAGGCAAGGTCCCAGTTGTGCAAAAACACTGCAAAAATGGCTTGCTCAAAGTCACCCATGACATGACCTGTTCTGCAGTACACTGTGAATCTCCTTTCAGCACAGGACCACTCTTTCTTCTAGTTTGAGTTATGTTTGTTCCTAATTACAAGTGAATTATGGAGATGTGTTAATCACCAGGAAATGCCCAGATTCAGAATACGTTCAACTTAGGAAAAAGTTTAATTGCTTGAAGAGTTTTAGCAGTCAAACGGTGTGCAATGTTGGATAATAATCATTTGACATTTGCTGTTGTGAATATCTTATAAGAACTTTTGAGAGGGATGGGTCTGTTTGAGGGATAGTTGTTTACCTCTGCTTCAACTCTTCCATGACGGGTGCCCTTGTGAATTCTTCTTGCTTTSTGATTGCTTTTTCTGATGTTATCTGTTTAGCAGCTGGCACCAGTTGCCATTGCCAGCAGTAAGCAATGACATGTGCATGGTGTGTACAGAAGAATGGCCATAGATTATGATCACAGATGAAGGCAGATATAGTGCTAGGCTCAGCCTSTGCTGAATCTGAYTTACTAAAAGTAAGGAGAGATTTTRTCAGGGATGATAATACAGYTTGGTTGTTYCCTGCATGAGCCTGAGCTKTCTTTGTGTTGGTTGCTGGTGCAGCATTACRTGAGTTTTTCAGACCTGTGTCTGTTGAATGGAGTTATAAAGGGCTGCTCAGTCTCAAGGCTTGGTTATTATGTACCTATCTGCGCTGGATGGTCACAGTGCTCACACTTTTGTCATACAGGCTGGTTACTAAGCCCTGATCTCTTTGTCTTTAAGACACTCTGATAAATAGCCCTGCGGAAGTCTTAGGCAAGTCACTGGATCTGTCTGTGTCCCAGTTTCTATCAATAAAGTTGAGCTAATATTTGCTGAACTTGCCTTTCAGTTTAGGGGAAGGCATTGGTGATTCATGTCTGATTTAACAATCACTTTGCATTGCGTTTAGGTATATAATTGTCAGACATGCATTTTATATTTCCATCCTGCATGTGCCACTATTTGGAAGGATACTGTCTTGAATGGGTGTTTCTAAGTACTACAATGACGCAAAATACTGGTCATTCAAGACAGTCATATTTGAGTGCAGTATTATCTTTGATCTGTTTTAAATGTTCAAAGAGATCTATCTAGTTTACTTGAAGGAGTTTTCTTGTCACCCTGTAATGGTATGCAGGGCACTCAAACCCTGTACAGTGCATAACCTAAAATTTCTCCACATCTTCCTGTGAAGATGACATCTGTTATGATGCTTCTTGTCAGTTTTATCTCAGCAAGCTTCCATTTTTCTACCATTTGTCTCTCATAAAGTCCTACTTGCTGAGATGCTTTAAAGGATCGCTGCTGTTACAGTATCTGGATGTATTTGGGGATGGCTAAAAGGGTAGAAGAGGAGTTGAGATGGAACAGGAACATTTAGGAGCCATTGAGAAAGGGGATTGCAACAAATGAGGAAAGTATCAGAGGGGTCTTGGAGACTCAGCAACCAGAAAGGTCAGAGGAGACAGCACTGGGACACGGAATTGGAAGGATTAATGGAGCTGGAGAGGTTCTGGGTAAAAGGGATTTGGATGAGGGAAAGGGCCCTCTCTGTCATATCCTGGGATTGCCTCTTTCTCACTCCTGTGAGAGGAGATGCCAGCCCCCAGTCACACTGCAGTCATAAGCCACGCAGACTGCTACCTGGAGCAGCCTGCTACTCCCCCTGCCTTGTCCCCTCTACATGACCCRTCTCTGCTCAACGCTTGCAGGAAAGAGGCAGAAGCGACTTTGAAGGGGTCAACTTTTGCTTTAATAAATATTCTGAACTTGCRGGCATCAGATCTGAGCCTAGTTATCTGAAAGCAGATGGCAAATAGGTCTAAAATGTATCTTACCAATGTCTGTTGGCCAGTGGGCTCCAGGAAAGTGCTCAGGGAGCCTGAAGATGATGATACTATATAGGTATGAGCTTAAGAAACCCCTACACCCAAAACATTAAAAAAGAACAGAATTYAAAATCCACATATAGAGAACATGTGCATGTGAGTTTGAAGTAGTATTCAAACTTAACATTTTGTCACTGCTTAGCCCAAGCTGGGCGGTGGAGTTGGAACTTTTGTCATGGCACAGGCCTGTAAGGATGCTGAAGTATTCTACAGAAGTTGTGCCTTTCTGTTACCGCCCACAAAAATCAGATTCCTTACCTGGTGTGCAACRAGCCAATAATTACACTCTCAAGAGAGCCATTCATTGTACTTGAGAGTTGCACAAGCCTGGGTGTTTGGTGTATGCCACAAAGGAAGCACATTAACTCTCAGTGCTTTTTACTATCCATACATTKTAACAAAGAAATAGCTTTCATTTGCTACAAGTTCTCTTATCAATTTGTATTTGTCTTCTATTGTTTAATGATTCTCTGATTTCTCATGCTAATTAGTCCTCATGCTCAGACCTTCTCTTCTTTTGGGTCAGTGGTTTCTTTGGTTGGTGGTCTCGATCTTCCCCTGCCAGAATTTTTACCGAGTCAGAGCTGRTTTCAGCACRGCTGCTGAGTTGGCTTTGTCAGTTTCTTCTTTATCTCAGGAATTCTGCCAAATGTCCTTAAGGCCCATAAATTCTGCATTTTTTGTGTCCATTATCAGTGTCAYRTCCTTTTTCCCAAGCTTTGTTAMCCTCCTCTGAAGTCAAAACATTGAAGCATGTCAAATCCTAAACCTTACCAAGGCAATTCTGCCAACAATTAATTTGATTTTCTAACACCAGACATCACTTAGAGCTTGTTAGCTGCTAAATGTTTCATGGATTAAATCTCCCTTCTTCTTGATTAGCCTTGAAAGTACACAAGGATCAAACATTAAAGAACATCCTTTCTTAAGGAAACAACCTTTACATTTTCTACCTAACACTTTCATATGATCTCCCCCTAACATTTATACTGGGCAAAATGACTAGTCTTCCACAATTTGCWATTCCCTGGATGTCTGTGGTTTTGYAGATTTTGCTCCTTCAGTTTTAGGAGCTGAGGAGATCCAGCACATCAGTTTAATCTGTTTGACCTTTTTTTGTGGCTGCTGAAGGAAGCAATCTGTATGTTCTTCACCTGATGGGGGCATGTAACTGTCCATCATTGCAGGATAACTGCTTGGACAGTTCTTCCTCTGTCTAACGAAGGCAACACTTGTGGTCTTTAGGTATAGTATGCATTATTGCTTTTTATACTCCCCAAATTATTTTTGCTGAGTTTATTATTTTCTTAGTTTGTTAATATTACTGGTTTTGATTTTTTTTTTTCCTAGTCCTGTTTAACTTGTGAAAATTATCAGTATGTTCAAAAAACCAAACTGGAAATAGAAAAATTATTCATTCCCGGTCGTTACCTTGTATTATTTTATGAGTATCTTTCAGTATATGCTGTCTTTGCATTGACTTTGAGATTTTAAAATATGTAAAGCTATCTGTTTAAACAAATTATATTTTTGCCTGCGCCTTAATTATTTATGGAATGTCTGCATACAGATCTTCTCTCTTTTTTTTGCAGTTATGCTGAGCAGCTGTTCTTGAAAAAGTAGGTTTATAAAYTGTATTTTCATGTTTCCTTTTACTAATCCCTTTAAAGGTAAAATGCTGYAATTTATAACCACATAACAAAGCTTGCCAGCTGGGTATTTGTTTTGTGGCTGGAAATAAACGGACCTTTTAATGAAAACTTTTGACAAAGTCCAAAAAAGGAGACGTTCCATTTGAAGGGAACAGTGTTTTATAATGCTGAGGTTTGTATTTATATTGGCTCAGATCTTCATCTGGTGGACACGATTGCTGGAATGGGGGCTATATTTTGTTACTGTGCATGAGAAGGCATGTGCTGTGTTTTTGTGAGTACTTGCATGCTTTGCTCTCTGCTTTGGCTGTTCCTGCAAAAGAAATCCAAACAGATCTCTGCTAAGTATGTGGAATGCTTTGGACCCAAGGGGGTCATTAATTCTCCATTTGTGCTATGGGATCAAACCTCAGCCCACATTACCTTGGAAGTTTAAGAGCTCCAGGAGGGTCTGTGGCACACACAGGTGGGCTCACTATGCAAAAATATCATTTGCCTGATGTAAATGAAGTGTGGGTGTAGAAGGAGAATTTGAATTATTCTGAAATAAATACATACAATACATATATATACAGCAGCATGATGATATCCCCTTGGTAAAGRGGCTTTAGACTTTAGATACAAATGTATGTTCATTTTCATACCAAGTACTGAGATGGTAATATTTCAGATGTTCTTCAAACCTAACTCAAGCTTGAAAAACCTCTGCATATTTTACAGCTGTTTGACTTTTGTTCCTCTTTTCCAATGGCCACAAGGTGTTGTCTCCTTCAGAGCAGATACTCGCTATTCATGAGAGTGGTGCTGCAGGTCAAGGACTGAGAATCTGATTTACTTCCTTCCTTTTTTTTCTACCAGAAAAAAAGGAAAACCTAAGACTAGAACAAAAAAAACCAATATATCCTTTTGCTCTTTCTATTGCAGATGCAAATATTTGATGGCAGTAGTGTGGTGAGGCATTACCATGCTTGTTTTTCTCACAGAATCCTGCTTCATCAATAAACTTCTTGTGGCCTTCTTTGGCTGGGTTTTTTATGGACTTTTTGTAGTTGATTGCAACAGATAGAAATGAAAAATAAGAATTTTTCTTCCATCTCAAATGCCTGTTGGCTAAACAATTTGACCCAAAAACCCACATTTTTTTTACCTGCCTAATTTTTTTTACTCTACATATACCCGTTTAACCCATTTCCAGTGTAAGAAATATAATTCATTGCTAATGCTTGCTAAACATTTTAGATAGTATGTTCAGAAATAGGACACATGTTCTTCCTTTTGAGGTGTTTGTGGACATCTGTGATATGGAAAGTGTTTTTTTGGAAGGGAGGGGTGTGGAATGGACTCTAACAGTACTGTGGCCTCTCAGATGCTGCTGCTGTTGTTGCTGGGGGCTGTGCTGTAACAAATTCACAGGGAGGCAGTCTGATCTGGTTCTCAGCTTTGCATTAAGCAGACTAATGTGCACCCAAACTAACATTGGAGCTTAGACAGCTGGAACACTTCATAAAGATGTTAACCCCAATGAAATAGAAATGCAGAAAATTATAAAATAGAGCTACTTGATAAGTTATTTTATTTGAAAGCAGAATGCCTGTTGTTAGGCTGTATCAGCTTTAGGATATAGTACTGGGAAAATATTTTAAATCACAAGTTGCAACATAAACAGGTTACAAATGTGTATGTACTGTGTTTGTTTATCTTAGAAAATTAGTGCTCTCATTCATTTTGGAGAGAGAAGACCTTGCTACAAAAATTGTCACCTGTGAAGATATGCAGAAGGATTGATGTTATTGGTCTGTTATTTGATTTTAATAATAAAACACTTAATATTGCCCATATTGTTATGTGAATTCTTCTGTGGAAAAATTGGAAATGTTGTAGGAAGAAGAACTACTGTCACAGATTATTGATACCATTAAGAAAATTGATGATGCTGCCCAAAGTGACAATTGCTCAAAAGAAAAAAATGTTGCTAAATATTTAAAAATTCTTTTTGGAAATTATTACAAAGCATATTACAGTGCTGATCACTGCTGTTAAACATTTGCTTTAGCCAGCCATGCTGATGAATAACTGCATAACTTAGACCCAAATTCTTTGAGGAAAAAGGTAAATATTGTTTTGTTGGAGATAATGCTAAATCTCTGACATAATTTAACATGTTTGTTTTTAGGAAACCATTTCTGCCAAATAGATGAATAGTGAGTCATGTAGAAGAGCTTATACTATCTGTGTAATCATAGCTACAGACTGGGGTGGTATCAGCTATTTTCCAAATCACTGGTCTTCTGCTTAATGCCCCTTTTGCCCCCCTAATGCTCTCCAAATTCGAAGAATTCCTAGAAGTTTTACATTTATCTGGAAACAGGACTGCAAAATGCTCCTACAGTACATTGTTCCTTGTGAACTGAAAGCTGTGGGACCATAGAGTCAGGCATTTGAAGGTAGGAAAAGTGGCAAATTTTTGTAGCAGTGTTGTCTCTCCTAAGTTTCTTGGGTAGGAAGGTTTTTGTGCCACCCCAGTTCTGTCTTATCTACACATGTATTTATCTGTAAAATGTTAAGTCACACATCAGGAGATGTAATTCTTTAGTTCTGTTGGAGAATATATAATTGTTATCCCTTATCAAAGTTATTTCCTTCCCRTCATGAGGCAGTTGACAGCTGTCAAGAGTGCACTCTGCAAGTATGCAAGGGCAGAGAGCAGACCTCTTGTGTACAATGCAGTGACATTTGTCACTTTTATTAATAGTTTATGGCAATGGTCTGCAGCAGTGACTTGCCTTTTTAAAAAAGATAGAAATGCATACAGAAAATACAATTCCAGTTATTCCAAAATTTTTGGAAGCACTGAACTAGGATCATTGCTGGTTGAGTACTGAGTACTAAGGAAGGTCTGGCTGTCCAGACAACACAKGTTATACATTTCTTATTTTCTTGGGTAGGACATTTTCCTAACTTGTCCACATGTCAGGTTATTTGTGACTTTTCTAACAGCTGGAAGGTTGCAGTAGCTTTCAGTGCACCTACAGATAGGTAATCTGACAGTAGTAACTCAGTCTGCCTGTTCAAGGCATGGAAGAGCAACTGAGATGTGCATCCTTCTTAAATGCTTAATGTCAAGCCTTTAAATCATTCATGCTTTTCTAACAAGTTTTTTTTGGTTTTTTTTGTTTGTTTGTTTGTTTTCAGGGATGACAATAAAATAAAGAAACAAGATATCCCAGCGCTTTGTGATCTTCACTGCTGTAAGGATGTGCCCATAAGAAATGGCCTTATTGGGCAGAAACCACCCTCCATCAATCCTGAGAGACTGAAGGATTTTGGTGAGGAGGATTACCTGAATGGCGATGTGAAGACCTGGGAAATGAAGATAGTGAGCCGAAATGAGGAGTTACTTAGGGATGCCCTTTCCTGCCTCCCTCAGCCAAGCAATAGGACCAGCCTGGCAAGCTGTAACAAGCTGATTCSATTTGAAGACATTCGTGCAGCAGCCTTCAAAATCCATTGTGGAGTTCAGAAAACCCCCTGCATGGTAGGAACTCTCTATGGTTTTGCATTCTCTCAATGTTTCTTTTCTTTTTCCTTATGARAGTTCATCGGAAATGAAGGAGGAGTATGTGTGAATTGCAGCAGATAGATCTGTGTAAGAAGACTCATGTTCTATTATTTGTATTTAACTGTCAATAATCAGTTTCTTCTTACCTGTTTACACTAACCTAAATCCTCAAAGATTGCAGTAACCTGTAAACAAAGGATAAACCACATTAGGCATAGACTTATGTCCCTGCTTGGGGTTAGCAGTTCCCTGGAGTGAAGTGGTTGKGTCCTGAAGGTGCAGCAGTTGTCCTCATTGCCACATGATGCTTGCTGCTCCAGAGATATCATAACTACTTCCCGTGTGGTTTTTTTATCCTTTAAAATAAGGATAGCTGTGCTTTTTGTAGCWTATTACTGAAGAAGTTTGCCTTGTGGTAAGGACATGGTAAGAGACAATTTGGGGCTATAAGGAGGTGCAAAAGATTTGGCTGGAATGCAGGGATGGTAGAGTTAATTTTCTTCACAGTWGCTKSTATGTGTTTTGGATTTGTGATGAAAATATTATTGATAATACAGAGATGTTCTTGTTTATGCTGAGCAGCTCTTACTGCCAAGTCAAGGYGTTTTCTGTTCCTCATTCCACCCAACCTGTGAGAAGGCTGGGGATGTGMAAGGAGYTGGGAGGGGACACAKCTGGAACTGCTGACCSCAACTGACCCAAGGGACATCCTATACCATATGACACCTTGACCAGCAATAAAATTAGGGGGAAGTTTTCTGGGGGCCTGTGGCTCAGGGCCTGRCTGGTCTTCAGCYTCTTGGTGGTGAGCAATTRTTTTCAATTGCATAAGCTGTCYCTTTTGGATCRTATKTATCTCTTTGTMATTTTGTTGTTGTTATTAWTTAWTTAATTAATTAATKATTATTATTAACTCTTCTTATCCCAACCCATGACATTTCTCATTTTTACCCTTCCAATTCTCATATTCCCCAGAGCACAGCGGAAGGGAAATGATCAAGGATAGTGTTTAGTTGCCAGCTGAGGTAAAACCATGACACCCCTCAACTTAAATAGTTCCTTTCTCCTGGGGTGTCCCTGGCAGATTTATGCAATCCAATTTCATCCCCTTTCTGCATTTACGTGTCAGGCTAAACAGTCTCACTTTCTTTAGTTTTCATGAACTATGCTTTTAAAATTATCAGAATAGAGGAAAACCTAGATCCCTATAAAAACTTGTTTGTTTTAGTGTGAAAATAGCCTATGACTGTTATTCAAAGTAATGTTCCTGCAGAAGTCATTAGTGCCTTTCATGCATTACTTCAAAAGCACAGAATGGTGTCAAGAGAAATACAGACAACCTTTATTTTAAATCATCATTGAGAGTTAAGAGCCCCTTTCAAGGACATGTGTTTAGATTTAAAAAGTGAGAATGACTATAATCCATTCAGTCAATTGAATGGAGAAACACCTTGCAGGGTGATTCCTAATCTGCAGGTAAGACCATGGATGGAACATCCTGATTCCCTGGGSAGGAGTTTGCCTTGGAGCTGACATACAGCACCATGAATGAATTGTAACAGGTCAAAGAGGTAGTGAGCATGAGCAAACAAGGAATTGGCAYTAAATAGGACACCTTGTTTGGCTACTGATGAAGGAGCTGTAAGGTTTGTGTTGTGTTAGCAAGAGGGAGGTATCTGTAGTCCTTAGATYAGATCACAGTGACTAAAGGGAAATCTTTCAGGCTGGTTCAATGAATCTTATGAGGTCACACATCGGGTCAGTTCAGCTGAAAATAGCACTGACACCTGCTCTGTTTGCTATATTTAGGCTACTTGAAAAAAAAGCCTTAGTTAAAGGAAGATGAAAAGGATAACCTACAGAATTAAAATGCTTAGTAACAAAATTAAAGAAAAATATCAATCTAAAATACACCTCCCTTGTGGTTAAGAGTGACTAAATGATATATTTTTTAATGTAGGAGACTTAGAAACTTTATTATTCACCGGATTCATCTCCTTAAATCCTTTTTCTGATTGCTCACTCTAGAGTCCAAGATTCTCTACAAAAACAAGTGTTGTATGTGAAGAGCTAGTAGTGTTTCTTGTATAATGTTCTTGTTCTATTTTKCACAGGCATTCTCCATAGATTAGGATGTTTAGGATATAAACTATTATCCTATTAGTGTACTAAGCACTTTCCATTGTTTTGGTTCTACAGCCAGATTTGCAAAGGAGCAGCAAGTGGTAGCTCGTGTGTCAGAGTTTTCAGAAGCAAAATAGAGAATCTGGCCCCACCTATGGGTGAGGAACATAACATATGCTTGTAAATCCACTAAAAAGCCTTGAAACATTCACCTGAAAAATGTAGTTTAACTAGATACTTTAAAGAAAGTATCTGTTCCAGAAATAYGTAGTTTATATAAATTCACTTGGAAAGTGCCACGGTCTCAAAAACATGTCAGTACATTTACTGTGTACATTTTATGTATGACACTGCCAGATACTGTTTGAGATAAATATTTTGTCATGCTGGTTTTTTAATCTGTCTCTCTTTGTGACTTATCTTAAATGAGGACTTGATCCCCTAAATCACCAGGGCCTCATTTGCTTTGGCAGCCAATAGAGGAAATGGAGCCAATTCTGAAATAGAGCTGCAGTAAGCCTGGGGAATTGGCACCCACAGGCTTAMCACAGCTCTGTTTCATAAGTTATCYTGTGTAAAACTCTTGGTTTAGTGACTATGGTAATAGGAACTTAATATGTTAATGCATGCTGGGAGTGTCTTATAAAACTTAACAAATATTTGCCATTAAAAAATTTTAAAATCATGTACTTTGGCCCTGTGTCACMTGTAATGTTCTTGCTAACTCCCCCCTGCTCAGGCATCCTTTCTGTTCCAAACACTAAGCTTTTCCAAACACTTCCTGCTTACACTTGCAGTCCTGGGAAATAGTTTTTTATTATTTCCATCATTCTTTGAGTAAGAAATGTCTTTACTAACGTTATGCTGGCCTTGGGATGCAAAATWAACAACATTCAGTAGTGAAGCAGCAAGTGAAGCCATGACAGGGCCATAATGGAGCTCAAGGGGSAATTTTCTGATGACTTTTGTATCTGTTAGATGATGACCTTATTTTTTAGATATTCAGTTCTGGYAAGTGCTGGAAGCATAGGTTTTGAGACAATTGAAAATATTTATTTCAGTGCCTGTATTTGAATATTAAGACTCAAACAAGTGCTCTTTTCAGAATTCTTAATGGCATATTGTCCATRTTTCACTGCTTTGAGTTTGAAAATGACTTCCAAAAAACAGAAGAATCTGGTAGGTAACAACAAACTGTCGTGTATTTATAAAGAAACAGAAGATGAATTTTACTTTTTTAGAGCTCATACATAGCAGTGAAATTCATGCCTCAACAGGCAGCTGATGGGGTGTGGAAGGTTTTATTAATAGTAGATATATTGCCATTATATTATTTATCTACTCCAGTATTCTAGGCTATCCAAGCAGTATGGAATGGACATCTACCTGAAGAAGGAGTTCCTCCAGTACACGGGATCTGTGAAGGAACGAGGTGTACTTCACCTTCTGATGTCATTGCCTCAGGTATAGCAAAATGTCAGCGTTCAAAAAGAACTAGATTAGTTCTGCTTCACAAAAATGGAGCAGGGTTGAAGATAAATTCACCTCTAATCTCCATGGAATMCTAATGTTTCTTGTCTTTGGAACCATTGTACTGAACACAGCGTGTGAACACAGGTCTAAATGTAAAATACTACTTTATTTACATTTGGCTGGTCTGCTGGTGAAATTCTTGAAAATGTTTGACACAAAAGCTTGCAAAATGAAAATGTCAGCATTTTCCTGTGGCATTTAGATGTACTGTGGTTCTGGTATGTTGAAACTACCAAACTCATGAGTGATGATGAAACTGAGTTACAATGAGTGATGACAAGGATCTAGATCACCAATTGATTTTGTAATGAATTTCAGTATTCTTACATGAATATTTATCATTTGTCATAGCAGGTTATTGAGTCTCTGCTGCAATAATTGTTATAATAGGCATGAGACAGCAACCCAGAGCAGTGGTTATTCCTGCCTTTCCTAACAATAAAAATTAAATCTTCAATTAAAAGGAAGCCTGAAATGAAAGGCAGAGCAGAGATATCAGCTCTTARGGACCAGATATCAACTTTTCAGTGATCAGCTGGAGTTTTGCAGCCCTTTCCAATGGAACAAGATTTGAACCCAGAGGAATGCAGGCACAGGGATTGTTCTTTGCGTGTAAATCCTGAGATCTAGACRTGTGTATGCTGTACCATAATATGATACAATCAGCAAGTAAAGGGAAAAAAGGAAGTCAGATCACTAGAATGATCCAGGATTATATGTGACAACTATGTGACACTATATAATGTGCAATAAAGCAACCCTGTTTTTTAGGATCAGCAAAGAAAAGGGGTGATCGTGGCTTCGGACAGTAACTTTTCCATGGCTGTTGCTTACCACGCCTCAGAGCTCCGTATCCCCGTGTTTGTCATCCTGTCCACCAGCACGGCTCCGGCCAGGGTGAAGATGTGCCGCGAGTACGGTGCCATGGTTATATCCTACGGCACCACAGCCAAGGATTCCCAGGTGCACGCGAGGAGGCTGGCACAGGAGAATGGTTACCTCTACCTCGAAGAGTGAGTGAAAGCCAGGCTCCTTAGAATGATCTGATTAGATGCTTGCACAGCTCTGCAAAAACAATTTGTTTCATTAAAATGTTATCACAGGTCATCAAAATGCTCCTCTTACCTGGAATATGGACAGTTACATGTTCCCAGGCWTAAATCAGGTCTTTCTAAAACAGTTGGGGATGGAAATCAAAATAAAACACCCTTCTGTTGCTCCAAATTAGGGAAATTTTGTGATTAGGGATTCCTATGGGCTAATATGATAGTGACTATATGTTAACTCTATAGGAACTCTGTAAGAAAGCATTAAGACTAATGTTCATTTCTGACCTCTCTATTTGGAGTTAAGGTGGTAAAAGTCAATCTTTAACACAAAAGGTGCAGTGGGATAATGTTGAGCAAGAGAAGGTTAATGCTCTAAGGTTCTTACTTACCTGGTGTGAGGAACAAAACTGATACTACCTTGAAAAAAGCTGATTAAGAGGCTGCTTCACACATATATTTAAAGTAGCTAAGGATGAGCATAAATCTTAGTTTGAAGAGTTTGAGGTCACTGGACAAGGCAGATCTAACAAAAACATARATGAGATTACACAGTAAAAAAACGCCTAGAATTGATATATTTTCCCTTTCCGCTTTAATCTGCAGCCTCTTGTACCTTTCCTCCACCCTTTTATTTGTTTGTTTGCAAGATTTCCACATTATCAGTGGTCCCTCTGATTCACTGAGCTAGAATGTTATTCTCCCCTTACCATTGCTGCTTCTGTGCAGGCTCTTGATGTTTGGATGGCATCTTTTTCTGTGAGTGCCTATTCCCCTCCAGCTCCCAGCACCGCTGCCTAAAACACAATAGTGAGTGATGTTGCTTGGAAAGAAGATCCCAGATGAGCAGAACAGAGAGAGGCCTCACTTCTTTCCCAGCTGGTGTATTGGGAAGGCAATACTAAAAACTGTACTGTTCAGCTGCTCTGTTAGTTCCASCAGCAGCCAGTGACACACAGCGCTGGTTCTTGTGCCTTGTCTGTCACCATGGGCACAGTCTTGTCCCAGACTGGGATTTTCAGTGGGGGAATGAGGTGCCTGAAAGAATTTTAAACACTTTTAGGCTGCTTTGAAAACCACAGTTTTCCATAACTTTGTGATTTCCAAATTTCTGTCAGCCATTTTTCAACTCGTGTTTACTTCCAGCTGGCTTGCATCTGCTATCACATTCGCACACATGAACTAAATTATTATTTTGTAGTTTTATGTTTAAACTTTCCCTCCTCCCCAAATAATGATTTATGTTACATAAGGTAGATGTTCTCCAGGTTCATGAAGCTCCAGGGACAATGTATGCGTAGGACTTCACATCCAACACTGAGGAAATCTATATGTACATGCTACCATTAATAATATTAAAGCACTCTGATTTATTCCAGGTTTCAGGTTACAAGAAACAGAGTTATTCAATCTGTGGCTATGTTTAATTGAAGCCTCACAGATGCAATTCTTCACTGAAAAAGAAAAAAGGAAAAAAAAAAAGCCCACTGCAGTTGTGAGCCTTTTCACAATGGGATGTCTGAAACATATTTTGTTAAGTGTAGACTGGGAGAGATTTCCCAGAGTAATGTAAGCCTTTATGGATAGACAGTCTTCTCCAGTGTGGCTCTGACACACATTCTTTGTCACTTGCCAAAGCCATTTGTAAAATACCAGCTGATCTCCCAAGTGTTAGAATGGAACTTCTGAAATGTCATTTCAATTTAATTCTTGCTTGCATAAAATCCCTAGCAATYTGGGTCTCCTTACCCAGTAATTCATTGTCCCCTTCCTGGAGCAGACATTACGTGACTGCCTTGGGCTGTACCAGCATGGGCAATGCCTGCAGCTGGGTGTGTCATTGTCAGTTCTGCCCATTTCTTGAGTGCAATTAAAATACTGTGTCATGAAAATGACCATGCAAGAATTCAAATAGGGGAAAGGTACTTTTTATCCACCTGCAACTTCCTGGGAAATCCCAGGAAGGAAATGTGATTTTTCAAATTGGAATTCARTCATTTAGTCTGCCTAATTGCTGCCTAGGTGTCATGAAATTTTTACTAACTATAGGGGCTTAGGACCTCATTGTAAATGCAATGTGACTATTGCCAATAACTAACTCAGAACCTCTGCAATGATGTGAGAAAGATTCCTTTGTGAATCAGAAAGGAAAGAGTGCTGCAGGTTGAATTACAYACCTTCCTTCTTTGAAAGCCCTTTTTATTCTCATGTAATTCCATATCTAAATGCTGATCAGACCTGGTCATTTGTGATCTGGATCTAGAGTAACATTTAGTCTGTTACTCTACCCAACAGCTTCTGAGCCCTTTACTTGGAGCAGATGGGAACAGAGCCTTTTAGCTGCCACCCCAAAACTTCATTGGGAARCTGAAGCCTGACAGCCCACCTTTGATTGCTGATGTATCACACATTTCAGAAGGGAAATATCCAAGGTTCTACCTTTGGCTCAAAAATACTTGTTTCAATCTACAGTTTTTAGAGTTATCTGTCCTGTTCCTTCGTTTTGCCTCAATGACATGATACTCAGAGATATGTTTGCTTTTATAAAGCGAAAGTTATCAGTCACAATGCAAAGAAAATCACCCATTTGTTATAAAAGCTGAAGGCCGATCAGTGAWCTGATGTTTCAAGTGGATGTTAGCAAGCAAAACATGATTATCTGAAACATTGATTCAAATTGCAGACAGCTCTCCACAYCCAGAGCAGTCTCATTTGGACAGTTTTCAGTTGTTAAAAAAGCTTTATTCCTACATTGAATATCCCAAGTCCTCATTCATTTTTGTAGGTTGCTGGGGCTTTCCATGTAACCATGGCAGCAGTAGCTCCACAAACTCAGATCTGAATTTTATTTGGGAATAAGGCTTCAGAATTATTCTGGAGGCGAGTGATATATTTTGTCACATATATAAAGAAAGAGAGCTCCTTAAGTATCTTGATTAAGACARTAAATACAAGGGTTCAGTTACCCATCCCACTATGATTTGTTGCCTTTGTCTTTAGCTGTGCTACAGGAGTGGAAGTTCATTAATCCCATCCTTTCCTCTGCAGTTTTACAGATTCTTGCCCTGAAGAATTTTCAGTGTCTTGACATATATGTGAGGTAACTTCTTAAGGACTTTAGTCTCCATCTTGCAGGCATTCTGCACTCCTAATCCAAGCCTCTCTGTGCACGTCTAACAGTCATAAAAGCTTTCCTAGTACCCAGACATCCTTGGGTCAAGTAAATCAAGTAAAATCATTGGATCTATAATTCTGTTTGCCAGAAAGAGCAGAACATACAGACAGCTCATAKTTCTTTTTGCATGTATAGTTCTACATTTATGTCATTGCTAACTTGTAAATAAAATGCAAACCAGCTTTTAGAAGCAGATCCAAGTCAGTCACATGACAGTATAGTGGAGTTTTCTTCCATTTTTTTCAATCTGTTTGTCCTTATTCTTTATATTACATTTGCCTGAAAGTATTTTACCAGTGAGTATTTTGGCATGACTAAAGCTTCACTTACCCTTCCAGAGTCTTCCAGAGTAATGGGAAGGTATCAGATATTGGCCAAGGAGTGAGGAAAGACAGCTCTGGTAATCTATTTGGTRTTTGTGAGGTTGAACATACTGCTTAAATCTCATGAAAATTTCCATTCATCACAAACATCAAATCCTCTGATCAGTAAAGAGCAGGAGATTTCTTTTTGAGGTTTTGCTTTTAGTTTGGACAGCAACATTTAAAATTTATGAACCTGAAGGAAGTGAAGGCAATGGAAACATGACTTCTCCCTGCCAGCTCTGTAAACACCTGATAACAATGGGAGTTAAATGCTTTTCAGTCTGAAGGTTCTTTGAGGGGCTTGTCAACAGCACAAGTTTTCTCCCAGTAGGTAGCAGTTGTGTGATAGTCCATCTGATGGCACTGTTCAGTTGCATCACCTCCTCCCCTCATGTGCTGCTAGTTTGCTCTCATATTTATCTTTTTCTACTTGAAAATAGTAATGTCTTGAAATCAGTAGATTGAATTATTACTGCATTACTGTGACCCCTGCTGATGTGTGCCCTTCCTTCCCACAGGGAGGACAGTGCTGTTTACCTGTCAGGCCTGGGAACCGTGGGGCTGGAGATGTACGAGCAGGTGCCAAAGCTGGATGCAGTGATCTTCCCKGCAGGAGGCCACTGTGGCTTGCTGGCAGGGTCAGCTGCTGCACTCAAACACCTCAACCCACATATTTCTGTAATTGTAAGTTGCCTTTCACCTATTAAGTGTGCATTTGGGCAGCTTTCACCACAGCTGTTTACAAAAGACGCTGGTATCTCATGACGCACTTGCAGAGACTGCGTATGCTGGGGCCAGGAACTCTCTGATCCCTTTGCTTTGCTTCAGAGAAGACTCTGTTAGAACCAGCCTATTCCATGGCTGCTTGGCTGSATTTAAGAGAAAAATGTGAGAAGGCTTTTCCAAAGCAAATGAAATCCAGTTCTGTGTTTTGAAATAAGTCCTTAATCAGAAAAATTTGGTCCTAAGTGAACAACAGAATAAGTTTGGTGGTAGCATGGTTGTTTTGCATTTTGAAATTAATTGTTGATTTGAATAGGAAACTTCCTGTAGGTTTTGCTGTCTACTTTRGTGGTAACCTCTGTTATAACTGGTTCAATAGAAAAGTGGCAACATCTCTCTTCTTCAGGGGGTTGAATCTGAAAGTTTCCCAGTATTGCAACAGTCCTTAAAAGCTGGCCACCCAACTGAAGACCAGGCCTACAACAATCATCACTTCTATGGAGGTGAGAAAATGCATTATTCCTTTGGAGGTAAAATAAAGGTTGTAACAGATTTCTCTAGCTAAATAATTTTCTTATTATTTCAGTTCAAATGTGTTTTAAAGGAATTCTCTGAAGAGTCAGAATTTATTTCACGTTGTAAGAGCAACATCTGCCACATTTCCCCCACCTGCCCTCTGGAGTACAATACTATTTCCAATGCACAAGAATACTTAGAAATATGAGAGTATTTATCTGAACATTGTGTATGTAAACCAGCATCTAAACCAGTGAAGCTAATGGGAAATCTCTTGTGTGAAAGACTAATTTGTGAAAAGGCAGGAAAATGATGCAGTGCTTAAATATTTAGACACAAGACTGTTCTTAGAACAGCAGTGTTTATAAATGGTGCAGTTGTTTCCATATCAACTGCTCAAAAAACCTCAAATATTAAGCAATTTAAGAACATCCTTTTTGCCTGATATTCAAATCTCTGGTAGTTTTGGGTTAAATGGGAGTTTTATAAAAAACTTCTAATTTCTCTAGGTAAGCTCTGCCTGTGTCTGCACTCTTAGCCAACTGTCCTGCTTTAGCTAACAAGCCCAGTGCTGTGTTTGGGTCCCCTCTCCTTCAAGCCTCATTGAACAATGAAAAGCACTGGGCTGCAGGGTCACTCTAACAGTGCAACAATGCTAGTGAAGTATCAGAATTTTCTTGAAGGACTCCAAAAAGGCAAAATCTTACTGTGAGATTTGGTCTCTCATTACCAAACACATTTCTGTCAAGTGAAAAAAAAATCAAGCAATTTAAGGTCATGTAACAGCAGTGTGCTGCATTCATTAAGGACAAAAACCAGCCAGGACTATAAAAAATATTGAATATGTCTAAAGTGGCCAACTTCATATTTTTGTCTTTTGAAATCTACAGATGTGAGTGGAGTTTGCTTTGGCAGCAATTCTTTGCAGCTGACTGGGAAGCTTGTGGATAAAGTTGTTGCTGTGAGGTAGGTGAAAAAAAAAAACAGTTGAAATGAAGAATAGTGCATGAACATGGTTGTGTATGAAAAATGTGCTGTGCCACCAGGGTATGGTGGCTCTCCAGTGGAGAGCAGGTTGGCAGGAGCTGCCATCATGCAGAGACTCTGGGAGCATGGGGATGGGGTCCCTTTCCTTCTAAGAGGGGCACTGAAGGCATTGAACGCAGACCCACACATCAGAGAATCACAGAATATCCAAAACTGGATGACATCCAGAAAGGATCAAGTCCAATTCCATACTCCTTGCAGGACTTGATGATATAACTAAAAGCATCACCCAGAATGATCCTTTGGCCAAAATTGCACCTGCCACCTCTATCTGATTGTGTTCTGGTTATAAAACTTGTCCTTGTTGTGAAGTCAGCSCTTGACAAACCTCTTCTAAATCTTCACAAAAAAGGCCAAATTTGTGGAATATATTTACTACTAGGATTTAGTCCATATTTCTAGTAAAAAAAGCCATCCTGTCTTTCAGGTAATAATGAGTCTGAGAYGTACATTCACCCCCAGCAGCACAGCATTCTCTAACACCACCTTGYGAGAACGGCAAGAACCCAGTTACACATAAATGCTTTTGGGAACTCTTTTGATTTCATTTGTTTTGACCTAAGTCTCTTGCTTTYAGGGAGGAGGACATCCTCATTTCAATGCTGAGATTGCTGGAGTATGAGCGAGCTACGGTCGATGCAGAAGGGGCCATTGGGCTTGCAGCACTGGTGGCAGGGAAGCTGCCTGACTTAAAGGGTAAAAGGTACAGCAGCTATTGCAAATGGAGCAAAAAGTATGGGACAGAGCACCTTGGTCCCAGGAAATGGTGAAAAGCTGCTTGTCCTATGGGTGACAGAGCAGTTCCTGCCCCAGTACTGGCAATGGGTCATCAGTGGCAGTAACTTCAGACTGAATAGACCAGTCACAGGTGGTAAGATTGTGTTGAACAACAGAGTGCCAGCCTGGAGACCTGACAAATCTCATCCTTTTCCCTGATTCTCAGATGTTTTGGGGAAAGGCAGTTACAGCTCCACAAGGCAATTCACACCTGCCAGGACAATATCCTGCTTTTGTCAGCCTGCTGTCTCCTCTCATTCCACTTGTGGAATGCAGCTCTGTCTGTGGTGGGGCATAGCTAGGTTGTCTGCTGCAGTCACCCAGTGGCACCCAGTGCCTCCCAGTCCTGAGGATTGTCCACACAGAGGGACAGAGGATTATCCTTGTGCTTAGTGTTGAAYGTGTGGGTAAGTGCTGCCTTGCCTCAGCTTGAGGACTTGGCACTTAAGTGGATTGAGCCTTGGCTCAATGTATTTATTTGGTCCAGAATGTATTTAAACATAAATGACCTCAAGACAAAATAAAATTTCCACTGCACTAAAATACTCCCGAGGCAATTCTTCAAAAGGTGCTGGCAGAGTACACACGGAGCAGCAACACATTTCAGTATGACTAAAATAAAAGAGAAAGGCAAAGGGTTGATTTTGAAGAGGTTAGGTTTGACTCTGCAGAGAGWGATCTTCATAATCATATGGCTCTTCACTTGCTCTTCAAACATTTCTGCACTTTTTTTCAGGATTGAGATGAATTCAATTAGTGGTTACAGAAAGCCTTGAACATACATACTGATTGTCTGATCAATAAGAGGCTGAAACTTAGAACTTCCAGGGGAGAATTATGTCAAATTTTAAAACTTGAAACCTAGACCTCCAATTCTTCAGCTAATGATCTCTAACAAAACTCAAATTTCTAGGAAATGCAAAATGAAAACAACACTTCAGACCAGAAAATGCAACCAGTTTCTAGGCCTTCCCTCCCTGCTTGCAATGGATATTGAGAGCCCGGAGCCCTCTGGCATGTAATACTGACTGAGGGGAGGTTCTAGCAGACCTTAGGCTGATTTTGATACAGTATTTATGATTTATGGTTCCTATAAACAGGCAAGTGCTAATCAAAATTCTTATTTTTCTCTCTGCTTTTAGAGTGGCAGTTGTTTTATGCAGTGGAAACCTGGAATTACATTTGYTGCAACAGTGCATTGCTCGTGCCCTGACCCTCGACAGCAGAGTGTGCCGATTTTCCCTTGTGATTGCTGACTGCCCAGGAGACATGTCAAAGCTACTGGAGCTTTTGGCTCGGGAAGAAGTAAGGTAAATCAGACTAATAGTCAGGAAATATAATCACAGAGTAGCAGAAAGATTATTAAAGATTGGGAAATGGTTCAAAACTTCTCTGAAGCCAAGTCTGTAAGTAATTAATTAATCAAAGGTTTTTTTCTTGTTACATTGCAGAAAAGCTTTTCTTCTTTTTTTTTTTCCATTCTGAAAGCACCTTTGTGGCATAGAATTGTGTCTAATTCAAAAAGAAGCAAAGAGAGTTACTGTCCAAACACTTACAGAAACTGTTTTGCAATGACAGGGGTTTGTCGTGATCTCTAATTTGTCCCTTATTTGATCTAGAGTTTTGGATATCAAACAAGAACGCACATTTGTGACGTCTGAGCTGTTCACCGTCCAGGTAAGATGAGATGCAATTTCAGTTTCTCTGGTAGTACTGGCCTCCCCTGGTTTATTCTGTTTTCCTGTGTTATTTATACCTGTGTCGAAGAAGTCCAGCATAGTGTGCACAGTGTGAGAGATTATTTCCTCAGWGCTACACAGCATCTTGCCAAACACTCAACAGGCATATAAATAACACAGGACCAGTTTAACCTGCTGTTGCAACACCCTGGTGAAATACTCCAGGTGTTGCATTGTTGTGAACCCCCTGACGTGCGTGACAGGGTGCTGGAGGGAGTGAGCAAGCTGCAGCATCCGTCCAGAACTTGAAGAGCCAGCTGTGTAGGCTGGCTGTAATTGTCTGACATGTTTGCCTTAAAGCAAYGTGGAGATCACCCTTACTCTTAAGGAATCCTCCTTCTTAACCAGGGCCTCAATTTTGTTTCTTATCCACTGAGAGCACAGAGGAAAGCCATTATTCCTTTGTTGAGCATTGGATGCAGTGACAGTGAAGTGCTGTTACCAGTTAATGGTGTCTCATTTGGTGTATCCCTTATTTCAACTGGTTTGGCAGAGATGTGGTCTTACTGATTCCATGCTATCACTGTCCAAGTCCAACCTGGCTTAGTTTGTGAAACCACAGGTGGAATCAAATTAGGGATCTTTGCTGAAGGCTCGTGACTGGGGTCCAGCAATGTTACTGGGTAAGCAAGTTCTTTGGTTCTGTCATTTAATTTCCCACCTGGATGCAAAAACCTGCTCAGTGTTTTCACTTGCAGATATAAAGAAGAGGTAGATCAAAGATTACTGTAGTACAATAAAGTTCATTAACATCTCTCAGAATGTGATATCAGTTCTCTCAAGCATCTGGGGCCAAGCCCACGTTGTTCTGCAGTGTGCCATAATGATAGGCCAGCTCACTGCTTTGGGTGACTTGGCGATAGCGTGACTCTTGCTACACGAGGTGGACAAATCCCTCTGACTGAATGACTCACTTAGCTCTGGAAACCCTTTTTACTACAGGATAGATTCAAGTTTTCAATGCCATTTTTATGAAATGAGGCTTGTAGTTTTTATTAATGCTATTAAGCAAATTAAATGGAATTTACTGTTTTAGGTTTGGGGTTTTTTTTTCTTTTTAGTAAATGAAGGCCTTGAGTGAAAAMAGTTCTATGTGCTATTCTCTGCACTTAAACCAGTGTATTTTTACCAACTGTCCACTTCAAGAATCTGACTGTGTTGTACTACAAGAAGATTKAAGGGAAGAACTTGCATCCCTGAATAATTTAACTGGATGTTGGGTTTGCATGATGGCTTTTAATAAGTCTGGGAGAGGCTATTGGATAATTAGATGTGAAGTRTAAAGTAATGACCYAGACGTACAGACCTCAGTTCTTTGYAGGCAACTCTATCTGGTGACACCTAGTGAATTGTGAAGCTTTTATTTTAAAAAAATTAAAACACATGTAATTAAGATCTGTAAAATACAGAATTTATTTTTAAGCATTTGCTCTGTCTACATATGGGAAAACCCMCATATTTTCRTAKTRAAGCTTATACATGTAAGGGRTGTTTTGCTTTTTTCTTTGTTGTTTCTAAGAGCCAAAGACCCATGCCATCACAACGTTTTAAGCTTATGTTATATAAATCACAGCATATAAAATTAAGCATGAATTTAAACCTGGATCAAGAACCAAARTGACCACCATGTGCTGAACTGGTGGTAAGAACAAGAAAGGCACTGCAGCTATACCCATTTTATTCTGACTTTAATGTGTACTTTTGACTGTGGATATGAAGTGTTTGACARAACAGAGCAGCAAGTGTAGATGCTTATTTGAAACATTAAATCTGTCCTGTCACGATTATTACTTCAGTATTAAGTCATCATTTTAGGTTTACTCCTTTATTTCCTAAGAAGAGAAACTTGGCTTCTAGTCACTGATTATCAGAATGATAGAGCTGCTTTGTTATTTATATTTTTTTCATTCTAGYGAAATGCCTGTCTGGGTTAGTGTTTGCTCATCTAGTGCATGCTAGAACACTCTGTGGGAAGATCCTTGCTGATAGTCTCATTTCATGAAACCGTAAGGACTTTCTAAAATGAAATTTTACATTCAAACTACACTTCTGGGGGGAAAAACCCCACTTTTGGAACATCTTACTGGCAAAAAAAAAAGAGATTTGTTTTCACTAAAAAGAAAAAAGGATGGAATATGTCTATATTAGACTAAGAAGTGCCTTGTGCAGGGGGATCAGCTGCTTGTGTTCTTTGGAACAATATGGGAGTTTCTTAAGGATTCTGCCTGCTCATCCCTCCAGTTTAGATTCTCTTCTCTCATCAATCATTCTGGATTTCTTTCTTGCAGAGGGCTACACCCTAATTCACTCTTACCTGAGTGGTTAGGAAACTAYTTCCAAAGTCCCTATATTGAAATAGATAACTCTTAGCAAATCAGAAAAATAACCGGTCTGGTAGGCTTCMCATTTACAGCTATTGAAGCAGGTAGGATGAATGGGAATATCTAGACAGAATAGAAAAGATCTGAGAGAATGAAAAAAAAATCACCTGGTATCACCAGTCAACTGGATACAGACATCTAAAGGACTACCCAATTCATGGGAGGAAGMTGCAACTTGCTTCTGTGAACTTTCTCTATTCTCTATCGGTAATATTCCTCAGAWTCAATTGGGGCAATTTATCACTTAAATTGCTTCCATCTGTAAATCTCTTTAAAACCATTTAAGTCCCTTTAATTTCATACTGTTATTGACTCAGAGAAAAGTCAATGAGCAAAATCAATAAGCAATTTAATAAGGTAAGGACATTCTTTGCTATGAAGTAGATCAGCAGCTTGCCTGCTAAATGAGTGGCTAATTTTTGGACTCAGGCAACCTAGTTGAAAAAAAAATGTCTTTGAACTCATCARCTTTCCAGAAAAGTCTCCCCCTCACCACTGAAACTCCAGCATAATCAGACTGGCAGGTCCAGGAGAGTTCTGCAAGGTCTTGAATTGTCCCAGCAGCTTTTTATTCTGTGGTTTTAAAGAACTTGGAAGAGACCAGCTGTAAAAAGAACATCCACCATATTACGTCTCCCTCTTGTCTGTGCAAGAAGTCATAAATCAAATGTTTCCCTTTTCAGTAATATTACACATTGTCCCACTGGTGCTGGAATTCCTAACTTTGTGTGGTGTAATACCTTTTTTCCACATRCAGTTCATTCACCTCAGGACAGAACTCAGTAAATTATTTTAGCCTGCTCAGGTCAATTTGAATAAATYAATTTGGGCCAACTTGCGTTTTGTAAAGGCTGGAAGGGAGTATTTTGGATTAGTGTTCCCAGTTGCCAACATATTCCCTGTTATGGTCCTGTGAGGCAAATAGAGAGGAGCAGTAGAGCTGAGATATGCAGAAGGATGCTATCTATCATTCCTAAAGCATTTCCTGCATGACCCTGGGCAAGGCTCTGTTCCATTCCCCAGCTGCAAAGTGGAAGTTCAGCACTCCATTTCTTCTGAGCCCCTCCCAAAGAATTCGGTCACGTTCTTTAGTGGCATTCCATGGCAGACTGTGGCACAGAATAGYCTGCCCCAGTTGGGGAATTAGAGCCTGGCTCTGGGAGGGTACAAATGTTCCTGGTGGATTATTATCCAATTTATGTAACGTGGCAGTAGCTTGTCCGTGCTCGTGCTCACCGACCTGAATGCACCAATTGCCAAAAGATAAGGGTGCAGGTTGCACAACCAACTGACAGCTGCTGCACTCCTTCTCAAGCATTCATTCCACCGCTCTGACCTTGGGGAAAATCTGGCAGCTAATCCCCAAACCATTAACTGGGYTGCTGTTACCAAATAATCTATAATGCACAGTAACCTACGCTGGGTGTTTACTAAATTATTCAKAAAATTGCCCTGWTGTTGATTTTTTAAATAGMAATTAAACCTGYTGTTTTAAATATRGAASTGAAACCAGTGWAAATAAATRAAGTTTTCACTCCTAACTCCAATGRCTTTCATGCAAACAAAACTGTAATGTTGCTAAACATGGTCTATCATACACACCAAGTTATGTAAATCCAACATTTTAGGAGAAGATGATGAATCTGATTTCTAGAATTAATGAAGCCGGACACAAAGGCTCAGCGGATGAGTCACAGACATAAAGAACTCTACTAGTTACTTAGGATTAGCTTTACATGGAGCCTGGAAAAGCACAAAAGACTGAAATCTCTTGATTCAGCAGTACTACTCACATTTCCTCTGCTCTCTAACATTGGCACAACATGTTCACCCACTGCTTTTATTTGCACAATCTRTGGATAGTAGGCATCAGGGAGCTGATGCCAAATTAATTTTTAAAATCTAGGAAATAYGATCTAAAAGGTGAAGTTAAATTAAATTAAAAGAGACTAGAGATGCCCACCCTATTCAACACAGAACTTTGCAAWTTTTTTCCTTTGGTGAAGTTATGAAATTTCCTCTGTCTGAAATCAATGTAATCCCTATGAGTATTTGAATTCATGCATCTGGATTTTGGCATTGCACAGTAATAACTTGTAATCAATTTTTTCCTTTTTCTTTTTTTTTTTTAGCCTTTGTCCTGCTCCCTCAATTATTTTCAGTCATTAAATGAAACCCACAAGCCATCAATATTCAGTGAAATCTCTTTTGTCTTTAATTACTTGTAGGCCTGCTCTGGAAAAAAAAATTACAGGCTGACTAAAGGCTTTGGCTGCAATCTGTCTTTTGATTACCTGCCACAGGGTGTGGATCTTTAAATGCAGTAAAATATCAGTCTCTCTGGCTATTTATTTATTTAATCCAGCAAGGATATGATATGTAGGAGAGAAATTCCGTTGCTATTGGGTTTGTGGGGTTTTTTGATATGCAGAAAAGAAAGGTGTGCTGTGCATATGTGTCCCTGCAGCCAATAAGATCAAAAATCCCATGTATAGCTCTGAGGGCTTATCAGTATGAAATATATTTAAAGTAAATTTTTCTCTAGTTGTCATGGGTCATCTTGTGTGGTGTGCAAGAAACATCAAGAAATAGGCTCTGTTATTTGTTCTTAAATAAGAACATTTTGGAGCACTTATTCTCAGGTCATCAATAGGCATGCAACCTCCTATAGTGAATAGTACTGGGGTGCTTCTTCATCCTACATAAATACAACCTCATAAACCKCCCCATGAACGTGAGGGGTGCCCTGTTGCACACTCATGTAAATTCTGCTTCCCAGGTGAAGCGAGCAAGAGAGAGCAGTTTGTGAAAGTAAAACTRCGGTGTAAATTGGATCTAAGCAAGAGTGTAAATTCTTGCCTCCCTTGCTGTTGAGACCTGTAGCTGCCCTGAGGTGTGTGATTCTCTCTTCACTCCTGCTGGGAGCAAATGTTCTCYATTCTTTTCTTTGACAAGTGTGAAAAACCAGGTGAATTTCTGGAGTTGTTTGTTTTCGATACTGTTACTATTATGATGCACTACAACATATTATCTCCCTTATCAGCTGTTGGATGCGGTGCATGCACAGAACAAAAAGCGTTTTTTCCAACCTGTTCACAAGCTCCCTGGCTCCAGTCTAGTGAGGTCTGTCTGCCTTCAATCAGGAGCAGAAAGGAAAGGGCAGAGAGGATAGTTAGCTATCGATCAAAATGCTTTCCCGTGCTTGCTCCCAGGGCACAGCAACTGCTTGCTGCCAGACATTCAAGGCTGAATCTGTCAAGTCCAGACTGGTTCCAAGAGCAGCAATTGATTTAGAGGACAAGCCAGGCATGATTGATGGAAGGGCAAAATGTGGCTTTTTTTGATTACAGGCTTCATGAGAGATGAGTGTGTGTGGTTGAAGATACAATTGCAAACTTTAGGAATTTTATATGAACCAGGGAATGGATAATGCATGTTTGGTACACTGGTGCTCTTGGATACTTTTCCCAATCATYGTGTTGTCTCCCCTTCCCTCATTATTACTTGTTCTCTATGACTGTCCTTCTCTTGAGACTAAATCCCACTTTTTTGAAGAAGAAATTAGCATCTAATTTGCATTCCCAAGAACCAAACAAATAGACCTGTGTTCAGCACAAGAAACAAAGAATTACAAGACCAGATCAGAAATGTGGCTTATTTCATGRTGGATATTTGAGAAGCTGTATCCAGTTTTCTAACTGGGTGAGCTTATGGCTATTTAGAATACTTTGGAGTGTTAGTGTTTTATGTTTTCGACAGTTTTGCTAAAGGTTTATTGTTATTTTAAAACAGTTCCAGAAAACATTAGCTCGAAGTTCTAAGTTAGAAATGTCCTTGTAAACAGATTTGAGTATTTTTTGCCTTGCTGCTKTCTAAAAAGAATGTTTCTGTGAGGTCTTTTTTTCCATGTGGCACTTAGAACACCAGAGATAATTCCAGTAGGGCCAGCAGTGATGGAAGTTAGGAGTCTAAAATTGTGAAGTATCAATTTCCTCCTACACCTTTCCATTGATGCCTCAGCTTTGCTAGTGCCCAGACTTTCAAATGATGGGGCAGAGATGTGAGTATGCAGAAAGGAGAGATTGTAGAAAAATTGAAAAAAAAAATGAAGTTATTATTTTCAGTAGCGACATGGCAGGTTTTCAGTTGTATTCTGGAAGCAAGTGAAGAATTTTTTTAAAAACTATCAAGATTAGTCCTGCCTGACTTGTTTTACTTAGCAGCAGTACAACCATAAAAGAAAACTAGAAGTGATGCAATAAGCAAGCAAAAACTGGAATAAAGTAGAAGGTGCGTAAGAAGTTAAACCAGCCAAAATATTGCTGAGTTGATAAAGAGCTGGAGGATAACTCCATGAAAGAGAAGAGAAGGAGAATATCAAAGGCTTGAAGGATAGAGGTACTGGAACAAACATTTGCTAGAAACACAGTGAAGTAGGAGTCAGAGGTGGGTAAGATGGCAGCAATGCCATGTATATACCCCAGGAAATGGAAAACAGAAACAACTAACAGACGTGTTCAGGGAGGCCAAGAACAGACAAGCATCTTGCCCAGAAGGCAGCAGAGGATCAGCCTGTCTTATTTAAATGTTGAAGGCCATAAATTAGGGCTTTTGGAAGGTTTTATGGTCATGCAGAAGGTCTGGAAGAGCTCCAGATGGCTGCAATGTCAGTTTTCTTACCTGTTTAGACAGGGGATGTGAGGTCCAGAGTTTTTATGTTGAGCTGATTGTTTTTATGAATACATTGTAGGATTAAGTTGGAAATGGCTTTGTCTGAGATTGCTCCCATGCCATCAGGAATGGTCCTAATTCTTTTTCCAGGTCATCTGCACTGTGGAGACCAGAGACAAGATCCACACAGCCCAGCTGAGGAATGCACTCTTGGAACGCTACCCCACAACTGCCTGGACTGAGCGGTGACGGGCACAGCGCGGGGGGAACGAGGGTCTCTCACGAGGATTCTACAGAGCCCCAGTCTTGAGGCTTTCAGAACAAATATTATCTTGCAAAGCTGAACAGTTAGCAAATAGTTTCAGGATATTTATTTCCTGCTCAAAATGTAGTAAATGTCTTTTGGCAAAAAAGTTAAACTCAAAAGGTTAGTTTAGCTAAGGGAAAACTCTTAGCCTCTGCTGCTGTTGGATTTCCATAATTCATTGTCAGCTGGCTGCCTGGATTTTAGCTAGTTTGTAGAATCCAATGATATTCCAYAAACAAACAAGGAGAAGGCATTTCTCTCTGCATCTGAATAAAGACCTCTCAAAGATATTTTGATGCCCCTTGTTACAGTAATGCAGCTCCTTCTGGTGGTCTTTGACACACTGCAAGTACAGAACTTGTGTGTTTCCAAGCCAGAAGCAGTTTTCTGCTTGTGAGATCTGCTTCAGGAGATATGTACATGTGTGTGGGTTTGAACACATATCTGTTTTGATCTTTGCTACCATGTGAGGAAAAATTGTGCTAATAACATACAATTTAAACATAAACCAAAAACCCTTGGAAGATAAAAGCCAATATTTTATAAAATTATTTTTTCCCGAGGGAAAATGATCCTATTTGCAAAATAAAATTCCAAAATAKTTTGCAGGAATTGAAAAAAAAAAGTACTGAGTATGATTAGACCTCATAAACACAACACAAATGTAYTTCTTCCCTCTGCTTTTGGAGACTCAATATTAAAAGTAGCATATAAACWCTTGTGTGTTTCTGTATAAAAAGGAGTCTCTCCACTCATGTGAATTTTGTAATGAGCATTCCACTGATCATCTTAGTCTGTCTAAAACAGGCTCTATCCATCTCACCTGACAGATTAGGCACACTGTTAATAGTGACATATATTTAAAGGCCACATGCTAATAGCCAAAGGCAGTGCAGGGAGAAGAGGAAGCCTAAGTCTCAGGCACATGGCTAATGCAATTAAYAAAGAACACATTGACCTAAATACCATTTTTATCACTACAGGCAGAGGCCAACTAAGAATGCAACAGTGGGATGGCAAGAACTGGAAGAGAAATTCAGGCCCTCTTCTGAATGTGCACATAACATAGTTGTGCCTTTTCTTTTGGGCAGAATTCACATTAAGCCCCAGGAAGAGCTTTTAGCACCTTACAGTACCGAAGGGGGCCTACAGGAAAGCTGCTTGGAGGGATGGGACAAGGGGCAATTGCTCTCAAGTGAAAGAGGACTGGTTTAGATTGGGTTTTAGGAAGAAATTCTTTATTGTGTGGGTGATGAGGCACTGACACAGTTTGCCCAGAAAAGTTATGGATGCCCCATGCATGGAAGGATTCAAGGGCAGGCTAGATGGGGCTTTGAGCACTCTGGTCTAGTGAAAGGTGTCCCTGCCCATGGTAGGGAGGTTGGAACTAAATGATCTTTAAGGTCTCTTCCAGCCCAAGCCATTCTGTGGTTTTGTGATCCATCTCTCTCTGTGTTGCTCAGCTTGTAAGGGCAAGGTGGGGTGAGGAGGGGCAGCATTATGGCTGCCCATAATAATATTGTCTCTGCAGTATTATTTTTCTGGGAAATACTCTATTTGCTCCTTCTTGTTGTGGCTCCAAAAGAAGCAGGAGTCCACAAATGTTGAATAAAAAATAGGAGTTTACAGATTTGGTCTGGTTTGGAAGAGCCATATTGGTTTGCACACAGAACTGAAAACTGTTGATGCCCCAATAGTTTTGTTCCCTGACTGTCATCCAGAATGGGGGGTATAGGCCTGGGTCCTGTAAATCACAGCCTGTCAGACACAACTCCTTTCTCCGTGGTCAGAAAGGTTGTCTCATTGGCGTAAAAGATAAAATCTAGATCTTCCAAGGGAAAAAAAAGCCTCGAAATTAAACACATGAATGAATGTATGCAATTGGAAAGAATAATGAAATACCTGTGCKGCTAACCTTTTCCTTTTATAGTATAATAAGATCTATTGCATTTCAAAGATCTAATAATGTGGTTTTGAATGTTTCATTTGAAGAAGTATTTTTATATAGTGTTCTTATGTACCTTGAAAAATAACTTTAATGATTATGTAAAAATTTTCCAAGTGGTTAAATCAGCAAAATATAAATCTATACATTGTATTTATTTGAGAAATAATTAAAACTGTGCTGCGCCACCTCAGTAATGAAAGATTGGTCATTCTCCTGTGTGATAATGATAGCAGCCTCATTTTAAAAAATCAGGTTTTTTTTTTCTTTTCTTTTATCTGTCATTGACATTGGCTCAAAATCCACATTATTTATGCAAGGGGGAACTCTGAGCTGCCAGGAAGGAGAGCACAGCTGGGCCTGTGGGGTGGCAGGGGAGGCTCTGGACTGCTCCCAGCACAGGACAAGTGCAGCACGGACTCTCCAGCACCTTAGGGAGAGGTGCTGCTCCTGGCACTGGGCCTTGCCTGTACCTGGCAGCTCCTGGGCAGTGGGAGGCTCTGGGTGCAGGGTGTCCCAGGCTGGGCTTGTATGGGGGAGTAAAGACCCTCAGGGATTCTCACAACAATTATCACCAGTTTTGGTGAACYAGTCCTTCAGTTCACCATCTTGCCTGTGGTGGCAGAAGATGCCTTGACCTGGGTGGTGGCACTGGGACTGAGCCCCTTGGCTTTGGGAGCTGTCCTAGGGACACACTGTTCATCAGGGGCACAGCACAACTTCTTCCAGGACTGATGCAAACAAGGTGTACCTTTAATTGAAGCAAAATCCTTTCCCACACTGATGCCTTAATTTCTTCAGCCAGGTCCTGCTAGCTCGGGATTAACATCTAAAGCTCTGCCAGCACATGTTTTTGCAGCATCAAGGTGGCATGTCCTCACTTGCCTTCTGGCCTGCTGCTTTTGGGACATCCACAAACTCCACATCCCACAATGCAGTAAGTGCATTTGATGTATTACTGTCAAACTTTTGCTAAACCCAAACATAGGCATATAGATTTGTGAATGGAAAAGCAAACTGCAGCACTCTGGGGTTGGGCTGTAATTCCTGCCAGTCATTTATTTGGATGCTTTGGTTGTCCTGTCGCTTTCTCTGCTGTTTGTGTAACTGTAAGCAGTCCACCGTGTTTGGGGTATTGACATTTGTAGAGTTTTCTTCTATTACAGACCTTTGCTTTCTGGTGCTCCCAAGCTTGTGCTACATATCAAAGGAGGAGAAATCCTTCTGTACATTGTGCCCTCCTGAGTTGATGAATTTCCCATTGTTCAAAAGCATTTGTTTATTTATTTATTTATTTATTTAAAAGCTGCAGCAAAACTCGGTGGTGGTATTTGGAAAATATTCTAATAAAATATGAATGTATTGAAGTATGTTCAGTAATGATCAGCAAGATCCCTAAGCCTGTACAGCTTGTCATCTGAACAAAGGAAGAGTCCATTCACACCTGAGTGCATCCACAAAAAGTCTACGAGGTGGTTAGTTCCAAAGTTGGGCGCAGCAGACTCCTGTTGTGTTTAGAAAAATCTAGGTCAGCATGAAAAAGAGGCAAAGCAACAAAACATATTGACATTCTGAGAAAAGTTTTTCATCGTTCCCTCACAAAAATGAGCTATAGCCCTGAAGTCTTTTGAAGTAGTTCTTGAGAATGGGTGGGAGACCTCCCACTCTGCCTCTGTTTAGGTTGAGGTTTCTAAGCTGATGTTACATATCCTGATCCAGACATCCAGATCTTCACAGAGCTTGATTTGAGCAGTGATTTGCCAAACATGCTGATCTGGATTACTGGCCTTTAAGGAGTAAATTACACTCCTTTCCATGTACTAYGATTTAAGGGTGAAAATGGATCTGGGGGGTTTCTTTGTTTTCTTCTGCAGCAAAGCTACAAAGCATAAAGTACTGTTTTAAGTGAAGTGTTTCATAAATATGAAATTATTTATTTTGATCACCAATGCCAGTCAAATAAATAAGGAATGAGGGCATTTTTTGTATGTCTAGAAAAAAACAGGCATAGTTGCTTTAAATTTTCCAGGCATCTATTTTATATTGTTAATACAATGCATACCCAGTTTGGCACATAGGCTTTCAGAGCAATGGTTGTGTTTGGTTTTGGGTTTTTTTGTTTCCAATTTGAAATGGATATCTAAACAGCATTTATTTTCCAGTCAACAACCTAGTTGGCAGAAATAGCCATGGTTGAAAACATTTTTTTTTAATGTCAGCTTCCCTTTCTTAGTGATTTACCTTCTTATTTAGTGGKCCTTTTCAAAAGTAAAGGCTCTTCTTGATGTTTCATTGGGGTTTCCTTTCAATAGGAAGCGATATTTTGAAATATTTTGTTACAGTGAATTACTTCAAWTTGCAAGTGTTTTCCTTTGGCAAGCAGGGCATGTTGGGAGTTGATGGGGATGGTTTGACACCCAGCCCAGCCTTTGGGAACACAGGGTACACTTCTGTTGTGGAAAGGGCATTTTGATTGCAGTGGAAAGAGTTCTAAGTGATTAAGAGTAATCCTTTACTGTTGCTATTGGAATGGCCTGGAGAAATGCTTATGCCTGGCATAACCAGCAGTATTTCCAAAGAGCCTGTTGCAGCCAGGAATGTATTTGTGAGCTGATGTGCCGACCTGGAATTGTGCTTCTGTTGGCTTTTAAAAATAATTTTGTAAAGTTTTAGGGTATGTTTATCTTCCTGTGATGTTAGGAACACGATAAACACTGCTTCAGAAATAGTATCTCTTTACTTTCATGCTTGACATGTCTTTTCCTCAAGGCCAGTCAGCATTGCTTATCCCATGCTCCTCAGGTTTTCAGTTGGGATATCTTTGTGAAGTGTTAAAAACTTCAGCAAACAGCCATCCGTGCAGTTCACAGCCCTGGGACAGAGGCTGGCAGCACACTCTGGTTGGTTTTTGTTTGGGTYTTTCTTTTTTTGGTTTTCTGGTGGRTTTTTTAAAACAAGTGTTAAAACTGAACTGCTGCCAAGCAAGGGTTGGGGAGAGCAARTATGTGAAGGTAGATGAATACCTGGTAATTGCTTTTCTAAAGACTTTGATAGGAAATGCCCAACAACCTCCAGGCAGAAAGCTGCTAAAATCAGTTGTGCAAAACAAAAAACCCARAGAGGCTTCAAAAAATGCTGCTGATGCCAGTGTCTGGGTAAAATCTTTTCTAACTTAGTCATATTTTTTAACTAAGGCAGTATATATTTTTTTCTACTCTGGCTTCCTGTAGCTTTCTGCTGCAGCTTCCTTGGGCTGCACTAAGGAAGCTTTWGCCATTGCCTGTCTAAAAGGAATCCCATCTAATTAGGTGGAGTCTAACAGGATGTGGGTAATTTCCCAGAGCTGTGATTTACCTGTAACCACTCCAGAACSCCATGGAAGGGCTGTGAGGGCGACCTGACCAGGGATGTGATTGCARACAGCCATGAGAAGGGAAGGCAGTGTAGCAGCAGTGATGGGACTTACTCTGGAAAGCTGAACCTGCATGTTCCAAATGTGAACACTGATATTGGTGTCAAGAACATGTCTGTGTATTTTGTACTGCATTTTATTTCTAGGATAAAGAAAAACAACTTCTTCACTTTTAAAAAATCTTTATTCCAGAGTCACAGACTAAGACAAAAGCTTACACAATAAAACATAACTCAGGCTCTTGACATTCCTGTTGGATTTCTAGCCCCTAAATGAGTTTCTACTTTGCTAAAAAAGGTTAAAGTTACCAATTTTCCATTAAACAACATCAAACCCCAAACCACAAACAAACCACCATTTCAAACCCTTCAGTTCTCCATGCTTTTAGTACCCACTGAAAGCAAACCTTTATGTAGCTGTGCTTGAATAAGGCTTCTCCCATTGGAAGTGTTACAGTCTGTAGGTACTGCACAAGGCACAAGGTTATTTGTTACGGCCTTGCAGAGCTCTTAGGGACAGAACAACCTTTGCCATGCTATTGTTCTGGAAGAAAGGATAAGAAATCTCCCCACACCAGATTAGTATTTTAAAYAGTTATTCCGTTTACAAGTGCTAAACTACACAGGCTAAATTCTTGTTCAAATACTCAAAAGTAAAAGACAATCTGATGGRAGACTCACTACACATGCTCTGAGGGGTGCTTATGATGGTCTCTCAACCTTAGCTTTTAGAACAYCAGCACCTGGCAAACAGTGGAATATATTTATTCAGTACATCTAATTTCATTCCCAAATATCAACTTTTCAGCCAGATTTTCAAACAGTTTTTTTTTCCCTTTGGATAATAAATTACTTATCAAAAAAACTACCCTCAAAGCTACTTCATACTATAACAACTCATAACTTAAAATTTTCATTTAAAAGATGAGGTCATGCTGCACGAATTTTAAGGCACTTGTATTAAACCAAGTTAAAGTGCTTTATGTATCCAAACTCACTGCATCTTAGCCTGAGCTGAGACACTCAGACATTGGTCTTTTTGATGTGCCTGCAGCAATACAGTGGTCTGTCCTTTGTGGAACAAAATAAGCAGACAAACAAAGTACAAAGGCCAGGCTTTAACAACAACAACAACGCCMGTCCCGTAGAGAAAATACAGGTAAATTTAAGTACCATTACAAAACAGGTGAAAGTTGCCTTGTGTCAATAACCCTCCCTTTGTAGAACAACAATTCTCCTCATGAAAAGGTAATTTATCAATCACTACTAGMAGCTGTCAGTGACAGAGTACACATGCCAAAATACGCAGAGGAGCAACTCCAGCTTCTTGCATAATAAACCGTATCAAAATTTGGCAGTGCTGAGACTGAAGGGCTGATTTTCTACTGAACTATCCACAGGGCCCCGTGAATTGTAATTGTGTTGCTTAATAAGAGGAGAGTTGCTTGGGTAGAAGAGCACTGCATCATGCAGCAGGAATGTAATTTAACTAATAACAGCACCTAGACATGTATGTGGGGGTCTTTTTTCAGGAAAATGAGGATGAAGAATGTGAGAAGTGACTTCTTTCATTGTCTTCTAGTGCTGCTTCTTGGCTGGAGGCTTGTAAGACACCAGGAGACCAAAGGAAGCATATCCAAACAAAAGGGTCTGAACRAACCATTGAAACTGAACTGCTGGGTCAGTGATGCCTTTAGATCTGTAACRTTAACAAAAGCATAAAATGTGTCAAAAAACTTATGCTCCTGCAGGCTATACTGGTACCTATAAAGTAAGGTTAGGTATCTCTACCTATCTTTGATATTCAGACTGGATTAGAACATTTCATCTTAGCACCATTAATTTCCATCTACTGAGACACTTCCTGTGCTAACACAACATACCAGTTCTTGTGGTTTTAGGATTTTRAGCTATTTACATAACTAAAGTTCTTTCAGACATTCTATGCATACAATTTCCTCGACAGTATATAAATTGCAATCTCAGTCTCTGCTATTTGAAAGGACAAGTTTGTGTACAAAAAGAAAGAAATTGGAGTAGCTTAATACTGATCTTAATACACAAGTCTGAATACAATTTCTTGTTGTCTGTGTTAACCAAGGTAGACTGTATGTTGGCAGGGCAGCGACCTGACAGTTACTGTGTGATGAAGGATGGAGAAGCACTGGTACCTGAATTTGTGGCTAGACAAAGGCAGGTAACAGGGCTGAAGGCAGTTAATTTATGGAGACCTTCCTCTTTTAGTTTTAACTTATGTGACTGTTTCTGTATGTTACAGAAAATGTAATTTTTCCTCCACTTCACTGTTCTTGAGATGTACTCCTACTGAAAGGAACAAGTACAAACATGACAGCAAACCCAAGGGATTTCACATTTCCAATGAACAATTCCATCAGGCATAGCTGTGCTATTTTGTTTATAATCCCAGCTGCAGTGTTTTCATGTTAGTGCAGAAAYTGGAAAACAAGGGCTTAAGAAATTTACCTGTTACTACAAAGCAAGCTTCATTAATAGACCGTATGTAGCAATACAAGCCTACAGCTGATGTCAATACTATCGACAACAAATTGTATCTGAGTCCTCACAGTTTTTCCTTATGCCTTTTCATGATGTTGCCAAGTTGACATCACTTTGACATCATTAAAAATAAATAGTGTTTGRTGCTATAGAAGAATAGCAGCACTCCTGATGAGATGATGATGGGCAGGCCATCTGTGCTCTCTTTTTTGTGTGCTTTAACAYTACTGTGTAAAACTTCATTAGTTAATTACAATACACTCATTTGGTATGTTCACTGGTAGTCAAGTTTCCTCATAATTAAAAGAATCACCTTAAGCCCAGATACCCACCCATCTGCACACTCAGACTGAAAGTTTTAAGTTTAAAGCTATGTAACTTAAAACATGAGCCTGACAAAAACAAAATTATTACTAGCTCTCATTCTGAAGGGAGAAATTTTCATGCATATTCTACTATCTTAAAAAAAAAGCCTTATACAGCATTCCATGAAACAAAATCCCGTTGCTTCCAAGAGCTGTTACCTGAGAAGCCTGGGACAGACAGCGGTGAATGACCCAGTAAAGTGAAAACCCATCATTTTTATGATGGCAAACAGACTGGCCACCTACTCTGCAGAGCATAAGAACCAGTATCTGCATTCTTCTCAATTACTGCAACCACAAGTTMATCGAACAGAAGGGTGATGTGTTTGGACCCCTTTCCAGGTAAATTGTTATCCTAAAGTAAGATTTAGTTGGCCTTGCTTGTATCGTCTGATTAGTTCAGATATTTTATCCCACAAATAGATCCTAAACAGTCCTCAAATGAAAGTGTCCAATTGTATTCACACAATACAGATGCAATTGTTTTAAGCGTGTAATTGGCAGCATTGAAATCCTGATGAAGTTAAGATCTGATAAAAGTGTAACACCTGAAGTTATCTAAACATTTCTACCCTATGTATTGCTCCCTGTGCCTCCTGTGCAGCAGTGCTGCCCAGTGAACAGGGAGCTCAGGCAGCCAGACCAGCCCTTGGCAAACCTTGCTGCCCACTGAACAGGGAGCTCAGAGACAGCCAGACCAGCCCTTGGCAAATCTTGCTGCTGCCAGCTCTGCCAGTTACCCACCCTTGGTTCTGCTGCCCTGCACTACAGAAACCACTGAAGAACTGGCAGTAAACTGGGGAGCACAGCAACTATCACTGCAGGAAGGATTTTACCAGTATCCTCTGATTTCATACTGCTGCTGAGAGCCACCAAAATCAGTCTGTAGCTTATGTCACTTGATTCAGAAATCTTTTTCAGAGAACCCATGTGCGAGAGGAGGGAACAACTTACTGGCATAACTTAATACCGTAGAGGGCTTCCACTATGTGGATCAACCAGGACACCCAGAACCTGGTGGAAAGAAAACATGGTTTATTGTGTTGAAAATCAGGGAGAAGACTTGTATTCAAGAYGCATTATGCAGAGAATATAAAACTGGAAGCTCTGAAGTGGTATCTTATTTTAACCTAGAAAGGGAGAGGTGKTTTTCATCTTAAAAAACCCTCATGTGTGTACACTTCAAAGAAACTGAAGTCCACTGAGAAAATCAGAGCAACTAACTTGTGCAATATACCTTGATCAGCTATTTGAAACACCCAAAACTTTCAGCACTTAGATTAAGACAAAAAGCCTAATGCTTAGTGAAAGCAGTATAAGATAATCTTAGTTAAGCATGCAAAATCTATCCTTTTACTTACACAAGTATTTTTAGTGGTCCTAAGGAGCTACTTAGGTTTTTACAGATTTAGTTCTAGGAAAACAACTGTGTGTATAGATTCAGAATATGTAATGTAACTTGATAAGCCATGCTTGGCCTACAAATTTTTATATAGAAGCTTTTGTTAAAAAAAAAAAAAAAAGTTACATGGGATATTCAGTTAGAATCAATTCAATACCTTGTGGTAAAGCAAAAGATGCTGAGAAAAAATGAGGGCTCTACATGAAGCATGGTAAAATAAAAGAAAGCCCTATTGATTTCTGTCTTTACAGGAAGTCAGTATTTTCCAGCTCTTCTGTTAAATAAAGTAGCAAAATCTAAGTTTTGTAACTCGGTAACATTTAGCACTTTGCAGTTTGTTCAGCAGGTTATTTCTCATGTGGACAGGACCAGGATAAGTGAGTACCAGGGTAGAAAATGTTCTTAAATTGAAACTTTCAGTAGGTGGTACAAGTATAACTCTGGACTAGTAACTGTCATGTAAAGTAGTATCTTACTCTTTTTCCATTTCTTGCTAAAACATCACTGATGCCAAATTCTAAGTTGAATTTTTAAACTATCGAACTGGTTTTACCCTGTCTAGTCTTCTATATACTTATTACTCCACACCCTTAATTGTAATGAGCTTGACAGRAGAGCTCTTTAAATCTAATTAACAACTGGGTTACAGGAAAGCTTGTTAACACAGACTAAGTGCAAGAGTCAGAGGCAAAATAATTACAGTCAAATATAACTTACCCGTAGCATACCCACTTGTGGTGGTGTTCCACTAAATAATTAAGGAAGGTACCAAATAATCCCAAGTAACTATAAGGTATAGTTGAAGGCCAAAGTGTTACCCACTAAAAAAAAAACAAAAAACAAAACTTACTTCAAGGCAAAATATTATCAATTCAATCTTCAAAAGGGGTTTATTTTTGCTCCCTCACTCCCCATGTCCATGGTTTAGGGCTCATTTATTCATAGTACTTCAATTCTTTCATTCCATTAACCTTGTCCAAGRCCCATATTTTTCTAGTAGCCTTTCAAAGATTCCAACTATGGAATCTGACAAGATGTCAGGGTGATAAGTTTAAGGTTGCTGTCTGGGTACCAAGAGTGCATCTGCACATTAAATGGCATTTAACTTGTAAGCTCATTACCTATTAGACATGGAAGCTGCAAAAACTACTTTGTCCTTAAGAAGTTAATCTGAGACAAGGGACCTGAAGAAGCCAAACAATGAATACACTGTTTAGGAAGAGTAACTATTTCTCTAAAATTAGGGGATCAATCTTTCTTCTTYTGTCCCTTAAAAAAGAAAATGTCGGGTTTTAATTTTTAACTAGGCAAGAAGACAGGTGAGCACAAATTCAGAGATGCAGAGTTTCTTTCCAGGTTTCTTTCCTGTCACAGAGCCATCCGCAGTGTTCACCACTGCGCACCCTGATTTTCACAATCTGGGGAGGAGATGCAGGCAGTGATGAGCTGTGCACTTCAGAGTCCACTGGGGACGTAAGGTGAACTCAGGCCAGGCCAAAGGTCACACTGCCTTATCTTGCTTCTGCTATCAATGCTGCAGTTTCTCACTACATGTAAATTTAGCTATGCCAAGGCTGCGGCAAGATGATGGGTTTCAACAGGGAATCTGCTTAGAGCTCGTTCTGTTTCTTGAAGCAGTCCAAAATGTTTTGTAGCTGCTTGGCCTGCCTTGACCATCATTTTTTCAGCGATGATTAAGTTTAGAAAATCCATGCAAACAGAAGGAAAATCACAACGTGTSAAAGTCAATGGATTACTTCCACAAACTTTTCAGATACATCAAAACTGACATTACTATCCCTGCTCCGATAATCCAACCTATTTCCGATGAAGTTTTTTTTTAGAAATTAACACAACATGGTGACTGAACTCGTGTGTTCAGCACCACCAGTTCGTCCAGCACCTGTAAATGCACCTTACGGACTGACACGCCCCACAGCTGTCCCGGAGCGATGTGTGCCGATGCTCAGTGCCTCAATTCCCCGGTTTGGGAACGCTGCAGCCCTACTCCTAGGGCACCTGTCCCGCAAACCCTCGCTCGGTGCCAGGATGCTCTGACCGCCATCGGGACGCGCCTCCAGCGCCACGGCCTCGCTCCCCTCCGCAGGCCGAGTGCTTTCTCACTCTCTCTGGCCTTCCTGCACGCCTCTGTCCTCCTCCTCCCTGCCTGGCCAAAGCAGCACCTCTACTTTCCTTTTTCTCCCAGTTTATTTTAGGAAGCGGCGTTTCCTCGGACACCGGGACGGTGCAGGAAGCCCGTTCCACGCACCCCGCGGTTCCCGACCTCCCTCCCTCCCCGCTCCGCTCCTTACGCCGAGGAGGACCATGCCGAAGATGATGGCGAYCATCCAGATGAGCCGGGAGCGCTGGAAGTGGCAGCTGCCATCACGGCCACGCTCCGCCGCCGCCGCCATCCCTTCGGGCCGCGCTGTGCTGTGCTCCCGGGCCGCGCCGCCGCCGCTAAGGCCGGGCTGGGGAGGGCGGGGCCGGGGCGGGGCCGGGCTGTGCCACCGCGCGGGGCGGAGCGGGGGGAGCGGCACTGCCCACGGGCCCGGGGCGAGGGGCGGGGTGGCCGGGGCTGGCAGGAGCCGCGGCGTTACCGGGTCCTGCACTTTGGCCTCTACAGGCCCGGGCACAGTGCCTGGAAAGTGGCTCAGCGGAGAAAGACCGGGGATGCTCGTCAACACTGGCTGAACATGAGCGAGCAGTGTGCCCGTGTGGCCACGAAAGCCAATGGCATCCTGCCTGGATCAACAATAGTGTGGCCAGCAGGAGCAGGGAAGAAATTAACCCCCTGTGCTCGGCACTGGTGCGGCCACACCTCGAGTGCTGTGTCCTGTTCTGGGCCCCTCACCGCAAGAAACACTTTGAGAGTTGGAATGTGCCCTGAAAAGGGCAGCGGARCTGGGATGGGGTCTGGAACACATGTGAGGAGCAGCTGAGGGAGCTGAAATGTTCAGCCTGGGGAAAAGGAGGCTCAGGAGAGATTGTATCATTCTCTACCACTACCTGGAAGGAGGGTGTAGCCAGGTGGGAACTGGTGTCTTGTCCCAGGCAGAATAAGAGGACATAGTCTAAAACTGCACCAGGGGAGATTTTGGGTAATGAGACATTGGAACGGGCTGCCCAGGGGGGTGGATGTGGTGGGATCACCATCCCTGGAGGTGTTTTAAGAAAAGATTGAACATGGCGCTCAGTGCCATGGTCTAGTTGACAAGGTGGTGTTCAGTCAGACTGGGCTCGATTATCTCAAAGGTCTTTTCCAGTCTAATCGATTCTGTGATTCTGTACCGAACGCAGTGGGGAACAGCACAGAAGCTGAAGTGAGCTTTTCACCTTGATTCCCTGCCATTTCTCTACGCGGTCTGCTCAGGGGTGGAGAGAGTGTAGGAAATGGGACAATCGCAGCCGGTGCGGCCCGAGGCGCCCCCGCTGTTGCAGCTACCGGAGCGCCCTCTTGTGGCAGCGAGCGGGCGGTGTCCCGGWGCCGGCAGCGAGCCGGGCTGTCGCTGCCATTCGCGCGGTGTCCCTGCCGCAGCACACCCGCGCTCACGGACTGCCGTAGCGTTCACTACTCGGGTAAAACAAACACCTGATGAACTTCCTACCACTGAGCAGTTCAGTCCTTATTGAAAATAGTACACAGTACTTGCCCTTTTGAAAGCTACCGACTCAAAGCGTATTAAATCCAGCATTATCTATTCTGTGCYCTTTTGGGACTGTGGTCTCGGTGATGAGTCATCAGGGCCTTGGGAACGGTGTTCAGGGGTAGAAATGTTGGGGGGTGGGATGGGGGGGCTCATGCTGTCCTTTGAGCTTTGCTACCTGTTTGTTTGGCATGACTTTGATAGTGGAGACAGTGAGAAATGTTGACCGTGCTCTTCTTTCTCCTTGCCTAAAGGCTAAACACGCTGCTCTGTTAATTATGTGTTAACGATGTGCCTGTAAAGCTGTTGTTCTCTGTAACAACTAATGTAGCAAGTCATGACATTTCCCCAGCATGAGCCCTGTGTTGCAGAAAATGGTCACTATAGAGGGGATTGAGTTTTCGTGTCTATTCTGTCCTGGGACTGGTTTGTTTCCCTGTCTCTATTTCATTCCTGTCTATTCCTGCCTAAAGCACTGTGCTTTTCTCTTCCCCCCGCCCCGCCCCGCCCCGCCGCCCCGCCCCGCCTCCTTTTTCTGGGACGTTCTTTGGAGATTACAGAAGAATTTGGTAAAAAAAATCCAGCAGTGGTAAAACAATTGCTGGGAATCCATCTACAAAACCTAGTGAGGTTGGCCATGCAGAATTACACCTGCTTAATAAATTTCCCTGGGTTGTTTTGCTGATGCAGGAAAGAAGAGTGTGTGGTCCCAATAGCATCTTAGTATCTGGGATGAATTTCTAAAATTGAACTTTTTTGTTTTTTTCGGGGGCGGGGTTGATGGTTTGTTTGTGGAGGCTTTTTTTTGTAGCCCATTACTTAAGCTGTTCCTCTTTAGAGCATTGTGCCCCGTTGCCTCTGCCTGCCTGTAATGCCACGTGCGGAGGTGCTGCTGAGATCCTGATGGGCCGAGCTTTGTGGTGGGAGTGCCTGGCACTGCCCCGCACACGGAGRGCGCTCCTTGCCCACGCACCAGGAGCCCCACCTAAGGTCACAGCAAGGCAGGTGTTTGGGAATGCGGTCAAAAAGCAGCTCCCGGCTGTAGGGATAGCCACGCCGCAGCCTGCAGAGGGCAGTGGATGCACAGCGAAGGCACTGCCTGTCAGTGACCCGGCGCTGCTGCAGCGTTTGCCTCCTTGGACTGGCTTTGGTGACCRCAAGTGGCCAGGGGAGGTCAGAGAGGATGTCATGTCACCCCTACTGCCCCACTCCAGTGAGCGCCACCCTCACTGTCACATCGTAGGCGGAGGACAGAGAGCTGGCTAAATTTATTTCTCTGTTGCCAAAAATAGTTGATTTATCTTTTTATTAGGTGATGTTCTTCCAGCTTCATGTGTGGCAGTGGYCCCCACTGGCTGCCAGCCCTGTTGACAGGCACGGGTAGCTCTGCCAGCCCTGGGCATCTCAACAGCCTGAACGTGAAACAGTTCCTGAAGACAAACGCCCTGATCAGACCTTTTGTGGGGGATGGATTTTCAGAGGTTGCATTTCTAATCCAGGACAGTGTCTTTGACCCGACTTTTTAAAAAGGCTGYTTCTCATGACAAAGAGGAGAGTCTTTGGAATGTTTAAGCTGAATAGAGTTCCAGTTTTAATAATTTAGAGCCAGGAGACTTGTAGCATCACCAAGTCTGGCCAGTACAGGCCGTTAAATACTATCTTGTTTCTCTGAATAGAGGTCAGTGACTTGCACCTACTTAAAGGATACTTTTCAAGGGACATTTTGTCTTACTTTGAAGGTGTCATAAAACAGAAAGTCCACTGCTTTCAGTGATTAATCTTTCTTATGCTTAAGTGTTGCTASATATACCTAACAACTAATTTTAAGGCAGTCATTTTCCAGAGTAGCTAAAAATCTTGCTTTACCATATTTTGTGAAGGTTTGCCATTTTGCCCTCATATTTTTGACAGATTAGCTCTCTTTGTGGCTTCAACCCTGGAAATGTTACTTGTCAGAGAATTGCATTTATTGACAGGTATAATCAAAACTGGAAACTACAAATCCCAAACASTGTTATGTGAATTATGGAAAAAAATGCAGAACAAATTCACTTTGCCAAGTTTACAGGATATAGAAACATTGCACTGTAACTCCTGAGATTTCTGCTTTGATTTCCTTTCCTTTAATCCTGATCAGTGCCAAAAAGTGAGTGAATGGCATGCTGTTATGAACTGGCAGCTCTCAACAGCAGGCTACACCCCAGAACACCACCAAGGCTGAGTGCAGACAGCTGGCAGCTCTGGCCATGCTTAGCAGAAGGCAGATTTAGGTTTGTTGTTCAGAACACACATGTCAGTTGTGACAGGATTGCCACAGCTCCCTGTCCTTTCTCAGGCCTTTCCTGTGCTAGAGAACATGCAGATATTGGTAAGTAGCAATCAACACAACTGCCACCCTCATGACAGGGCTCTGTAAGCAGGTGGAGAAGCTGTGAGCTCTGGAGAAGGTGAGCTAGCCTAGCTATACCCTGCTGCAGGCTGCACAGTTTGATAAACTGAGTCTGGTTTGGCAGCAGCCAAGGCCATAGAAAAGAGGGAAAGTATAATCTTAAAAAAAAAAAAAAAAAGTTGGAAAGGTAAAAAAGCTTAACAAAGCTTATTCCCTCATAATTGCATGACTTTTTTCCTTGCATTGGCATTACTTGGTTTAGATTTCAAATTAGGATGGTATTAAAGCCTCAAAAGCTGAAAGAGATGTTCTTTATGAGATCAGCAGGTAAGGTAACCACATAGTACCACGAGAATGGGACATACAATTCTCTCTGAGGTTTCAAAGACAGCTACATTAATTTTTAAAAAATTGTTTGTTTTTTTTTTTCAAAATTGTAGCCAGGAGATCCTGAAGTCTCCATAGTGACGGTGTGTACACTGAGATAAGTTAGTTCTACTGAAACATCCAGATGGACCTTTGCATTCTTTCTGCTTAATCCCTGAGACATGGCTGGCTCATTTCACATGCTGTTTATATCAATAGATCACTTTCTTCAATTTTTAAATATTAAGGTTTTGTTGCACCTACTGGTGGAGAAAATGGCTCTCTCTTCAGTTTAGAAACATTTGCTATCTCTAACTTAGAGATATTGACTATCTCACTTCCATCGGGAAGTACAAAGGGTATTTGCCAGGTAGTCAGCCTCTTTTGTTTGGTGTTCTCAGTGGATGCCAGAGAATAGATAGAGACACGTTAGCTCTTCACTGTCTTTTAAAATTCCTTTTTAAAAAAAGGGGGGAGGAGGATTAGTCAAATTCAAAACAAATTTTATGGCGTGAGTCATCATGCTAGAGTCAGTAATGTGACTTGTTTAAMCAGCAACTTTCTGTATAAGCACGGATTTAGGCATTTGACTTCTTTTAGGAAGCTACTTGGAAACAAACTGGACCTAGTTTTAAACTGGATTTGAAGCTTGTATGTAAGAGATGAGATGCATTCAGGGAAAGTTACCTAAGGAAATAGAATTATCAACAGGACTTYTTTTTGAATCAGAGATAAATGACAYAATGCTATAATGAAACTACTTCAAGCAATGTCTAATTCCTGCTGTAGCTAGTTAACCTGACTATTCCCCTGTTATTTTTTATTTTTTAGTGGGTAGTCAAAGTTCTATCACCTAAACCTTTTAGTTCTAAGACCAGAGAAGCTAAGGAAAAGCACGGTCTTTAAAAATATTTCATGTTGCAGTTTGACAGGCATATTTCATGTGGCAGTTTGACAGGCATTACATTTTTGAGGCTAATGGTCAGGATTTTCAGCAGATCCCCATACTTGCAGAAAATGTTAAGTGTAATAAGATGTGTATAGGAAGAAACAATGTGGTTGCTGTAGTGAACAGCCTTTGCAACTTCGCCCATATCTGCTGTATCCTCATTTGTCATTGGATCCCTTGGATGTTTGATAAAACTAATTCTCATCAATCACATTTTAAACACAAGTATGAGCATCATTCAAGTCTTGGAAATTGTCAGCTATAAGGTCCCAKCCAAATACTTTATTCTTCATAAAGATTAGAATAAAGTAATACCTCTAAGTTATAAACATATGAAATTCTCATTGATTTTACAACAAATTCAGTCCGTGTATTTTAGAGGTGAATTTATGTCAGAGTTCCATAGGCTTATCCTAATAATATCACTGTGGGTTTTTTTCTCTTATTACAAAGGAAAAGGAAGGTGAAACAGCCGCCTTTATCACGATGCACTTCAGCCAATATTGCCTTACTAAGCCTTTGTAAAGAGACAGCCAAAGCTCACCAGTTTGAAGTCCAAGTTGCATAGAGAGCTTCAGTTTTGAACGGTTGTAGACTTTAGAGTTCCTATCTGTTTTTACCCATATTTGCTGGAAGTCAGTAATTTGAGTCCTACTAAAAATATTTTTGGACATCTCTGATGCCTTTTTTAGTATGTGAGGTAGCTTTAAAAAAATTAAATATTAATAAGTAACATGCTGGATTTATGCTACAATGATTTGGTGGACTTTAAAAAATTGGATATGAACTGCAAGTATTTGACAAGATTTTTTTGAAGGTAGGGGAGGAAAAAAAGGTTTTATGTCATTGGGGAGGGTACTTTATGAAACTGAATGTACTTTGCATGGATAAATTGTGACCAGACAGTGGTCTAAGTAGCTTAAAAATTGTATTTTATACAGATGCAGGGCCATGACTCTGTACATTCAGTGGTTGTAACAGGATGAAGGAGTAAATCTCCAGAAAGCCCTCAGCATTCTGATGCCCTGTTCTGTCTTTTAACCACTTCATGACAGTGCATGAGTATTTTAACACACAGTATTTGGTATCTGACACTGTTACTTCTTTCCCTSTGAAGGAATTCCAAACTCTTTATTACTGCTTCCTGTTTTGAAAGACAGGGCCTTATTTTGCCAAGTGGTATGATAATAAACCCAGAATGCAGTGTTGAGGAAAAGGAAAGGCTTCCATTTAGTTTACTGTTTTGAGGGTCCATTAGGACCAAGTAATGGATCTTTTTTGTGGTTCTCAGTTAATGAACAAGTCATGTCAATTGACACAGTTTTCTAATCCTGAGTATTTTTTAGGAATATTGTGATGGACAAGCTAAATGCAGTACAAAAAAAGTCAGCACAGGTCTAGCAAAGAAATGGGGTCACTCACCAGCAGATGGGTGAGATGGGTGGGAAGCATGTTTCACTACAGCCACATGGGTGGGGGTATTATTTGGGAGATGAAGAGGAATAGGGCTGACAAGGGMGGTTAGAGCAATAGTTCTTCAAACAGGGAGGAGAAGACTCCAGACAACTTGTCTCCAGTCCCAGCAGACTAGCCTTAAGGCCAAATTCACTGGTCTTTAGGTGACTAGTTATCAYAATCAGGTTCAGCAGACTATGATGTTGAGAGTTTTTGTATTTCTATGGTATCGTGTGGGTGTGCTTGTATTCTGTCAGCACAAGAAAAAGACAAGTCCTTTTCCTAAAGCGTCTGCAGTTCTGAGGTCTGATCCTCTCAGGTGCTAAGAGTCCAGTAGTGTTTCTGGAGCTGATCACTCATAGGGTATATCTGCAGTTACCCAAACACCACAGGTGAGGACGATGACAGACACTCTTACAAAGGAAAGGAGACGGCATGGAGTATAAGGGAAAGGATTACTATAAAGTAATGTAGCTGATGAGCCTGACTCTACTGGGCATGAAATACCACTACATTTACAGGAAATCATATTTATATCTCAGTGGTACTGCAGCAAGCAAGGGCTTGCCAGACTGAACTGCACTCAGTAATTCTCTGGAGGCCAGGCTGGATTTCTGGAGGATATTTTAGCCATAATGTTTTTGTTTTTCCTGAGGCAGGATTTTAGTGACCACAGGTTTGCTACTGCATTAATTTCTGTGTGGCTTTTCTACTGCATGTTCAAAGGGGTCAAGAATACTGACAATTCATTCATTAGCCTTATTAAACAAGGAAATCCCACTCCAGCCAGTTTCTGCACTGGTGTGGACTCTGCTGTGCTTATTTGTCCTTCCCTGTGGTCATCCTAACCCTTTCTATGCTCAGGCTCAGCCTGTCCAAATTGCAGATCAGTGTTCTGTGTGGCTGTGGGAGGTAGGTCTGTCCCATAGAACACAGATTTTACTCCATCATAGCAGGAGACATTGTACTCCATGAGACTGGGGGCACTAATCACCACTTTCCCAGCTATCCTACATCCATCTTCTAAGAATTTTCTTCTACTGCCCAGAAAAAAGGAATTGTGTTGGGCACTGCTGGGCTACCACTTGATAAAAGACACAACRTTTACAAATACTTTGGCTTCATATTTACCTGAAGTTTTAAAATTTAAGGCAGCCTTATCTCTGACAGGGATCACAATTTCTTTCAAGATTGCCACAGAATTCAAAAACCCACCAGTAGGCAGCATAGTGACAGTACAAGTAAGGAACTGTTTCTAGGTTTCACAGCAGATTATCATTACATCTCAGAAATGAGAACTTGGAGTTTGATAGATAATTCTTTGAGAATTCAAACTCAGTGAGGGTCAAAAAGACAAACCAAATGTTAGGAGCTATTAGGAAAACACTGGAAATAAACTTGCATATTATCTTCATAATAGTTAAAACACCAAGATTCCTCTACATCTTAAATTCTGAGAGGCACTCTATCTTCTTTGTTTTTTCAGGAAGGATGCAGTGCAGGTGACAGCTCTCTCAAGGGTCAGTTCTGGACTGGGAAGTGAATATCCTTGAAAAGCAAGGAATATCATATATTTCACCCTTTTTTTTTGCTCAAGGCAAAAAATGTGCCCTCCATCCTGCTTKCCCTCATGATGGAATTGTACATGTCTGGACAGTGAACTCCTTTTCTAAGCAAGAGAGGCTGCTGTAAATGCTCCTTTCCATGAGGAGCAGGTGAGAGCACAACCATCACTTGTCTGCTCATGTTCTCTGGAGGGTTCCTGGGCGCCCCTGGCCATGAGACTACTGCTCATGGGATGAAACCTTTGTGGATGAGAATCCATGTAGCTTTGCTGAATTCCACCGTTTTCCATTTGAACATGAAATCTCTTTGCAATTCTCCAGGGCTGCTTTGTAGCATTTTTATTTCAGTGATGTAAGAGCTGYCTGTTACTGCCAAGCCCATAATTAAAGCAGTGTTGACCAGTAAGTAATGGGCTGCAAAAGGTGTACCAAAAGATAATTAAAGTCGAATTCCAGATAAGCAGGGCATAAGCATCCTCTTTATGAGGTGTTAATGACTGAAGGCCAACTAGTGAAATTGATCTTGCCTCCTTCAGGATGAAAGTTCTGCTCAAACATCAATAGCATTGTGCTGCCCTAGAAAATGTTTGATGTAGGGATTTCTGAAGGGTGTTTGTCCTAAGACTCCCCAGGCAGGCGCCTGGTGCCAGGGCCCTGCTGCCCTGGGTAATGCAGCATACCATTCATGCTAGCATGATTTTGGGCCACCTTTGCAAGTCCGAACATGAGGGCTGCTCTGGAGGGGGAGAACAGAGGTGCTTCCAATTCCCTGCACAGGATGGGTGCAGACCATTTCCTGAGAGCCATTTTAAAGAGTTCTGTGGCTAGTCCTTGTCTATTATGTTGTCTCTCCCAAAAGCATTTTACTTACATATCTTTCATTTCTGTTCTATTTTCAGCATATCCCACATATGATTTGGATTCCTCTGTAGATGCATTTGTACCACAACTGGCATAAAAGAATCTTGGTAGAGCAGGTTTCCACATTTGGACTCAAAGCTCTAGCTAAAGTCCATGGATTTTTGTGAGTCTGAAGACARTCTATGAACCAAAGAGATGCTGATTTTGTTAAGCATGCTGCTTTGGGTGTTCCTGCTYCTTTTCCCACAGTCTTCCTATGTCCTTGTTTGTGGAATGAATCAAAAGTCGGGTCAGAACACTATCTTCCCGATAGAATTTAGAGGAGATGCAGGAGCTCACAAACAGTTCCYTTGATTATCATTGACATGCAACAGCATGATGATGCCAAGAGAACATGGGTAGCACGGGCTGGTCAGTGTTCTTGATGGATTAGTGTATGGTCAAACAGYAGCTTGGCAGAAATTAGCTCTTGTGTTTGGCCAAGTCCATATGTTTCAACAGAAGAGAGGAAAAGGAGGGGGAGGTAACGATTGCCATCTTCTTTCCTGGAATCTGACTTAAAAACAAAACTCACAATCTCTATCAATTAGCATTGCAAAGAAAATCTCTGAAAATGACGGGTGTAAAGAGGCTGCCTGGCAGAGTGCCTCAAACAATAACTCCGGGAAGTGTGAACTGCTCTCTCCATAGCTAGGGGATGTTAACAAAAGCCTGTTCTATTTGACCCGAGCTAGCMGTGATGGACAGTCACTATTAGCAAGAAGTGCAAGTCTGTGCAAGCCTCTGCTGGCTCCTTCTTATCTCTTCTGCACCGGCAGTGTCTATAAGGTGTGTATGTGTKTGTTGGAGGAGATCGTTTCCCTGTTCTTTTGAAATCAATATTGGAGGCTGCCTCCAGGGGCAGCTTTGTGTGGTAGTTAGTCCCATGAGGTGATGTTTTCTACCATGAAAACTGGAAATCCAGAAAGAAATATTTAAGCATTTGTTCCAGCCTTCCCTCTGTCCAGACTGAATGAGTAATCTCTCTTTGTACCCTGCAAACATCCTTGGTATCCTTGACCCAATGTATCACGTACCCCACAGACAGTTGTATTGGAAATTCAAAGAGATGGAAAAGGTCATAGCAATTCCATACTTTATTGTGCCAGTTCAAATTGAGGCTCCCCAGTTCTCTCTTACCCTTTGCCCCTGTGCATCCCTATCCCATGCTGATGCTTGAATTGAGCTTGCCAAAAACGAAACTGGCCAAAAGAAAAAAGTGATCAGCTTTTTTTGAAGGAGCAGCTGCATGAGCTTTGCTAGCCAAGTATGCACTGGAGATGGCATGTGTACGACTGTGTGCAAAGCCCTGTGGGGACCTCAAGGCAGCCAAAACTGAGCTCTTAGAACAAGAATCAATAGCTGAACCTGGGTTTGCTGWAGTGAACACTTCAGTAAAGCTATCCCCCAACCTTTATAAGTCTGCTTATGTATCTGAGTCTTCATCCACCTCTACCTTCACATGSATCTGAAAAACAGAAGTGAAATCAACCCAAAGGACTAGAAACACCTTTTGACTCTAGAACTACTTGAACTCTACTCTGACTTGCCACCTGACACCTTTTTTCTTTCTCCCACATGACAATTCTTCTTTAAATACAAACTTTACTGTTTATATGGCCAGAAAAAAACATCAAACTATCCTGGAACAGTGGAGGACAAAAGAAATCTTGTGGGATGTGCTTTTGCGTGCTATGACAGTTCAGGGTTATGGGGATGCTAAGGTAGAAGAAAGGGGAGAAGTACTGAGAAATTGCTTCAAGCTGTTGTTTCCAGATGATTTGGGCTACTTGCCCAAATGTCGTGCCTCTGAAATTTTCACTGTCTTCATATGTGCTTCTGTTTGAAAGTATTATTTAGGTGAAGTGGTTTCTGAGGGCATTTACCTTGCCTTATGGACACAGCTGCTAGAGGAATCCAGTCTCTGGAGTACCAGCTCATAGGACCTGACTGTCATCCCTGTGTGGAAGGACAGTAATTTTTTGTAGTGAACCACTGTGACAGCTCCTTACAGAATGCAAACAGCATGTAACAGCTCACACACACTTTGTCCCTGTACCCTTCAGCTTCATAGCAAGCTGGAGAGAATCCCAAATTTGAAAAATGAATGGGGACATGTTGAGATGAAAAACACATGATGTAATGATGCTGCTGTTCTTGGGCACCTTCAGTGGTAGTCATTAATGGCCTCATTTGACAAATTATTACACTGACTAATTGATTTGCTTTTCTTCTAACATCTAATCCTTTTCAGGTTGCAACTGTTGCTCCCTTATGTCACTCTTGGCTCTCTTAAACGATATTTCTGGCCTCTCGTTTGGATTAATATGTTGTTCATGATTCCACCTTGGGCTGATAGCACAGACCTTGCTTGTTCTGTACCTGACTTGGATGAGCAGAGCTGTCTGGAGAGAAAAAAAAAGCTGCCCTCGGAAAGGAAGACACTGTGCTGAGCTCTTCAGCATGCACTCGGGAGGGACACTGCTCTGGCTCACCTGGGTGACTTCAGAGTGTGCTGGGGGTGGCTTTGTCCTTTAATCTGAACAGTGGGTGTTGATGTAATGTCTAGTAAAGCCACTAGCATTCTATTTACTGCAGTAAAGTTGATGAGAACTGTCCCATGGATGGGAACAGGAGCAGAGTAACCAAACAGGGAAGCAAAGGATTTGTCACCTGGGTCCAGTAAGAGCTGGGATGGTTTCTCCTTGGGAGAAGGGTGGTGTGGAGGCCTCCTTGCACTGGGAGAGCACCAGATTTCSAGCAGAGCCCCAGACCTCAGTGCAGAGAGAAGGTGAACCCCYTCAGAAGGCTGAATCGAAGGTGGAAGATTTCTTCATTAAATTATCCACTCCGCATTTGAATTAAAGAAAGGTGGATGGGTTGGTGGCAGCAGCGGGGGCTTTGCTTGGAGACACTTTGGCTCCGTGGGTAGGGCGAGCCCTCATTATGTGTATTTTGGTGATGGGATGACAATGGAGGTGTGGGAGACGGCTCTGAGTCACCCTCGGAGACCCGGCGGGGCCGGGCCGAGTGGGTGGGGGTCGCTAGGGGCCGGGTGGAGAGCTCTTAAGGCACGGAGCGGCCAGGGCCGCCCCACCACTCGCAGACCTCGGTCAGCATGGAGCTCGCCAGTCTGCCCCCTGCCAGCCTGGTCCCCGGCAGCCTTTCCTCCAGCAGCCTGGCCCCCAGCCCCGGGCCCGCAGGTGAGCCGCGCCGGGACGCGCAGGGTGGGCTGGGGCCGGGGGTCTTGGTGGCCGTGTTGTTGGTGGTGACAGTGGCGATGCTGGTGGCTGCGTTGGTGGCGGTGTTGGTGGCGGTGTTGGCGGTGTTGGTGTTGGCTCTGCTGGGGCAGGAGGACACCGCCGGGCCCCGCTGACCGCCGCTGCCCGTTCTCTCCTCGCAGGCGAGCCCCGGGCGCGCCCCGCCGGCCCCGGCTCGGGGCGGGAAGGCGGACGGCGCAAGCGAACCACCTTCAGCAAGGCGCAGCTGGAGCTKCTGGTCCGCGCCTTCGAGAAGGAGCCGTACCCCGGTATCGCCCTGCGGGAGCAGCTCTCCGGCCTCACCGACATCCCCGAGTCCCGGATCCAGGTGAGAAGGGCGGTCCGGGAGGGAGGACGGGCTGGTGGCGGAGCGGCTTCCCCGGCGGCCCGTGTGCTCAGTCTCTGCCGGTCCCGCAGGTGTGGTTCCAGAACAGGAGAGCCCGGCAGCTGAACCACAAGAAGAGCGAGGCAGCCGCTTATGCCAGGCCGGGCAAGCCGAAGCCGCCTCGGTGCGTTGGCCAGGAGCGGTCCCGGGAGCAGCAGGACCCGGGGACAGAGCGGAACCTCCTCTGCCTGCAGCCAGGCCTGCCAGGAGGGAGCCAGAGTTTCTGTGGTCAGCCGCCGAACTACTCGGGGCAGCTCTACTCAAGGCTCGACATGCATTTCAGGAGCTTGGATAACGCTTTTGGAGCCCTGGGCGAGACCCCAGCTGACTTTGGTTTGGACTGTTCGGGAAGAGGGGTCCCACTAGGTGCGGGAAGCATGGGGAGTGCTCCTCAGTTCTCGCTCCCTGTGCAGCAGGCACAGGAGTATCTGCACCTGAAGAAATCATTCCCTGAAAGCTTCTACTCAGATGCAGATGTTTTCCAGCCTTGTACAGATCACCAGTACCCAGCAGCTAAAGAGAACATGTGCAGGAAGCCTGTCTTTAATTACTTCAATGCTAACCAGGACCTGGGTGTTGAGAACTGTTTGTATGACAAATCAAGCACTTCTCCCTTTGGGAAGGGCTCCACTTTCAATTATGATGGAGGGGAACCTAARCTCGAGCCCAAGCAGATAAGGCACAGTTCACCTGTGCTTGCAGCTACTAATGCTASTCCTCCTTTGGTACCTCCAAAGCATGAAGGGGGATATCAAGGGACGCTTGCCACTCCAGCCCCATCATATGGGCAGCAGCTGCTGGAGACAGTAAATGACTATGACCCTTATTGGCTGGGCATGAGAAATGAAATTTTGGGAACAGGGTTAGATTTGCTGTTTGAGAACGAGCAATATGCACAACAAGGTCAGACAAAAAGTTACCTTTCTGCTTTTGGTGGCCAGAATTCAATCTGTCATTTGGGTCAGACATGAAATTGGCAGTGGGTCTACTTGCTTGATGAAAGATGAATGTGATTTTTTTTTCTCAATTGGCAGTGCTGTCCAAAGTGGCCAGAGTTTTCACATGTCTAAGTGCAGAGTTCCTGCTCTGATTTTTGTGTCCTGTCTGGAAGGGAAAGAAAGATAAACTGAGTTAGCGAGGGCTACTGCTAAATATGAGCTGCCTCCCGCCCCAGGGGATCCATCACCAGCTGCTTGCAGTATTCCKGCACATGTTTGGTTATGGGGAGCCTCACATTACCCTGCATGCACAGGCTGATCTTCACAAGTGTGTCAGTACTGAAGTTTTCTGTGTTCAGATTGTGTTGGATTAATTCTGTGAGGAACTTTAGGACTATGGTGCTGCTTTTGTGGCCTTACTGCACTGAGTTTTGTTTCTATACTGGTCACAATTCACTTACTTTAACTTAAGAAATCTTAGATAACAGACTTATTTATAGCTTTTAGTTGAGAAAGCATTAACACAAGAGGGGTACAAGCATGGGAAAAGCAGCCTTGGTGGTGGCAGGGGACATCTCACTGGGTGTGTTTGCATTTTAGGTGTGYTCCTGATAAGGAACACTGATGGTCTTTTCCTGGGTACTTAATAGTGTTTTCATTTAAAAATGACCACATGTGTAGCCTTTTAAAAGGCAGTATTTTTGTGATCTCTTTTTGAATAATTTCTTTGTAAATTGTCCATTTTTWAATTGTAATTTTCTATTTGCCAAATTAAGGTTTTCTACCTTCATGAATTCATAGAATTGCATTCAGAGGAGAGAAAAATGTGTTTCATCTTTGCATTTGCACATTGAGTCTATTTCTAGAATTCTCAGGATCCATGGCTGTCTGGAAGACCACAGTAATCATGGAAGGGTTCTTCAAGTGTATCTCTGGAGAACTGCCATGGTTGTGTGTTAAAGCAGTATTAGGCCTAGGATGTTGAAAACCCTACATGCAAATCCGTTTTTGTGTTTAAAATGTGACTGGAATATTTTAAGCATGCTTAGATTGTAATACATTCGTTATTAATTACTTTGTTTATAGAACAAGAGGAGCAATGAAAATAAAAYTTAATCACAGACCATTATTTTATTAATAAAGTTGATATCCCTGAAGAAACTGTCAATGGAGATATGTACATAAAAAGTCCGGAAAATTAGTCCTGACTTTTGTCAGTAATTTTTAGCTGTCTGTAACTTTTCTGCCTTGACCTAAAGGATTGGAACAAGCTCATGTATTACAGAAGAGCCATGGCTTCAGACAATAGCTGCAAGGCACTTTGAACACAAGAAGTTGTATTGTGTTTATGATTGTATATATGACTCCTTTAGTAAATTTTTGAAAAAAAAAAAAAAAAAAGCATTAAGACTTAATTCTTTATTTACATATTCTTCCTCATAACACCTCCTTAATGAGAAGGTCCTAGGCAAAGAGAGAAAAGGTATAATTTTATCCATGAAGAAGACAAGGAAATGGTGCTCAAAAGTGTCTACCAAAACAGCCTTGCTTCATAAAGAGTGAATTAAACAGGAAGAGAAAAAAAGGACATTGAAATACTAGCACACACCACTAACCAATAAGGGTGGGCTTTGCTTCCTCCCTGGAGTCCTCCCTGGCAGGTGGCATGGGGTGTCCTCCCTGCTGCTCTCTCYGTGGTAGCCAGCACCCCTTGTGTCACAGGGGTAAACAAGGGCAAGGTCTGTGTTACAGGTCTCAAGTGAGGCTGGTCCCTGCAGTGCATCCAGCTGTTCTCCCCATCGCCCTGTAGACATCCTGTTCTGTCAGAGCTGCACTGAGGCAGCTGTGCTTGATGCTTGGTGTTGAGTTGTCAGTCCTGGCTGCTCTAATAACACTGGGCATTCCATTACAATGCTTTCATTCAGTCTTGAAAATAGTTCCCTTATTAGCAAACCAACTGTGTGCTGTTTCCAACACTGAAGCCAAATACACTCTGAATATTTCTTGTGAGCAACTGCAAGAAAAAAAATTCCCATTACTGATCTACCTACTGCTCAGAGCAGAGCTCTTCTGCAAATTACTGTTTTTCTTTGTTACAAGCTGCTTTTAACACACCTACCCAGCACATATTCAACAAAGAATAAAAATCTGTGTAGAACAGTCAGATGCAACACTCCTGTGACATTTCTGTATATTTCCTGTCCTTGCTATGAGAGAATGACAGAACACAGTGCTTATTCAACACATAGGATGTACTTCCTCAGCGATGGTATTGTAGCTCCCCCTGGACTTACATGCCAACAGCATCTCTGCTGTCATTTGAGTAGGTGATGCTGAGGAAGAGCTGGGGCAGGAACCAAATGTGTTCAGTACACAYTTGGTACACATCTTCTGCTGCCTGTAAAATGCTCCTGTTTACAGAAGTGAGGATTTTGCATGCTAAATATTGAAAAATGTATTTTCTTCTACATAACTTGTCAAAGAGGCATAGTGAGGACCCAAATTTACCAATGTCACTGACAGTCGTCTTGGGCCTACTCCACTGCGGGGTGTCCCGAGCTCCTCATTTCATGGAAGCCTGCAAATCACATTCCTTTCCTCACAGCCACCCCCTCCAGTAGCAGAAAAGTGTGAGAACCACCCCTGCAGCTGCAARTCCTCACTGGAAGCCACCTGCCTGGGAGGCAGGATGGGGCCAGCAGCACAGAGAGAGCAGTTCCCCACCTGGACACCTCTTCAGCAGCCCTGCCCCTCGCTGGCTCAGGCCATAAGGCAAATCAGCCCAGACAACAGGGCTCTTTCGCTTCATTAAGCAGGGCCTGCAGCCATAAAGGGCGTCAGGGGGACGCCCTGAGGCGTGRGCACTGAGCTGAGATAAAATAATGACCCACTTCTCACCTAGGGCACCTTGCCCTCTGCATGCCTGGTCATGTCCCTGGGATGCAGGGCCCGGTAACTGCAAAATGCTCCCGTCTAAGTTGTATTAGGCACAGGAGGAGAGGACGGAGTGTTAAGGTGCACCAGGGGAGGTTTAGGTTGGAAATTAGGAAAAATTTCTCCACAGAAAAGGTGATTAGACACTGGAACGGGCTGCCGGGGGAGGTGGCAGTGTCACCGTCCCCGGAGGTTAAGGAACGCGGCACCCGGTGCCAGGATCTGGTTGTCACGATAGTGCCCGGTCACAGGTTGGACTCGGTGACCCCATGGGGCTCAAGGGGTTGAAATCCCAATTGTTTCTGTGATCTTGTGATSCCGTCCGAGTTCACCGCACTGAAAAGCCCTTCATAGGCTTTTACCCTCTGGCTTGCTCGTCCCCTCGTAATCCTTGGCAAGGATTTATTTTTTTATCTTTTCTACATTGATTGCTGGGGCCACATTAGCCAGCTCGTACCGGGACTGCCGGAGGTSCCCACGCCTCTTACACTCTGATGCTGTGGGGCCGGCCCCGCCGRGCAGCTACTGCGGGCTTTCCTAGAGCATGAGGGCAAGTCATTTATTCCCAAAAACGTGCACACGRGCCGACTCCCGGTTCTCGTCCCTGGTTCCCGGTGCCACCAGAGCGGGACCGGCACCGCTGTGGGACAGCGTGTGCGCCCGCAATAGCGCTCCGCCGCGGCCGGAACTCCGCGCGCGGCCGCTGTTTCTGGCGGGGGTGTTTGAGCAACGGA